>NC_141700.1:416377008-416917008 GCF_964263255.1 Lissotriton vulgaris | reverse complement strand
TCTGGTAGAACCTGACAGGGTTTGGTTGACAATTCATTTTTGTGATCTATTCTCTAGGAAGGAGCTGAACCACTTTAGTACTATACCATCTAGCCCCATTCTATTTTTCAACCTATCCAGAATGTTGGCATGGTTTACCGTGTCGAAAGCAGACGACAAGTCCAACAATACTAGGAGACATGTGTCGTTGTGGTCTAGGGCCGCAAAGCGTCATCTAATATTTGCAGGATTGCAGTTTCTGTACTATGGATCGGTCTGAACCCCGATTGGCAATCATTTAGTAGATTGAAATCCGAAATGTGAAGACTCAGTTGTTGTTGGACACATTTTTCCAGAACTTTAGCAAGCATGGGAATGTTAGTAACAGGTCTGAAGTTCTTTGGATCAGAAGGGTTTTCAGTTGTTTTTTCAGAAGAAGAATGACTTGCCCTGTTTTTAGGCAGTCTGGAATTTGGCCTTGTGATAACGAGGCATTTATGATCTTAGTCCACAACTCAGCTACTACTAACAGTGTCGATGTGAGTGTGTCACTGCAGTAATTAGCTTTGGTTAGTGTAGGGAGAGTCTGTGACTCCTAAGTCACACTCCTAGAGATACTGTCCCTTTCTTCTTCAACAGTAGTCACGCAAATTCCTGGCAGATCAGTGTATATGCTATTTGCAATACACTTTTTCATGTGCAGAGGCTACAAACAATAATTTACAGAGAATAATGGGGGGGCAGGGAAGGGCATGGGGGTAAAGTGTGCAATGAGATAAAATATTTTTAATAGGTTTTGTGAGTGCGAGCACAGCTGCTTTACCCATACAAGGTGAGTGGAACAATATATATGTAAGGCAGTAAGCAGTGATTTCTCGAGTGTGTTAAGATGTACTTAGGTAGTCACTTTAATTTGACATTTGAGCTGTACCCATAAATTTGTGAACTCATGGTGATTGGTAAAAGTGTTTCCCAAAAACATTTCCTTCAGTGCATTATGCTATGAGCATCTTCGTATATGGTTTATGCCATACCTTTTTCTTCTTCCGTATTCATTTTTTTAACAGTATATAAACGAAAGTTGTGTACAACGGGTTTAATTTGTGCAGTGAGGTAAAACAAAACATTAAAGAGGCCTTCTGACTAGCAGCAGGGTAGTTTATCTGTATACAGCAATCATAGCATATAATCTGTGAGGCGTTGAGCAATGTTTTCTTATGTCAATTTTACCGTAGTGTGGTAATAAAACAGATTTGACATTTGCTAATAAATGTGTGAATGTACTTTTGTTCGTAAAGTTGCTCTAAATAACATCTATTATAGGGTCACATTTAAATTCACTGGCATGCCACAAATATTACAAGTTTGGGGCCTGGGTGCTGTTATTTGCTTTGATGCAGAGATATAGAAATATATAGAAACTAATATTGTTGTAATTATCTTCCGTATTTCACAGGAGAAACATCATAATGGCAGACTCAGCACAGCTTCACCAATCGCCATTGTTTAATTAGTAATGGCATCACAGAAGCTAAAACAAAGGAGGAATATTCGAAACTGCAACCAGGACCCATTAAAAGCTAAACGTCTGAAAAGAAGCTGTAAACATCCCCTAGCTCAGTCACTGGTCTTTGTTAAACACAAGTTTAAAAATTGTCGGATTTTTATAAGGAAACAAAACCTGCTGTCTCCGAAGCCTTGTATTTTTAACTAGTTAAATATTTTCTCGTCTTTTTACTGCAAAGAGTATAATCCAGTATTTCGTCTACTGATTTCAATGAACTATTCCCCATTTGGAAAAAAAAACACTGTTTTCATACTAATTGTTCCTACGCAAACATGTAATAGACAATATGCATAAACCCCTTCGACGCTCATGACGAGCTCAGCTCGTCATGAGTTACGCCTGTCGTACGCTCATGACGAGCTCAGCTCGTCATGAACCGCGGGTTTTTTAAAAACTCAGCGCACAGCGGGAAAACGCATAGCGCGCATGGTGTTAAAGATAACTTGTGTAACGTGTTCATTAGGGCATTTTAGAGTTCTGGTGACATTTACAAACCATTCTGTTTTCGGCCTCATAGTTTATAACATCTGCACTACTCCTCAATTGAAATATAGGACCATAGTAGATTGTTAACCGTCATCTATCATATATATTGAAAAAAAACAGATAAAGTGGATTCATGATTATTAATTAAAACCAAATGCCACTGAAACTCACAGGTTATAGTTAGCAATGCCACCTAAACTCTCAAAACAGGCGTGCAAACTATTACTCGCACGCGACATGCAATGCCGATGTGCTCACCTTTGTGACAGATACAATTTGAAATGTTCGAAATAATACTACAGACGACATTAAACGTAATATTACGCTTAACACTGAGAAAGACAAGTATGAATGTTGTTTTATTTACGGGTGCTAGAATGTTATATTAAATGCATTATGCTTTTAAGTGTTCTCACTTACTGGTGTAAATATTGCGAGCTGATGTCATATGCATTGCACTTGGGGTGGGAGTTTTGGTTTGCATTTCTGCTGTAACAATTATGGTTTGCGGTCCTAATCATAACATGGGAATTTTTCTGGTTTTCCAGTTTTCATTCTCAACCAACAACTCCACTTGCTTATTTTTTTTTTCCAGGAGAACATTTGCATATTTTTTAACCATCATTTAGGTGATATAGCTATTGCTGACCATAGTTTCACTTTAACCTTTGTTTTCTTCAGTGAATTTTTTAGGGTTTTATTTACTCATACTCCACATCCACAATAGTTTTCATCACCAGCTTGCTCTGTTTGGCCAATTTCGGATGACCAGGCCTTGCACCCAAGACGCCCCAGGCATCAAACCGACGGCCTTTGCTCAGGCACAGCGGGAGTTGGCCAATGAACCTGGACTATGGCCAAACCCTGTGTCCTATCCGACAGATGGTCAACCTCCCCTGCACATGGGATTAGCCTTTGAGCAGGCCTTGCGTTTTCACTTTTTAGGTTGAGCCTGGAGAACGCAGCACGAAGCGCTGTCGCCAGCGAGCTCTATTGTTGTGGACTTGCCTCGGAAGGGAGACACTAGATGGGCGGGAGACACTAGATGGGCACACGCACAGCTTTTGGCGATTTGAGCAGATGTACGCGCAGCAGTGTGCATATCTCCTGTCTCCCTTTCGTCATCGCAAGCCTCCGCTATTTAACTTTCACTTTTGTTTTTATGCGCATGCGCGCACACTTTAACTTCTGGCCCCCAAAAGGGGCTTTTAAATAAACTAGCCCCATCATTGGAGCAGCACGCAACGGTGGGTCTGCTCAGGAAATAAATCCACTTACTGCCAGCTCAGTCGTGCACCCCCTTATCTAAGAGATCAGCCACCCCTTGCAGAAACGCAAACGGAGAATCCCCCACTCATCCGGTCTGCGGGGGGGAACTCCTCCTCAACAGCAGCTGGCTCCGGCACGCTTCCGGAGCACTCCAGCTCCTCTGCCAGCTTGATGTGGGCCTCTCTCCTCAGTCATGGGAGCACCGCACTGCTATCGGCCGATCTTCACCCAGACCCCTCCTGGGACCCGGGACTTCAGCTCACGCACTCCCTCTCTGGTGCCAGGGCTCCCTCTGCACCACGGGCGCGAGCCGCAGGCCATGCTGATGTGCACGCTCAATTTTTAACAGAAACAGTGGTCCCTAAACAAACAAACTTAGTTCAATGAATATAGACTAAATAGATCTATATTAACGTCCAGCCGGACCGTTTTATTTGATTAATTAGTAGATTGTATCAAAGTCTTAAAAGATATAAGTGGGACACCAGCCGGTGCCCGACTAAACACACTCCACAAGAAAAAACTTACAACATAAATTGTAGGCAAAACAAGGGGTAGTCTGATTGGCATAGATTATACACAGACTAATCATAAACTACACATATGCACGTATAAAATCTCAATGCATTAGTGACATTTGTGTATGCTGTCGACGACGTTTCGAACTACAACATATTCAGAGTTCATCTTCAGGACAATTGATCCTTTGCCTAGTCTGAATGGCTGAGCTAAATTCGCATACCAATAACAGGTTATTCAATTTGCCAACAAATAAACAAGGAAAGGCAAGGGTAAGAAAAAAGGGGGGAATAAAAACAATAAAAACAATACATTAGACACTGGCATATCAGATTATCCACACTATTTATCACATTTTTTTGAAAGAATTGCAAATGTTTTTCTCTCCAACTATTATGGTGACAAAACACCAATGTTAATTGGAACCTTACAACCCTTGTGACGTGAATTTTTATCTATAACCTTATTGTGGGTAATTCTGGTGACCACAGTGTATGTTGCAAGGCTGCAGTTAAAATAATCGTGTACGCCGAAGTGAGGGTTTACTGACAAATGATGATGGCTACTGATGAGAAAAAGTATACGACACCAATTAGAATGACCATGCCGAAACGCTGTGTTTGTGAATGAGACAGAACCCAGTGTGAGTCAGGATGAGGGGCTGGTTCACATGCATCGAACCTAGCTATATTGCACATGCTGCTTAGCGAGGAAATAGCAAGTATTTAGCTGGCTGGCGCTTACCGAGCTCATCAAATTGATGAGAGAGGCAATTGGGCTGTACATTTACTGCCGAGTTGGATTACACTGTTACTATGCCTGAGGGTGTAGAATAATCAAGAAGTTAAATTTGCCCACCGAGGGGTCACTGAGAGGTTCGGACTGTATAGACAATTTGCATGGGCTTACCGAGGAGGTTTTTACATATAGTCCAAGAAGGCCATGTTAAGTGTGGTAACTGTATAATGTGTGGCAGTACGGTAGAAGGAAAAGAATTTTCTTTTAATAATGTAAGACATGTCCGGAAGCAATTGACAAATTGTAATAGTAATAATGTAATGTATGCTATTATATGTACTTGCCCTAAAATCTACATTGGACAGACCACGCAAAAAGTCAAATTGAGGATGAGTCAACATAGGAGTCGTATTCGATGTAAAACCCCAAACGCTCCTTTAGTTGACCATTTTGTGGATATGGGCCATACGGAACTTGATTTTGAATGGACTGTCATTTCCTTGGTTAAGCAACCTCCCCGTGGTGCAAACCTCCAACAACTACTAAATAAAGAGGAACTATACTGGATCTTGAAGACACGGAGTCTACACGAAGGACTGAACAGGCAAGAGGACTGGACCTCATTACTATGAACTTTTGATGCCTTCTTTCAAACATCTTGGCATTCATTTAGGCTTGCTTCTATCAATTGAGATTGTCATTCTTCTGTCAATGTATATGCCAAAACAGCTTTTGACGTAAATGACACAGCCATTGGTTCTTGATTATAAGGGTCACATTGACATTTTTCTCACTCACCTGGTTTTATATTTTTATTTCATTTACACTGTCTATAAAATTGTACTATTGCACTTTCTTCACTAACACGAATAAGAATTACACCATCACTGATTCTGTTAATATAAACAGAGACCAGTAACTTAACACGCTGTATTAATAATGAAATCTCTGGCAACTACTCTAAAATGGCCGCCATGATTACACCAAATACCTTGCCGGCTTGCTCCTAACATTATTTGAGCATGCGCGGCTTTTGTCCACACGCGAACTCAGCCACAAGCAGAACGGACCCCCATTGAGGACCTGCTATTCCAAAAAGCTCTGGTAAGTGGCACCCCGACGTACCCGTCCTTTCTGGACATTCACAAATCATAATCCGCGTGAATTTTAATTAACTCCCTTGATTCCAGGGCATTCACCCCAGCGGAAATCGGACTCCCATTGAGGATCCTTCCCGCATTTGATCACCGGGTAAGCGTAACAACTATAGCACTTAAACCCGTAGGTTCGTGATATAAGATACAGGTCTTTCATTATCCCCGGTTTTCTGCCCATTATTAGGTTTCCGGACCTCACTCAGGATCGCGGCAATTTAAATTTTGTCGGTATGCCGACCTTCTTGGACTATATGTAAAAACCTCCTCGGTAAGCCCACGCAAATTGTCTATACAGTCCAAACCTCTCAGTGACCCCTCGGTGGGCAAATTTAACTTCTTGATTATTCTACACCCTCAGGCATAGTAACAGTGTAATCCAACTCGGCAGTAAATGTACAGCCCAACTGCCTCTCTCATCAATTTGATGAGCTCGGTAAGCGCCAGCCAGCTAAATACTTGCTATTTCCTCGCTAAGCAGCATGTGCAATGTAGCTAGGTTCGATGCATGTGAACCAGCCCCTCATCCTGACTCACACTGGGTTCTGTCTCATTCACAAACACAGCATTTCGGCATGGTCATTCTAATTGGTGTCGTATACTTTTTCTCATCAGTAGCCATCATCATTTGTCAGTAAACCCTCACTTCGGCGTACACGATTATTTTAACTGCAGCCTTGCAACATACACTGTGGTCACCAGAATTACCCACAATAAGGTTATAGATAAAAATTCACGTCACAAGGGTTGTAAGGTTCCAATTAACATTGGTTTTTTGTCACCATAATAGTTGGAGAGAAAAACATTTGCAATTCTTTCAAAAAAATGTGATAAATAGTGTGGATAATCTGATATGCCAGTGTCTAATGTATTGTTTTTATTGTTTTTATTCCCCCCTTTTTTCTTACCCTTGCCTTTCCTTGTTTATTTGTTGGCAAATTGAATAATCTGTTATTGGTATGCGAATTTAGCTCAGCCATTCAGACTAGGCAAAGGATCAATTGTCCTGAAGATGAACTCTAAATATGTTGTAGTTCGAAACGTCGTCGACAGCATACACAAATGTCACTAATGCATTGAGATTTTATATGTGCATATGTGTAGTTTATGATTAGTCTGTGTATAATCTATGCCAATCAGACTACCCCTTGTTTTGCCTACAATTTATGTTGTAGGTTTTTTCTTGTGGAGTGTGTTTAGTCGGGCACCGGCTGGTGTCCCACTTACATCTTTTAAGACTTTGATACAATCTACTAATTAATCAAATAAAACGGTCCGGCTGGACGTTAATATAGATCTATTTAGTCTATATTCATTTAACTAAGTTTGTTTGTTTAGGGACCACTGTTTCTGTTAAAAAGTACTACCTATAGGTCCCTAGCGATTGCACCTTGGGTTCCCTTGTTTTGTAAAATATAGATGTGCACGCTCAAGGCATGCAATGCGCTCATGGCTCTCCCCCACTTTCCCTTGTTCAATACTGTAGTTTGATATCCTCGTCTCCTGAATCTGTGAAACATCTCTTGCAATTGGATCTTAAATTCTTCCATTTCAGACAATTTTGTTTCACTCTTAAGAATTTTCCATACAGCACACAGAGAGTAACTGCAGCACAGAGGCGCAGTGTGCAGCGAGCCCACACAGCAGCTGGAGAGCAATGTGCAGAGAAAAGCAGAGTTCTCAGAGAGCCCCTGAGCGCCGACCATGCCATCGAAAAAATAGGAAGGAACTGCTTTAAAAAGCTCTTAAACTCACAGCACGGCTACTCCCTCCTCGCACCAGCTGCCCTCCTGCTTATATACAGAGCACGGTGCTCTGTGCACAGCTCTCCTCTCACACCAGTCGGACCTAGGACTAGTCGGGCTATCTGGATCTGCACCACATGCGGGACAGCTTACCTGCCACTGCACAAAAAAGTGGTCACTGGCTGGCCCCCCAGAGTGCAGTGCTCCTTTGCCTCTCCGCCCCTTGCCTGGGCACACGCCCCCTACACCAGCCATATCTACCTGCTCCCTTTCTCCCCAGCCACTCTTTTTGCTGCCCACTTCTAATACCAGGTGTACTACCTGCCCCATCACTCAATGTACCTAAGTGACCCCCTCAGCCAGATGTAGCAACCCTCTCCTGCGTCTCTGCGATTCACCTTTCATTTGTGTGTCCCGGGGGTGTACCCTCTCCCCACCTGCCCATTGTTGTGCTTAGCAGTCCCTTGTGCACTTACCTGACGTCTTCGCCCAAGCGAACTTACCTGTTTCCAGCAAGCGGTCAGACGCATTTAGCTGCCCCGACTTACCTCTGGTCTCGGTGTGCCAAGCCGATTTCTTCAACCAGACGTAGTTTCCTGCTTGCCTCCCGCCCCACAGGTGTGTTGGCTGCCCCCTTCCTCCGTCCAGGTGTACTAAACTAACCCCTCCTGTCTCACCAATTCTTCTCTGCAGCCAGAAGTACACACCTGACCACTTTTACTTAGGTACATGCACCTTGTGCCTGGCTCGCCCTTCTAAACCTAAAGTGCACTCACCTACCTCGACTCCTTCCATGGGCACTCTTGTCCTCACACACACACATGTTCTTTTCCCTGCACCCTGCGTACATAGCTGCTGCCCACGTGTGCAAAGGTGTACTTACATGTAACCACTGTACAAGGTGCATTCACCTGCCACTCATCGCGGGGTGCTCGTAGCTTCCTCCTGCTCCCAGGTGTGCCCCCCCCCCCCCTCCAGCTCCCGGTGGTACCAAGCCCCGTTGCCATAAATGCAGGCTCCCGCTCCCTGGGGATGCATGCCTGTATCATGCTGCTCTTCGGCCTGCTGGCCCTGCTCAAGATGTGCAGTCCGCCGCCCTGCTCACCCCGGCCTGTCTGCTGTGCCTGTTGCTGCACTGGCTGTGCCACTCCCACCTGCCGCCCCTCCTGAGCATCGCCCTCCTCAGCACGGTCTGCTGCGGGTTCCTGGGCATGTCAGCCCCTGGCAAAGCGCTACCCGTGGCCGGAAAGACGGTGTTCATCACAGGTGAGTCATGTGTATCTTATGCACCCAAGTTACTATTCTGTGTAGTCACCGATCAATGGCCAGTACCGCTTTTCAGTACTGTGTGGGTTGGTACACTGCATTATGCCGCCGCTCTTTACTGTACTTCTTTGAGTACTCTACACTGCTCAGCCTGAAAGGCAACTCTCTCTGTAGTCCTGTGCAAATCCCTTCCTACACAAGCAGTGCGTGGCCTATCACTTGAATTTGTGGCCTTTAACAATCACTACTGCCTTCAACAGTGGGCTATAGTTCTTCATTTTACTACAGTTTCAAGAGCAGCAATGAAGTGAAACAGCACTCTACTGGTCTAGTTTGTATACTTCGTGCTCTACAGGTACTGCCCCAGCTCTTCAGTTATGTGCACCGTTGACAACAAAGGTACAGAAACACAGCTGTTCAGTGCACCAGAGTTCCATTTTTAGAATGAGGAATTACCAACAGGTTTTCTTTGTACCTATGGAATTTCTCTAGGCTGGCACTCCCGGGCAGAGAAAATACACACAAAACTACAAACAGTAGACATGTAAAATGGATGGAGATAAGACAGGTTAGCAGTCCTGAGGTCAAAAACATACCAATGGATGGAAAGCTTTACAAAGTTGCCATGTTTTAGGCTTCCCCACATTTGTGTGATAATTGTGATCATGTAAAAAAAATCATATTGGAAAAGGTATCTATAAACAAATTAAAGTGAATGAAGAGGTGCTGTAGAGCATGGGCTAACCATCCTCTGACACAGAACTTTACACAAGCCACAGAGGCCCAACTCAATTGGATCAATCTAAAAACCCTCCTGTTAACCTAATGGAACAATCATTTGCAGTGCAATAGGTCTCGCATTTACGTAAGTACAAACAAAAACATAAATAAAAGGCGTTGTCATTTACAATGCCAATAGCCCAAACTTGCATAATTTGCAAATGCTTATTTTTAAATGTTTATGGATCCGATTATAGGATTTGCAAAAACACAACAAGCTTCACGACTAGGGATTGCATATTCTCAGCAATTATGCATCCCTTGCTAGCCTTTAGTGGGGTCCCCAAACTTTTTTTCAGGTTTGCAAGCACTACAAAAATGTCCAGAACAGATCCAGGAAGTTTCCTGTGAATTTGCAGTTCCTGGTAGTGAAGCTTACCATGATTTTGTGGTCCCTTGGCCAGGGTTCGCAGATCTCAGGGTCCCATGCTAGGGACTACAATCCCAGCCTTGAGGTTCACAAACCCACAGCAAAATCTTTCTTTTTATTTACCGGAGAGTCCCTTTGACTTCCCTCGCCATCCAAACCAGGGAGGTTAAGGGGTGCCCCTTGTGCTCTAATTCCCCCTCTCATTTGTTTTCTCCGGACACGGGAACCTTGTCAAAGCATCCTGTAAAGGTGACCACAGCATTTTTAGGTCGAGCCTAGGCAGCGCGCCTGAGCTGTCTGCAAGACCTGTTATCTCCTTTATCGGCTTTTGGCATGTCCATGAATTGCCATTTGGTCGTTGATTAGCCATTTAGAAATACAGGGTTTTATTGGTGTATTGGGTCTGATTCTCCTGCCTGTGCATGCTTGGGTCATGCCCAGGCGATTTAACTCATTGTTTGCTTGCGCTGGCCATCCCAATACGTCCGCGTTCCTCCTGGTCATCCTGATATGCGTTTTTTATTTTGTAGGCTATCAACATTGTTTAGGCTTTCAGGCAGTTTCACAGAACAATGCTCGGTTCGGCACCTTCAAAGTGGCAATTTCTGTCATGTAGCTGTTGAACTATGCCAATAGCCCTAACTCAAAAAAATGTGAGACCTATTGCATTTCTAATGCTTGTTCTCTAAATTGTGGTTAACCAATCTGATCATGTTCAATCCATTGCCCCAGGTGTGGGTTTATGGTCTCATACTGGATGATGGAAGGATAATCTCCCTCATGCGATCACATTTAATGTGGTTTTTTTTTTACTTTGGGTAAGCGTGGGTCCGTCAAAGCAGATTCATAGACCTCCACATGATAGTCCAAATAGGTCTATAATGTAATACTTTCAAGCAACCAACAAATTTATTTAGACACTAATCTCTTGAAAACCACTGAATGGATTTGCATCACATCAAGCAAAGGTACTTCTTTGAGTATAAATACATAATATTAACTAGCATATAACATTCTGCACATTTGCATTTATGGTTTATGCCATGCTAGTTTATTCCTGTACAGAAGTTATAAACAAAAATATGAAACCATATCCAAAGCTCAAAGCAAAAGGGGATACATCTATGCAGTGAGAATGAATCACCATGCCTCAGCTTTATGTCGGTGGCCCAGTTGTTTTCTTCTGTCTGCTGACTGTAGGACAGAATCTGAGCATTGTTTGCTCAAGACAGTTAGGCTGTACTGTGGTAATAAGGAATGTAACATTTGCACCATAGCAATAATCGAAAGTGAGTTTATTAGTACATTTGCTCAAAATAACATTTTATTTGTCCTCCGCTCATTTTTACTGTAATAGCATAATTACACATAATATGGCAGTGAAAAGAAATGTGTCCCAATAACATTTTATCTGGAACACCTATAATTATAAATTCACATTTATTGCTACAGTACAGAGATTCTTTGTGATTCCCACAGTGCATATTACAGGGACTTTACTCACAACGTAAAACAAGTCTGTATATACTTAGGCTTCTTCAATGCACAAATGTAATTCCTTGCACCCTCTCCTCACTTTAGTTAATATCTTTTATTATAACATATACACATAATAAACACCTTGGCGCAAATGTATGCAGATACATAGAGTATTATGCTACTTATTACCATTGTTGAGAGAGGCATAATTTATTTATTTCCAGTATTTGTAAAGCGCAACACTCATCCCATGGGATATCACGGCGCTATAAAACGAGGGAGACTGCTGAGGGCTATGCTGGGGGATTAATTTTTTGGGAAGAGGTGAGTTTTTAATTTTTGGCGGAACTGAAGGTAATTTATGGTGTGTCTAAGGTCTACAGGTAGCTCATTCCACCTTTTGGCTGCCAGATATGAGAAGGCGCGTCCGCCCGTTCTTGCTTTGTGGATGCGCTTAGATTTGGCCAGAGCTGAGTGATTCGATCTTAGGTTCCTGTTGGGAACGTAGAAGTCAATTTTCCCTTGGAGAATTGTGGGGCCAGTTTTATGAAGAGCTCTGTGCGCATGGCAGAGTATTTTGAAAGTAGCCCTCTGGCGCATCGGTAGCCAGTGACGTTTCCTGAGGCATGCAGATGCTGAGTCTCGCTTGCCTTTATTACAGACCAGTTTGGCCGCCTGATTTTATAGGACCTGGAGGCGGGAGAAAAGTTGTTTGTTCATCATGACTCTCTTAAAGCTTTGCCTCTCAGGAGTAATGGCTCTTCCTCACCCTCACCAATGGCAATAAACACCAAATCATACTCTGTGCACCTGCAAATAAACAATGCACATCAAAGCACATGTTAAGAGAGAGCGCGAGAGAGAGTTAAAATAACAGGCAACTGTCATATGGTCCACTATTGACATTGAGGGGTTTTAGTGGTATCATAAATCATGAGGGGAAGTGTCCAGTGGTTTGCAACTGTCACCAAAACTCCAAGATGGCAATAGAGTACCATATTACACATGCTCCAGTGCTTAATTTGTAAAAAACAAAAAAGTGCCAGGGCGTTCAACTGGAGACCACTGAAGTTTGCACCACCCGCTTCCCTTCCCAATACTGCCAATGGCAGTACCAGCACAGCTACTAACAATCACACTCGTACAAGTTGACTATTCCATACAAGGTCCCAAAGATGTATGAATGGCTTGGGTAGCAGGTATTAGTCATTTTATGCATATTTAATTAATAAACAACTGTTGTTGTGCTCATATCTTATGTAGATAAACAGAGCCACCATGTCGCAGCCTGTCAAAAGTTCAGATGTTGACAATTAAGAAGGTGCCCAGCCTCGGAAACCACCAGCTCAAATTAAGCGCTGCATTTTGCCCGTATTGCATATCTTACATTATATGATTATTTTGGGCAGTAATCTTGAAAAATGTGTTCCTTTAAACAGAGAAATGTTTGTAGAAAATAGTAAGTGTGATATTTACCTATACACTGTGGTTGTCTAGATTTAAACAAGAGAACAGTACTAAATTGTGTAGTGGACAATGTGAAATTATATTAAAACACCCCTTATATGTAGGTGGGTAAGATGTTGAACGAACACCGAAGATTGGAAAAAGGAAACAAATCCATTTGTTATTTAACCCTCACACACCCTATAGGTGTCATGCTTCATCATCTGGTTCACCATGACTCCTAAAGGTCAGGGTCAGCCGTATTTCAGGGGGCTATTAAGATATGTAGACCAGGGGGAATTAAAGATAAAAATCCTACTGCGATCCCCAGGTATCCCTTTTATGCTCGGGGACATAGTGGATATTAAAAAATGGGTCTTTATTGGAGTAATGGTCCTATGACCCTAATAATCTGTCAACACGTTTCAGCACAAAAATTGTGGCCTCAAGAGGCCTGAGCTTTCATCAGGGTTCAAAAGGTTCCCTCCCTGACATGGACAGACTCACTCTATTTATATGTTTGAAGGGACAGATAGCTGTAACCTTCGTGCATCATGAAAGGGGAGAATACTTATCTCCTTTCTTCAGGAACGAAAGAAATTCCACCTGTAAGGGAAACAAAAGAGAACAACACATACAATCAAACAATTCAGTAATCGTAGATCATGTGTGTAACCGCACCCGTCATGCAAGGGTGCTCATATTCCAAAGGTTTGTCTACTCACAAGTGCGTGATCGTAACTCAGAGCTTAAATTCCATTATTAAATCAAATCTAGCCAATTAGGCGGTGTACGTGAACTCTTGCACCTATATTATTTTATTCTCTTTAGTGCATATCTCCTTGTAAAAAACTCCAAGATACTCAACCACACCCATTCATGTCTGATCAATAATTCCATTCATACTGTATGCAAGAATATTGTGTCAATTATAGTGTGTGGCATGCCCAAAATGAAGGCATTGTAGGTTATACAACTCTTCGGTGCGCGCAACATCTCGTGCACTCTTCCCTTATATAATTTAGTGGTGGAGGGGTGTCACGCTCAATTACATAACAGCGGGTGCCTGAATTCCATATGGTGTGCACAATACAGCTAAAAAACCTTACCCTAATTGGGGGAACAAATGGTGTCTCATGGATAATGGCGCAGTCAGCCTTGTAGTCACAGGCTGTTTTGAGAATGAGTGAAACTACAGCATTAGACTCCTGTGAAATAGTGTAAATAATATGCAAATTCCCCTTGAGTGCTTCGGATGCCCCCCAGCTGTCCGACTTCCCGGTGGGCGTGTGCTGATGACGGTCGGGGGCTGTCTGAATCCTGCCCACTCAATAAAACCCCCGCACAGTGTGAAAATTCGGATGTACCATGTTACAACGCATACTATTACAACTACCTACTGTCACAACGCGACCATTACAACGCATACCATTACAACTCATAGCGCTTTGAGGTGCTGGATAGTGGTAAGTATAATTTACTATTCTAACTCCAGTCCCCGTGGACCCTAGGGAAGGTGTTGGATAGTAAATTATACTTATTCCCTATCCTAGAGCGCCCCCCAGCGCAATGCGTTGTAATGGTATGCGTTGTAAAAGTCGCGTTGTAACAGTAGTGCGTTGTAACAAATGCGTTGTAACAGGTGTATACCGAAAATTCACGCAGCACGGAAAGGGTTAGTCCAATGTGGCGCTCAAGTAACCAACTTACTACTTCAAAGGTTACCTATTTGGTGTCCGTATATCCCGGATTTTGCAACGAGCTGGTCAGAGAGCTCGCTTAAATGTACAAGCACTCCCGTCAAACGTCCCAGGTGTGGGCGCATATGAGAGGCGGGGATCCACCGGAACTTTAATGGGCAGTACTGTTGCCCCTAGTATTGCTTGCCTCTATATGGGTCATCTAGAGGATGAGTATATCTGGTCCAACAACCCTTTCTGTAATAACATACGACAAAGACTCAGGTATATTGATGACATTTTTGTCATCTGGCATGGAAATCAAGCCGGTACCTCAGAATTCATGACATCAATAGTGTCAACCCTTACCTGAGATTCACCAGCACCAGTAACAACAGGAGTGTCTCCTTTTTGGACATTAACATCATTGCCAAAGATGGTATATTACTAGAGAGCAAACTATATAAGAAGCCTACAGACCGGAATGGTCTGCTACACTTCGGCAGCGCACATCCTCGCTCTCTAAGAGAGAATCTCCCCATTGGACAATACCTGAGGATATATAGAAATTGCTTGAACCTGGAGGACTACAATGAAGAAGGCAGAAACCTCACCATGAGATTGGAGGAGAAGGGTTACCCCCAGAAGGTCATTAAGCAAGCCAAGAAGAGATCACGTAATACACCATGTGAAGCCCTGTTGGAAACAAACATCAGGACAGCGACCAAAGCACTAATATGTGTTACCACACACAGTTCATCCTCTAATAACGTAAAGAAAATCCTTATCAGAAATTGGAGCATTCTCTTGTCCAATAAACTTACATTTGAGAAACCAATGTTCTTGTTCAGGAGGAATCGTAGTATCAGGAACACTCTATTCACACGGACAACTGGGAACACAACAGTGAGAGGCAACTGATTGTGGAATTAACCACCTGTAAAGGGTCACTTTCCTTGTGGAAGTTGTGTGGCATGCCCCTTTACCAAGCACACCACCAGCATCAACCTAGGTCTCAGGTCTGACTGGGAGCAAAGAGACCACACTAACTGTAATATATCTAATGTGGTCTACATGATCAAATGCCCCTGTGACTCTAGGTATGTTGGGAGGACTACCAGGAAAATTAAGCTACGGATTGGTGAATACAGAAGTAAAATTACAGCGACCAAACTGACCGCCCACTATGTTGAAATGAATCACGACGACCAAGATATACAAATGACCATAATTGAAAAAGTGAAAGAAGGCCCTAATCTCACCAAGAGACTCTGGGAGAGAGAACAATGATGAGTCTACAGGATGGCCACGGACAAACAAAGACTGAACGACTCAATACCGTGGAACATGTTGAACAGAAACTGAATTTTTACATGGGATCATGGGAGTGGGATTTTTTAATCCACTTCGGCAGACCGTCTATTTACACTGGGTCACTACCTGTGATCAACCACAGTCATCTGGTATTGAGTGCCCTGAATCCCACTATTTATCCTTTGTCCCCCTATTACCCTCTTCCTCCCCCCTTTTTTCAATGTTTTACATTTTAAGTTAAAATTATGTACTTCCTTGCTATTAGTGCACGACCCAATATGTCATCATATGGTTGGGGTTTGAGCACACTATAATTTACTTAGCTTCAGTCTATATTGAGACAGATGGTTGATCTCTGAATCTGGTTCCACTGTTCAGAGTAGTGGTCCTACTATCACTCCGCCCGGAATCTACATACCGTAGAGAAGTTAGCTCCCTCTGCCCCTGCAACTAATATATTTAACCTGAGAGTATATTGACCAACATCATACTGTGGTATAAATTCTGAATAGCGCACATGATGCGCAAACCGATTTTTTTCACTTTCAGTCAGGATACAGCCTAGCATGATGCGTCCCTAAATAGGCTAACACTACACAATCCCTTTTTTTAACATTCACGGGTTTGCCATCTTATAAATGAGGATTTTAGCTTCCCTCTTCATATCCATCGTGATTTATCTTAGATATTATTTTTCAGCACCTTCTTAGGCTAAAGAGTAGAACCGATTACTAGTGAACACCGTCTAGACTACAATCCCCATGAGCATCAGGGATTTTCTGTAGTCCTTTTCATTTACACGTGGGGTATGACGTTCTGGTGGATCTTCGCCCCTTAGACGCTCCCGCATCCGGGACGTTTGACAAGAGTGCTTGTACATTTTAGCGAGCTCTCTTACCAGCTCATTGCAAAAGTCAGGACATGCGGAGGACCTTTGAAGTAGTAAATTGATTACTTAAGCGCAACATCGGATTAAAGTAATGCATGTATTATTTACACCATTTCGGCGGGAGTCTAACGCTGTAGTTTCACTCATTCTCCCAACAGCATGTGACTACAAGCCTGCCCGTGCCGTTATCCATGAGACACCAGTTGTTCCCCCAATTAGGTAAGAGTTTTTTAGCTATATTAGGCACACCATATGTGATTGAGGCACCTGCTGTCCTGTAACTGAGCGTGACACCCATCCACCACTAAATGAATAAGGGAAGCGTGCACTGAGGTATTGCGTGCACGGATGAGTTGTATAAACTACGATGGCTTCATTTTGGGCAGGCCACGCACTATAATTGACACAATATTCTTGCATACAGTATGAATGTAATTGATTGATCGGACATAAATAGGTGTGGTTGAGTATCTTGGATTTTTTACAAGGAGATTTGCGCTAATAAGAATAAAATAATATAGGTGCAGGAGTACACGCACACCGCCTAATTGGCTGGATCTGATTTAAGAATAGAATTTAAGCTCTGAGTCACGATCACGCACTAGTGAGTAGACAAACCTTTGCAATATGAGCACCCTTGCATGATGGGTGCGGTTACACACCTTATCTACGATTACTGAATTGTTTGATTGTATGTGTTGTTGTCTTTTGTTTCCCTTACAAGCAGAATTGCTCTTGTTCCTGAAGAAGGGAGACAAGTATTCTCCCCTTTTATGATGCACGAAGATTACAGCTATCTGTCCCTTCAAACATATATATAGAGTGAATCACTGTCAACGCCAGGAAGGGAACCTTTTGAGCCCTGATGAAAGCCCAGGACCCTTGAGGCCACAATTTTTGGGCTGAAATATGTTGGCAGATTATTAGGATCATAGGCCCATTACTCCAAAAATGACCCTATTTAGACTGTTTTTTAATATCCACTATATCCCCGAGAATATAAGGGATACCTGGAGAAGGCAGTAGGATTTTTATCTTTAAGTCCCCCTGGCCAACATCTCCTAAGAGCTCCCTGAAATAAGGCCGTGCCCACCCTCACCTTTAGGAGTCAGGGTGAACCTGATGATGAAGCATGACATCAATAGGGTGTGTGAGGGTTAAATAACCAAAGGATTTGTTTCCTTTCTGCAATCTGCGGTGTTTGCCGCATAAGGATTTTTTTACCTCGAGAGCGTAGTTCTGGACGGACACATGTAGGATGGTGGATTTTTAGTCGGGAGGCTGTGTCCATTCCCTTACCTCTCTAACCCCTGGATTGTCAGTGGATATCCCTCCATTGACATAGTTGGGTTGTAGTGGAAGTAGGATGTTGAAGTTGTTCTCTTCAGGGTGCAGTTAATAATGGGCACTATATAATGTTTACGTTGGGTTTACCATTAATGGGGAGATCGGTGATAAAATAATGAGCAATGGTTAGAGTCACTGGCATTCTGTGACTTTGGCATTTACCACATAAATTGAGAATTTACCACACTCAACACATAATGTGCCATATAATATTCACATTTTAGGAATGATCTTTCTGGTTTAAACGGATGAAAATAATACTGCCAGAGAATTTGCAGCATAATTTGCCTTCTATGCTGTAGGTAACGCAGATGCATATTTGTTCTCCTCCATTGCTGCATAATCTTAGTGGCACGGCCAATGTTAAACCTCTGAAAAGTGCATTGGGGATTGGCATTGTGATGATGAAATCCATATTTCAGAGGGACCTGTGAAATATGGGTTCTATACCACGGTATTTTGTGCAATAAGAATATTTGACAGACATACAGACAAGACCGATAGATAGATAGATAGATAGATAGATAGACGGACGGACGGACAGACAGACAGACAGACAGACAGACAGACAGACAGACAGACAGACAGACAGACAGACAGACAGACAGACAGACAGACAGACAGACAGACAGACAGACAGACAGACAGACAGACAGACAGACAGACAGATAGATAGACAGATAGATGATAGATAGATGATAGATAGATGATAGATAGATAGATAGATAGATAGATAGATAGATAGATAGATAGATAGATAGATGATAGATAGATAGATAGATAGATAGATAGATAGATAGATAGATAGATAGATAGATAGATAGATAGATAGATAGATGTGTTTGCATCATGTATACCTTATTTGGATAGAAGGAGGAGGGGGCTTCACCGCACCCTTTGCTAAATAACCTCTGCCGTTAAACAGGCACCTAATCAATGCAGGAGTTGATCTAAAGGGGAGAGAGCGAGTGAAAAAATAAAATTGTTCAATTACCAGGCAAACACGATTTTTCTTTTTTTAACAAGTGATTTCGCAGTGCAGATCAATGTTGGCAGGTCAGGCTGCTCGCCACTAATCTTGGTATTAGGCGCGTCCAATCAGCAGCGCGCAGGTAATGGAGTTGTTATTGAACTTCATAGTCTGGATTAGATTCTCAGCAGAGATCAATGCGGCTCTGAAATGGGATTGATAAACCTTGATAGGAATGCGAGTCCCCAAGCCATGGAGAGCCCAGTGCCTGTGCTCGGTGTACACAGGAGGGGCCCTGCGCCACTGCTCTCCGCCGACCCTCGAGAGTGTGAGGGCTCGGCGTGGAGGGGCGTCCATGCTGAGGGCACAGGCACAGCCCTTCTTCAGGGGCCGGAGGCAATTTTTCAAATGTAAGGTCGCAGTTTGCAACGCCCCTCTCACGCGAGAGCACATGGAAGTATGGAGAATTATGAGCACGTGACTAAAGAGGGAGGATGGGTGGATGATTAAGGAAGGACAGATGGATGGACGGACGGTGGATAGATGGATGTCTGGGTGGATGGATGGGTGGATGAATATGTGGGTGAATGGTTGCTTGGATAGATGGGTGGATGGATGCATGATTAAGGAACAACATCAGGATGAATGGATGCTTAAAGACAGAAGGAAGGGTGGATGGATGGATGGATAGATGTGCGGGCGGATGGATGGAATGAATTAATGGATGGATGATTAAGGAATGACAGAAGGATGGATAGATGTGTGGGTTGGTGGATGAATGGATGAATGCATGAAGAAGGACAGCAGGAAGGATGAATAGATAGGTGGGTGGGTGGATGGATAGGTGGGTGAGTGGATGGATAGATAGATGGAATGAATTAATGGATGGATGATTAAAGAATGACCGCAGGATGGATGTCTGAAGAAAGACAAAAGGATGGATAGATGGATGGGTGGGTGGATGAATGGATGGATGGGTGCATGATTTAGGAAGGAAAGATGGATGAATGGATGGATGGATGGATGCGTAAGTATGAACAAATGGATGGATGGATGGATGGATGGATGGATGGATGGATGGATGGATGGATATTCATTAATCAAGTTGGTCGTCGAACCAATGGCCAAGTAGGTAGGGTCGTACAAATGATCTGGTCGTTGCCATGCGTAGTTTGCTGTCACAGCAGAGCGTGTCATGCCTCATGTTGGCCCAGCCTGCGGCATTATTGACACGTGGAAGGGCAATGCACAAAAAGCCCTGCGCTGGGAGGTTACGTCCTCTAACCTACGCCAACCGTGCGTGATAGAAGAGCTCTTTAGGCAGCGTTCCCGGTATTTTAAGGAGTAATTCATAACTAGGTATTTTCAAAGGCACTGCAGCCATTTAGCACATGCCACAGCTGGGCTAGCAGGACGCCGGGGATCAATAGTGGATCAATACAGAAGGCCAATCAATCACAGGGGTTTTCTTTTCAAAATATTTAATTAAATGTGGTAGCAAATAACTTCAGGATTTATTGTTTGATGCTAAGAGCATTACTGATTTTTCTTTTTTAAATTTCCACACGGGGACTGCCCGGGTCCCGGTCAGCGGATTATAACAGTCTTGGGACTCGAGCAGACAGCTTTTCGATACATATAAACCCGTGTATATAAACATGATTATAGACTGCAGGCTGCTCTGCATAATCCACTCAGTAGATTACTCATTCCATTAGCACAGAGCACGGCAGAGCTGCCTTTAAAGAGACCTCGCGCTTCTGTGGGGATAAATATACAAACTAGACAGCCGTGGCTTCCGTTCTGCGCCCTTCTTTATTTCTTCGGCTGCCCTCTGTGCCGTGTCTGGCCCGTCAGCTTTAAGGTCTTGGCCAACAGAGCAAATCCCAGCCCTGATGCGTGGCCCGAAGGTTCAAGTCTCCTCACTCAAAGAAAAGAGGGTCTGTGATCACCAGGACTAAACCAAAAGCACCTGCATCTTGCGGGGAGGGGGTGGGTGGAAAGTGAAGCTTGTTAGCCTTAGTCTGGTGAGATCTCATGGCACCGGGACCTGGTGCAGAGGTTATGCTGGCTCACCTCACAAAACATTGTGCGCATCTAAATTGCACATGGCCGCCAAAAGGCGCCCCCTGCCCGCGCGAAGGACACGCACTCGCTCGTTTACTTCTCCTACGCACAGTTAGGCTCACAGACGTAACTACTACCAGTGTGCAAGAGCCACGAGCATTGTGGGCAGGAGTGGGGCCCTGGGGGTAGAAACATTGGTGATATCAGTGGTAGACAGGACTATAGACACTGGGGTAATGATGAACATCCAATGGGTATTCATGAACCTTTCCAATATCGCTCTAAGCTAAGACCAATCAGATCTTTTATCTCCAGTGCAGAAAAAGGCACGTGTGAGAGCACAAATTTGGAGTGCAAAATCATAAAACATCTTCCTATTTTCTGGGTGTTACAGGACAGGAATGTCTACTCCTTTCCTGGAGGCATCTGTACCATCCTTCTAACTGTAAACCGGCGCATTGCCCATCTGCAGACCACATGCCAGCATGCCAATGTACTCTTGCGTATTCAAGAGGATGGCTGGAGTGCGGCCTTCTTTTTCTTGACTACGTGTGCAACGCATGAAGAGCATACGGTATGCATCCAGAAACATATACAAATTGTAGTATATATATATATATATATATATATATATATATATATATATATATATATATATATATATATATATATTTCTTCTTTTTCTTTACTGTACTGCATTTTATAGACTTCTCATCTGTGACTCTTGCTAACACGAACTTTTTGACCTAGGTCAAGGTTTGAGCGTGCGTTATTCACGCTCGTTTTATATGAGTAGCGCGCATAAACTCCCCACTGCTTGTGTCACATTCTCTAACCCTTTCCTCAATCGCGCTGGCTGTGCGCATGCGTACAACGCGATGACTTTCAGGACAGCCTAAGTGGTGTACATGCTCTTATAGCAAGAGTGGCGCCAATTTTCGGATACATAAATGCACATTTTCATATTTAACGGTAGGCTGATGTGTCACCGCTCCCCCCCCCCCCCCGCCCCCAACCCCCCTTTTTTCTGCCGGTCCTCCTTCCACCCAGGCTCAGGTTAATTCCTGGAGTGCTAAGCACACTCTGTCATCTCCAGCCTCTTCGGTGGCAACAAATCACCACGGGCCTTTCACCTAATCGATATTCCCCAGCTATCGATCCACCCACATCTATTTTTAGTGCGGTTAGAGCGGTTTGGCGTTGAAGCCCACCTCCAGGCCTCGCACTCCTCCTCGAACCCTGGTGCGGTTGTTGTGAAGACGAGGCAGATACGTCATGGTTGGAAATATCAGAAACTGCGACACAACGAGGACCGCTCTCGAGTTTTCCTTATGGCGCCTTCTGCGAGTACAACTCAAAAAGCACTGTTCAGGAAAATATATAAGCAAATAAAAAAGGGAATACTGTTCGGTCAAAGGCATTCTCTCTTTAACTTATTAGTCAAGCAGAAGTGAAAATTAAAGGCATGTTTCCCGGCTTTCAGAAATCCAATTACACATTCGGATGTGCGTATTGTGCATATTCAAGGATGTTTCAGTTGATACTCACCCTATGAGATCACCCAGGAAGAAAAGGGCCCACTATCCCTCGGTTGGGTAGTCGCTGGGCCCTGAAGACACATCACCTGCTACACTACAGAAAGCAACACCGTGTGAGACATCCAGATGGGCCCGCAAATATCGCATTTATATCAAAAATAATAATATTCTGTAAGGCTGGCTTGGTGTGCGATGGAAGACGAGAGGTTACTGCTCCTAGTAACTCTCTGCGAGTGAGTGCGTAGTTAACGCACCTCTCTTGCCTGGTACTAGGGCACAGATTCAGAAGGGTAAAAAAAATACCACATACGAGAACGATAACGATAAACCCGGCTTATTAAGGATGCTATCTCAGAAATGCGATGGCCTCTAGGCACTTCAGTCGTACCTGCTCTCATTACCCAGTGGAATGGGATTGCTTTATTTGCGTGAGATGAAAGGCGAGCCACCTCTCTATAGGTGACATTCGGGGTTGGGATTTCTTCTTACTGACGAAGTGCAAAGGACCTGAACACGTGTGTCTACTGCACCGGTACCGTTTCTGGTACGAAAACACGAATGGCAATTCGAACACCCCACGACCCTGGACACCATCCTGATTTATAACTTGGCCACTTGTTAAAGGGTGTGATCTTGGACAAATGTAAAACTCAGTTTCTGACTCTGGTGCCGTCTCTGCCTAAAGTGTGATATTGATATAACTTCAGGTATAGGTTTGTCACATACACGCACACACATACTTACTTTCCGGAAGAGCCGGTGTCTTGCTTTGACAGTCAACGCTTCCGTCTTTCCACCAACCAGTCCCTCTGGCTGGACATACCCATATACTCGTACCATATGCTGCCCGCTTTAGTCTGTAGGCAATGTCAGCAGCTTCTCATTGATTCACAGAAGCCGCCACGCAAACGCCTTTGCACTGTTCATCAGCACACACGTCCCCCACGCACCAGTCTGCACCTAGACATAATTGGATAACGTACAATAAGAGAACCTTCATTAAAGAGCTCGGGGTTACCCTGGGAACACAATAAATAAAACGAATTTCATATTTGCAGCTATTCTTCCTCCATTTTTACAATACACAAATGCCATATCATCAAAGCGACTTTTTACAAAACAAGATTGTATTGGTCTGTGTAAAAAAACACTACATCGCATTAATTAGACGTGCAGAACGACTGGTCAAATATAGAACATTTAAACTTATAAAGCAACACGCATCCTCAAAATATGCTGCTTTCGCAACCAAACTGCAATGTTCCCGTTAAACACTAGTACTTATAGCGCTTCGAGTCCACATAAAACTGCTATGTAGCGCTATGTAAAACACGTTTTCAATCGGATTTCAATCATCACCGCCGCAAAAATCACTATTTACCCGTTCATTTTATAGCATCGGGGTTAAGAAAACAACAACAACAAAAATAGAGTCTGAATTCTTCGCTGCATGAACTGCAATTGTAACCCAGTTTACCTGTCACCCAATGCACCGTCCTTGGAAGGTCGGTGTTGGATCTAGTGACATACCTATGACATTCGAATTGAGGGGAGGTGTGTGTCTACCTCACCGAGCCCCCTTGGCGGCCATGTTGGGTAAGGACAAAGTTGTACTTCTATGCAGTTTCTCTGCCCTGCGTTAACATGCGGCTGTGAGGTGGTTTTATCAACCTATATTGTTGTGCACCGAGTCTCCCTCCTTCCCCGGCTATCTATGCGTTCCCTGGTCGAATGCCAAGGCCCTCTATCGGAAATCAATGTACGTCAGGGCCCAGCCTCAGTAATGATGGCCGGACTGTAAAACCGGCCAAGGAGAAAAGAGCAGATAAACCGGGGCAGAGGCCAGCAAGGCAGGGGACACATTGGTCACGCTCCCTTCGTAGTCAATAAATCACCCCGGCCAGCATTACCGAGACTCGTTATTTATCCGTTATTTTTGAGTATTTTTGCGGAAGCGGGCCTGTCATCACACCCCTTGATAGAAGGATGGCCCATTATTTATCCCCGAGTCGCGCGCACTTCGCGCCATACTTGTGTCACAGCGGAGAGCGGCCCTTTTATCACTGAGGCGTTCCAGTTAATTAACTGCTTTCACAACATACAAACATCATCACTTCTTGCATGAAAAGTGGCATTTTTGGTTATTGTTCCTAAAACAATTCTTGGTCTCCTTTTTTTAAAGAAATATTACAGCGAGGAGGTAACAACTGCTGCTGTCGCTGAAGTAATTAAATGAAATAACGTTTATGTTCACACCGTTTGAAGTCTTTTTTTTTTTGTTGCCTGAAACGAGCGAGCACCAGATGCAACCAGCGATGCAAATATCCCCGTCTCCCTGCTGAATTAGCCCTGTCACTTAGTCCGGGAGCTGGCAGCGTTAAGCCAGCTTGCATTTTAATTTGGCCCTGAAGTTACTTATTTCATTATTGATCAGACATAATGCTGAATCAATGTTCATCTTGTTACCTGGGCCATTTCCATGTAATACAGTGATAGCAGTGCCCGGAGTTACTCATTCCCTTCCCAAAGTGACTTCACCATAAAATCGATGCCTGCCTGTTACTGATATAAGACAGCGTCTATTGGGCGAGCGGCCTGGCGGTGGGCCAGGCCCTTAGCGTGACTAGAAATGCAGGGCAGCTGCTGGCGGATGGGTATCCAGGAGCCCGTGTCCCCTGGTGGCAGTGGCTGGACAAACAGACTGGTGGCTTAGGTACCCGAGCCTCGCCCCTACAGTTTAATTAAATATAGGACATGTGAGTTGTCAGCACAGGCAGTTACTGGTGTTTGCATGAGGCGAGGACCCTGAGCTCAATCCAAAGTGACATTAAATACAGGATTGCTGGGAGCGGTGGGGGCGAGGTGGGTTGTGTTTCCTGTCTGGCAGAGTGACTTTAAATACCTGCATATAGTAGGCTGAGGACGGGGTCTGGGCGGAGTTAACTCCACGAAGTGACCAAAAAGCTATACCTCCCTACGCAGAGTTCTGCAAGCCGTGGAGTGTGCTACGTTGTGCTGATTTTTAGCCCCGGGTACTTGTCCTGCACTGTAAAATGAGCGAGAATGTCACCACGTGCAGCGAAATAGAGCGTTGCTTCTTTCTGCTGCTTAATTAGATGTTCTACTTGAGCAGCAGCTTCCTCAATGCAAACGGAAGGTTTCTCAACACGAGTGGTAGCACACACATTGAAAAATCTCTGCGGGTGGGTAGATTTTCTTCGCTTGCGCTCACCAACTTAACGTTGGCGACAGAGGAAGTAGCGGAGCAGAGTTTTTTGGAACTCCGTCTGTTATGTGGAGTGGGAAAAACTCCACGAGCGGAATTTCACACCGAGGCCTACTGCGCACAGGAAGTAGTAATGCGTTCTAGTGTGCTGGATCATATCATAGAAATATGTGTCTGCGCCATGGGGCTACACTACAACATCCCTTCCTCCAATGGATTCTGAGCAGCCCCGTCTCCCCACCACCTTACCACCAGACCGGAGGGCCAAAGAGCCTATGATGGGGAATGGGAGCTTAAATGCTGGGAAATAGAGGGTCGATAGTGCCCTTGGGGCTAAATATCTCAAATCTGTTTGATAGTGCTTGGTTGCACCTCAGAAGGCGTCCTCATTGAATGTTGTGGCCTTCTTCAGGCTAGGAGAACCAAGGAGATATGTTAGCACTCGAGGCCTGGAACACTCCTCGATATGTGCCTGAAAACCCTTGCATCACCATTCCGAGTCCTGGTAACTCTTGTGCAACTCTTTCGAGATGTGCAGTTCTTATGGATGAAAATTTCTTCCGGCCTTCCACCTCCCTCTTCCTGTTTGACAGTGTTAGATGTTCTCTTCCAGAATTGTTGACCCTTACACTTCCTGAGTTAAGATAAGTCTCATGTCACTGAGTGACCATGCTTGCTGGCTGTTGTCATTGTTCTTTGTCTAGCCATTACAATTAATGGCGATGGCCCCTTCCCACAACAGTGATAACATCTGGACAGGTTGGGCCCAGTCAAGTACTTCATTACTTTGGACCTGGCCAGTGGCTACTGACAGATTTCACAGGTACTGTGCCAAAGACAAGGCTGCATACTCCACCCAGATGCCGTCTGTCAGTTCACAGTTATGCACTTTAGGATAAGGAATGCCCCTGCCACTTTTCTTTGCCTAGTCACCTATCAGATGCTTGGTCCAGAGCAGTTCTGCATGGCTTAGATGAATAGCACTGCAGTCCAGAACAGTTCATGGGAGGACCACCTGCCACACCTAGAGCAGGCTCCTGGTAAGGATACAGTGACCCAAACTGACCATCAAGGATGCAAAGTGCCAGGTAGGTCAGTAATTTGGAGTCTATCTTTGACACCAGAAGGGAAAAGTGAAGATTCACCCTTTAAAAGAGAAAGTACAGGTGGTATGGTATTGGTTGGTCACAGTAAATAAATCCAGATGACAGCTTTCCTCAACCATTTCATGTTGAATGTTGTAGTATATTTTTTGGGTATATATATTGTCAATCTCCTTATATATTGATGTGTTTGTAGTATGCCTATTTGTATGACTGATGGTTTAATGTAAACTATTTAATTGAAATAAAAAAAATGAAATGAAAGTTTTATAAAGCCCATGTACGCTGAGGCGTCTTAGCGCTAGCGCTGTCTTTGCATTTCATCGGGGGGAATATGCATAGGTTTAAGACTTAGGTACAAACAACCATGTTTTTAGCGATTTTCTAAACAACTGTGTGTTGGTATGCCTTCTCAGTGTAAGAGGCAGAGTGTTCCAGAGTTCATGGGCCATATGCAAAAAACTTCTGCCACCCCTTTTTACGGTCTTCACCCTAGGGATCACCAGCAGACAGGCAGTCGACAACTTAAGATTGTGTTGTGGGCAGTAGCGGCCCAAGGTGGGAGTGCTCCCGGGTGCGGACGTGGGGCGGGGAGGTGCAGGGTGCGGGGTAGTAAACTCCAGAATACAGCTGCACAGAGGTAAGTACACAAACAAATAAATAAAATGAATTTTGTTGCACGCGCTGCATCACATCGCATTCAGCAAGTGTGACTTTGCTGAAATAATTGCCTTTTTGTAATTTTTGATGATGTTTCTTTCCTCCAACTTCGTTCTTGGTCACTACACTTCTTAAGAAGTTCATTCAGCTTGGCCATATATCACGGTGCTTATGGTTGCTTCCTGCAGTTACGTATATGATTTTCAGGGTCGAGCTCGGTGACCGCTGAGATAATCCAGCCAGCAAAATTGAGGGCTGCCGAGTCGGAATCAATTTTCAAGCAAGGAGATTAGGAACGTAAGGCTGAATCTAAATCCTGTGTATTTATTTTCCGCCATGGGCAAGTTGTAACTGTGCTTTTGCAGTTAGGTGGTTTGAGAGTCTTGCCTGGAATAGTTAACCAAAAGAATACAGGACTATGATCTGTGCAAGCCAGGGGTAAGCCGCTGTTAAAAGTAATCCACGCATAGTTGGTGAAAATGCCATTGAGAGTATGGTTACCTATGTGAGTTGGGTCTGTAATGATCTGGCTTAAATCGAAGCTCTTGAGACAGTCAATTAAATTGATGGTATCTCTGCATTTAGTAGACTTCAAATGGAAATTAAAGTCACCCAGCAATGTGAAATTGGGATACTCCATGCAGGATTCCAGAAAGATCTGTATGGAGGAAATAAATCTGCTCCTAGGGCTAGGTGGCCAGTAGATTAAGACTCCGTTAGAAGCTACCTTATTGTTAAATTTGAGAAGAAACGTAATAGCTTCTTCCTCTAGTTGAGGGATGACTGTAAATGTTGCTTTAATATTAATACGATAGGCAATAGCGACCCACTTCCCCGTTGCCCTTCTCAGTCTACTCTGAAGAGCTCATACCCATTAGGAAAGGCCGTATTAAGATCTGGATTAGCAGAGCTATCAGTCCAGGATTCCATAACAAAAATTCGGTCAGGGTTGTGCTGATCAGTAAAGTCCGCAAGTTCGTATTTGTGTTTGGGAAGGGACCAAATTTTCAGTCACACTCATGTAAGGACAGAATCCAATGGCTCACAATTGTGAATGGGTAGAGGGCTTGCGAGCTAAGCATGGGCGAATTTTGCGAATCTCGCGTTCGCGAATTTTGCGGATTTGCGAACTCGCAATCCGCAAAATCCGCGAATTGTCGCGAATTTGCGGATTTTTTTTTTTGTGTTTGCGCGGGTTTCTGCCAGTTCGCGAGGGTTTTGTACAATGTCGCAAATTGCGAACTTACCTGTCGGGTCTCAAGTTTCGCGAACTTGTTGTTTCTACGTGTCCAGCCTGTTTGGGACACTCTTCTTCATCACTGCCACTCTCTGTCACCACTGCCACTCTCTGACTACTCATGCCACCCTCTGGCCCACCCATGCCACCCTCTGTTTCATCACAGCACCCGCTGGTTGTCCAGTCAGTGTACATTATTGCGGCAACGCAAGCACACCTTCCCTGCCTCAAGTGACCTGAATTAATTTGGGGCTGATTAATGTGTCACAGAATATTTTTTTAGCTGGCACCTGCTTCCTTAGTGCTTCCTGATTAGTGATCTTTTGCACTTGCTAAGTGCTTTCATTGTTGCAAAATTAGTTACAACACCTGCCCTGCCCCAACTGACAATAATGAATTAGGAACTGATTAATGGATTTGAACTTCCAGCCTGGCTCCTGCTTGTCTCCCTTAGCTGTAATTCAGGACCTTTGTGGCATATGTGTAACTATTCTGAGGTTCAGAGCAGGGTCACATAATAGTTGCAACTGGCAACTGAACTCTGGAGGGGCCCCTCAGGAAGCACTACAGGAAATGGCTACTAATGATGAGCCTGAACTTTTGAACCTGGTAAGTAGTTTCAGTTTTGCTAAGATCGTATTTCTGCAATTTTGCACTTATTTGCGGGGCGCGAAGTTGTACTGGGAAGCCGCGAACTCACGCGAACAGTGCGAGCAAAATCCGCTGCTCGCGGATTTGCGGATTTTGCGGGAGATTCGCAAATCTCGCGGATTGCGAATTTACCGAAAATCCGCAAAATCCGCGAGCGAAACGGATTTTCCGCCCATGCTTATTGCGAGCCTAGTGTGATGCTTTTAAGCGCAATACTGATTAATAACAGTGGCAACATTTCAATTGGGGCAGCACCATATGGAGGTGTCCTCCTGAAAGTTCATTGATGTACATTTCATTTTTTTACTTCTGAGTCCAATGTTCAATAAAGCCTCTCTTGAGTAGAACCAGTTAGAAATTTGAGCTGGAGTTGAGGCGCACAGCGCACTCCGGCCCCCGACGGGTGCAGAGGGGCTTGCCTTTGGTGCACCTTCAACGCGACGGGGGCTCGCCCACTTCACACGTCAACTGCATGGTTGCGTCAATTGCCCATTTAACCTATCAGGGCTAAAAACAACTAGCACGCTAACAAAAATTGCATGTATAGATATTGTTTGTAGGTGTAATTATGTATAATTGTTTATTTTTTTGTATGTATATTTTTACAGACTGGATGAAGTTCTGATGGCAGAATGAAAAGCATTGGCTAGACTGAGCATGTGAATTTTAGATGAGTTTCTCCACTAAAACATCAAAAGAAGGGAAGATTTTGTCCTGATTGGTATGCTAATGACAGAATGCAGAAACCAACTGTGAGACAATATTACTTATGAATTGACTACTGCATTATAAGAGTTTAACCATTGTGTGTTTCCACCTTTTTCCTTTACCTCAAAAGAAGCATCCCAGGAAGGTAATCTGAACTGAAGAATGTCAGAAGTCTCCAATGACGCTAAGGTCATATTGTGCATTGCACCAGTCTTGAATAGCCCTGACTACATTTAACACTTCACTGCTCGGATGGATGCTTCCGAAAAGAAAGGGAGAATGGGCTGTCCTTGCCTACACCAGTGAGAAGTCAAGAACCATCTGATTGCTTTCATCAACATCAGGTAGCTGACTAGTAAATAGAACTGGGCTGTCAGTGAAAAAGAGTGATTTGCCATAGTGCGGGCCCTTTGTAACCTCAAGTCTTTTTGATTGGTATCAAGTCTGTGGTCTAGATTGATCATAAGCCCCTGAAATAACTAATGGTTATACAAGGGGAGTATCCCAGGTAGTTTCAGTGGTCAGTCTCATTACAGCAATTGAAAGTTACCACAGCGAACAAAGCAGAGTTGCAGCATGGAAATCCAAATGGACATTCCTGCCAGTTTTCCAAATGCAATGATGGGTTCTCCAATAGTGGATTAAGTCCTGTGCTAATCTGGCCTGGGGGTGGACATCTGTTGGGATGGAAAAGGGCTTCTTTATGGTTTTGAAGAACATGCACCCCTGCTTTGAGTTTCCCATAGCCAATGTTTTTTTGTTGTTGATGATTTGCCTCAACACACACAACAATTATGCTTGGGCACTCAGGACTTCCTGTCACATGGAATTCAATCCAGAGTAGGGCCATCTGGCCTAGAGTATACCATGTACTACCATGGTCTAGATCCACAATGTACACTATCCTTTAAATGAGCATAACTACTGTAAGCTTACTGGGCAGTTGAAGGCTGACTGTGGTGGCAGCAACAGATTAAAGGAGCAGTACAGGCTTTTTAACATGTCAGTGACTAGAGTTAGTGGCCTGTCAGCCTCTCCCACAGTTTTACAGTGCTCTGGCTGTCCTTTACAACAGTGCCTTTACTCCATTCACCATGTGGGACTTCGATGACACATGTAGCTTACACAAGAGCAGTAGAAAGTGTGTTTAGCAAGTGTGCTGCATGTGACTGCAGCAACTCAAGAATCCCTTTTCATTCCCTGAGCAAGAGTGGTACATAAGATGGAGGTTGGAGCACGCCAAAGACTGCAATGTCTATTGCAGGGCTGCGCGTCAGCATTTCTGGGGACGTTTGAAGTGGGCCAGGTTCTATGGTGTGGAGAAGAGGTGACAGGGGTTCCTTGGCAGTGTAGGTAAAACCCTTGCCAGCTTACCCCTTCATTCTTTCCCATTGTCACCCACAACAAGTAAAGATGTGGTTACGTGGTGAAGCTTCATCCTTTTTTGGCAATTTTGTGATTTTTTTTGGGCCAGATAAGGATGTTGGGCAAAACACCTCTGACCAGCTGTCTGAGGCTTTTCGCCTGACATTGTTGGTTTCACTCTGACTGGGGTATTAGGATGATGGCAGTCAGAGAGAAACCTGCAGGGGATTCCACTGTGCTTGCGTCGGAAACCATCATAATCCCATATTGATAACGGATCCAGCCTCAGCTCTGCCGTCGGGATTATGATGTCACTTTCTGACAGCCCTTTCATATCAGTCTTTCGGACATGGAAATTGACATTAGGGACTCCTAGCAGGGCTCCCTTGCCTCCTGGCCCTCCACTATGGTGCCTGGGGGCACTTATGGTGCCCCCTAAACAACCCTGCACCATGTGGCAGGAACCGCATGGTGCCTGCCAAACGGTGGAGGGATATCCAAAAACATCCATTTTGCAATGGCAGCTTCTGCTGCGGGCCTTTTCTGCCTGAAGCACAAGGTGCCATTAGAAAATTGATGTTTCCATCTACCCTACGGGCGGTCGCAATTAAATTGCGCGGTCGGTATAGCCGACCTATGGTTGGGTGATTTCCAATCCACAACAGTGTAAGGCAGACTCAAATCATCCCGACATCTTAATTAGGGCCAATGTTTTTCAATCAGTTTGCCCAACTAATGATGCAAGCACTCAAACTCCTTCACCATTTCGGCCTCTACTTATTGATTAGTATATATGGCAAAGGGACAGCAACATCCTCACAGCAAGAGTGGGCCCTGAGCCCTAAATTCAAAGATACTCATCTTCATGGTGGTGTCAAGGATCAGTTGAGGGTGACTGTGTTTGTACTGTTCATTTATCAGTACGTATACATCAGAATCGATAGTGATGAGGGCAGGAATTCTGTCTTGGAACAGTGATTTCATACTTCAGTTGCTGGCTTCTGTGGTTGCCTGTTCTACATAAGGTAGAGTTTGGATCTACCAAGCACAGACCTACTCTTTGTTGAGGTCTGGGGTAGGAGCTGTTACCATCCAGGGGCATTTCTTGTGAGGTTTTTGTCTGCCCCCTTTAGAGTACTATTTACGTTTATAGTTACATTCATCCTGATGGTGAAGCAGAGCCGTACATTATCCAAAGGCGCATGGGCCCCTTTTTGCTGGACCCCCCTCCCTCTGCTTTGCTCCATACTGTGTCGCATGATTTTAGCCATATTTCATATTTATGGTAGTTTAACATATAAGTAATATAATTAGGCACACCGGTGTTACAGCCCTTAGAAGTACAATTAAGTTCAGTGATTTAAGCCATTGCATTGAACAAATGCAAATTCACATGGCTGTCCTAGAGCCAAGCCCATACAAGACAAAAGAACTTTACATTAGCTATTGTTATCGAATCTATTCCTAAAGGTCATTACCTATGTATAGATATTTCAATTCCCATCAATTTTGTTGCTTACATTGAAGCACAAACATATTAAAACAAACCTGGAAATCACATCCTGTGATTCTGGGCAAATTAACTTAATCGCCTGTGTCCAAAGCAACATTTCCAACTATGGGCCTCATTCTGATGCGGTTAGGAAAGCATTCCCACCTAGGGCCTGATTCTGATGCGGTTAGGAAGGCCTCCTAATGGCATTTGCTCCTTCCAAATCGGATCGGTAACGTGTCTTCACGACCCATGGCCCAATTATGATGCGGATAGGAACATATGCTGCCATTAAAGTCTTTGGGTGTCCAACCAAATCGTATCTTGAAGCATCCGGATGCATTGTACTCCGTCGGTCAGACTCTCTCGATCCGACTGGGTTGGAAACCATTTCCAAAACGATTCGATCGGGAAGCTTTCAAACCCGCATCAGAATCATGGTCTCTGTGTAATGTAATGAGGTACTCATGTAAAGCGCTCTAATGGCTTGAGTTCTCGCTATATAAAATTGCACAAAAATCCCCGACAATATTGTGACAGCGGTAGTCACATAATTAATGGTAGAGGGCAGGGAAGCCAGATATTCTGGACTGGAGGAAATCCAGTTAACAGAGATGCTTGCAGACTTCCCTTTGTGGCTCTCTAATATAGAATGTATCAATGCAATGGGGCCATGTAGCTGGAATAAAAAGAAATTACACTCCATATCAACTCCACTGGAGGGTCCATAAACACCTATTTGGCATGACCCAACTGCAGGAGTGGGTAAAGGGAAAGCAACCGAGAGGGGTTAGAAATGCATCATTAACCTACCTAGGCAGATCAAATGGCAAGGTAGCCTTGAGTCCATGTTTCCTTTAAGTCCTGATGGTGTTTACAGGCAATGTCACAACGGAGGAATGTGTTATCAGAGCATCCATTGGGGCTCAAGAGAGCAGAGAAAGATCACACTTTTTTAAGGCGATAATTTCTCAATGCGAAGTTAATCCAATCCCACCATACGTAGAACATCAGCATTTTTGTAACCACCCCCCAGGGATGGCCTTAATAGCAAATACTGTCCCTCCCCCTTTAAAGGGGAGCATATGGTAGATCCTGAATTTTAAAGTATAATGGATACCGTGAGTCTGATGCTAATTCAGAGAATCTGGGTCACCAATGGATGGGACTAATGGGCAACTGAAAGTCAAGTGTTCCAAGGTTCTCATTGTAGAATTTCACTTCCAACACATTTGAAAGTTCAAAAACTTTGTATTATACATTTGTGAGGAGACCAGAAAGCTTTGAGGAAAACATTGAACTGTGTTACTACTGTTGGACCCAGTTGTCTATGTTAGCCGTGCACAAAGGCCTCCAATCTGCATCTCATTGCTCTAGTGGATTCGCCAAGGTCTACTTATGTCTGTGATTGTCTGCAATTCCTTTAAATTTATTTGCAGAATTTTGTCGATAAAAGTTTCTTTGTTTTTGTTCTTAGTTATTATTTTGCCATCCTTGAATAAGATGCCAGAGGGCGGATGTTTTGTTGTAAATAATGAAAGGACATATTTTATGGAGGGTACTAACAAAGTAGTGGAGGACGTACACTTCTCACAAGCTGAATTTGTCCTGAATATTTGTTGCATAAGGAAGGTGTCACTTCCACTATGCCCGATAGTACCAAAATGCCTTTGTCAGCTTATCTGCTCAACATTACAAGTGTCCGTGGCAATTTAATTTGGGTATTGTTCCACAAGGAAGGGATTAGGAGGTATTTGTTCTGACCTTGCCAGAGAGATAAATGTATGCACAATTCTTGTCTGTTAGCAGCAATGATTGGGTACATTTAAAGTACTGGGAATATGCCCATTGTGTCCAAATTAGCAAAGTAAAGTAGGATTATTAGCACCCTCGCTAGCTTTAGCACGAGCATCGAGTATGTCTGGGCAATTTGTGAAATACCTTAACCCTTGGATGAAAATGACTGAACTGTCGGCTCTCTTTTATAGGCCCCGCACAAATAACACGTAGTAATCAATATATCTTATGTAGAAAAAGTTTTGGGGGGCTGAGGAATTACGAGAAGAGCTAGTGCTATTGGCAGCTTACTCAGCATTCTCAAGCTCACGCTGTCATTGCTCTTATGTACATGTCTTCTCAAAATCTTCATGCTTCAAAAATAAAATATAAAATAAATGACTGGAAAATCTGTTTCACTGTCATTATAAATGCCTCTACCGTACCCAAATGTGTTTGGAAAAATACAGAAATAAATGTATCAAATACTTGAATGTAATCCGCAATTAAATGTAATATGCATACAATAACTTCGCTTATACACAAAATGTAAATATATTTTTACATTTACAACATTTAAAGTAATTTACATTTCAATAATTCATTTATATTTTGCTTTGAAAAATTTTCAGAAATTTAAATGTTATCAAACGCAAAAACAATTTGGATATTACATTTTTAAATGTAGATTTTAAAATAAAAATATACAATTAAAATACTTACAATTACATTCTGAATCATTAAATAAAATATAAATAAAAATAAACAATTCAAAATCTCTGCACCTAATTTCCCTTTAAACCCTATATTCCACTGACGAAAATCTTCTTTTTTACTTTATTTAAAAGAATAAAATAATGAAATGATATAATATGAAAGTTTACATAATTAATAAATACACACATAATTAACAAAACAAATAAAAAAAGACATGTTTAAAAAAGTAAAGAGTAGTAATTTGAACTTAATTGTTCATTTAAAATGAAACTTAGATAAATCATTTATTGATACGTAAATAAATTAAAACATTTGCATTTTTTTAAACATTAACACAAAATATACATAACATTCTAGAATAAAATTGTAAATAAATATACAAAGTGTATAATACACAAAACTTTATACATCATTTTTAATTTCATATATAATTTTTATATCAATTGACATTATCAAAATCGCCCAAAACTATTTTAAACTTTACAGATGAGTTTGTTAAATTAAAACCTTGTGGAATATAAACTTACTAATTAAAAAAATGTAAAGTTATTTGAAAAATATATAACACAATAATTTAAATAAACAGATCAAAAATTCTCCCCACCCTTTCCCCCTCTAAAAACAACATCCTGCTATAATCTTTTTTAATAAGCATATGTTTGTTTTAAAAAAATCTATTTTAAAATTAAAAACAGTTAACCTGATTGCTTAAAAAAAATTAAATGTGCATAACATCAGCCTATTTACAAATTAACTACATAAAATATATTTAAAAAGTAGTATAACAATTTAACAGCAATATTGTAAAAAACAACATTATATACAACAAATTTTAGTAAAAGCTATATTTTACAATATTAAAAGCAACACTTAAAACGATATTCTTACCATCAATATCTATGTCCACAATATTTTTGACACTACACTATATCAGTAATTGTATTATTGTCTTTCAATATTACATTTTCGATATTCTGTTCAAACACCCATGGTGACTTGGTGGTTTCTGCTCAAGCATGCTTTTACTTAAGTTCGATTTGTGAAGCAGTTGACAGATCTATTCAAATAAAATTGTAACATTGCTGGGCTAAAAATACCAGATTCATTATCTTAAATCTTCAGCCATAGTTTGACATCCTGAAAACCATTTCTTGCCTTAACAATATCTTGAAAATTATCGAAGATCTTAGATTCTAAGGGGGTCAATAGAATGGCGGGCGTACTTTGTCCGCCGGCCATACCCTTGTGAAACTGAATTGCCTGCTGAGGGTGTGGCGGTCCCACACTCCCAATTAGGATGCGCCCGCCACACTGGCAGGCGCATAGCGCATTTGTAACATTGCAGCGGGCGGTGCTTTCAGCACCGCCCGACCCGCAATGCCACAAAGGCAAGTTGTACCTTTCAATGCACTAAGTGCCAGGCACCACGCAGAGCCTGCCATGTTGTACATTGAAATGCAGGGGGGGTACCATAGGTACCACCCATGTGCACAACCCACCCCCCCTGAAGCCCCTGGGGGCCCGCAACAGGCCCCCGCAAGCAAACTCTGCATGTCTTGTCGTGGCGGCAGAAAGGCATGTTTCCACCCACATTGTAATATGGAGACACCGCCACCATATTGAACCCTTTTCCGCCTGATCGACTTGTTGACCAGGTGGAAAAGTGGCGGACGGTCTTTCTGTCCGCCGCAGACCCCCCAACCCTCTTAATATGGCAGGGGGTTTTTGCTGCAAGGATAGCGGGTGGATCATTCCCGCCGGGCCGGCAGTGACTAACACCGGCCCGGCGGGGCGATCCTCCCGCCATCCTAATGGGGCCCTAAGTGTTAGAAATGGGGGTCTCTAGTTGGCAAGGGCTTGCACCTTTGTCCAAATAGGGAATCTCTTCTACCTTGCAGGATAAGGGAGTTACACTCCTAAAATAACCCCTGCTCCCCCCCTTGGTAGCTTTGCACAAACAGTCAGGCTTACTTATAGGCAGTGTGTAAAGCATTTGCACATAGCCAACAGTAATATAGTGTAAGCACTACAAAAGGTTTAGAAAGGTTTAGAAAAATAGCCAATATTTTAATATACTTTAAGACAAGACAACACCAGAAACGATAAAAATCCACAATACAGTACTTAAAAATCGACAGTTTCCAAAATAAGCTTTAAAAACAGTTCCTTGATGTCGATAGCACCATCCATAGTAAGCAAACAAATCCAAACAGTTCTGGCTGACCGCGGGGTACCGGGCCTGCTTTGGTGTCGGAAGACCCCCAAACAGTACCTTTTAGAAATGCAGCGCATCGATGACCTCTCGTTGAGGGTCCACATGCATCGGTTCCGCAGGTCGGTGCAGGAGTCTTTGGGGCTCTCGAAGTCACACACGGTGCAGGTCATCCTCCTCCCTGTTGTGATCAGGAGCGTGGAGTCAGCAGACGTTGTGCGCTGCAATGCGAAGTGCAGCAGTGCGGCATGCAGGGCCCTCAGGTCGCGGTGCGAGCAGCGGCTCGGTGGCGGCGTCAGATGGCGTTGTCGGTGAGACCAGGGTCACGGTGCAAGATGAAGATGGTGCTGGCAGGTCACGATGCAAGCAGCAGCGTCATTGTTGCTGAAGTGTTGTCGTCGGCTGCCGAACTGGTCAGTAGGTCATGGCTGTGGTGAGGGAGAACTTTACGAGCTGTGCCCTCGAACCACGGTGCAAGCAGCAGTGTCATTTGTGACATTGAGCGGCATCGTCAGGGATACCAGGACATCGCCATGAAGCAAGGCGGTGCGGAGTGCAGTGCTCACAGGTTACGGTAAGAGCAACGGCTCGGTGGGGGCGTTAGCAGGTGCTGTCAGTGAGACCAGGGTCGCGGTGTGCGGCGTCGCGGCAGAGCCCTCTGCAGTGCCTTCAGTACAGGGAGTCGGCAGCGGCTTCGTCGACATCGTCGAGTTGCTTTTCTTCTGTTGCAGCACAAAGCACACAGTCCCCAGAGCTGAGGGCAGAAGAGCTTGAAGTCTTTGCTGTTCCTGTATTCTTGAATGGGAGGCGAGCTCTACCTCAGGCAATTTGAGAAACTCACAAAAGTAGATTGCAGAAAGTTCAGCCCAGTCCTTTCACTGCCCAAGACAGAAGCAGCCACTGCAGGCCAATACAGCAAAGCACACAGCAAAGTGGTAGTCCCTCCTCACAGCTTCTACAGCTCTTCTTCTTGGCAGTCTTCTTGATCCAAAAGAGTTCTAAAGTTCAGGGGGGTCTGGGTCCTAATATTTATATCCCAAAGTACTTTGATATCTTAAGCAGAGAGTGTCTGTGCCCAGCCAGAACCAGTTCTGCCTTCCCTGATGTGATTTCCTGGCAGGAGGTGGAGACAGCATTGTCAGAGACAGACCAGACCCTTTGTGGTGCAAGGAAATCTCCCCCCCCCCCTTCCCCCATTGCAGCCCAGGTCTATTCAGCCCTTTCCTGACCCTACCTAGATTGTCTGGAGCCACTCCTGCTCCCCAGCCTTCTGTCATCCAAAACCCAGACTGGCAATCCACATTCCAGCAGATGCACACAGGATGACTGAGCAAGAAAATACCCACTTTGTAAAAGTGGTATTTTCATACACAGAATGTAGCAAGCATTGGCATAGCCAATAGGTCTCGCCCTTGAGGCCTTATAAGTATTTAGTTATGCATCACAATATCCTTCGTGCAACAACATCAACTGTTGCATGGCTAAACACTTATATGGTCCCAAAGGCGAGACCTATATGCTATGCCAATGCTTGTTTCACTAAACTGGCTTGTCTGGGAACTCCTTGCCCCTTTCACCTAACAAGATTCCTTTTATGCCATTTGTTACAATTTAGTACCCTCAAGTGGCCATATACAGTGGTGCTATAAGGCAGCTATCTGCGGACCAGCATAGAGGGCTTCTAAAACAGAATCTCCTGGGTGCCTTCACTAACAGCAACTCGCTGTCCTTTTCCTTTCACTCACGAAGAAACAAAAGACAGGGCCCAAACTATCCACCTCTCGTACACCAAACTATAGTGGATATAACTACAGCATGTCATGGATGCCTTATGCTGTATATGCATATGCTACACATGTCCCTCCTCCCTCTAGTAAGCAATGTCATCATAAACTCTAGCCAGCCCTTAGTCAAAAGACATCTGAATCTCCCTCACACTGACCTTGCCCATTTACTCCTAAATGGCAGAATAGCTATTCTCTACTATTAAGCTCGTCAAACTTTGTCAAACCAATACTTGAACTGGGTTACACCTCAATTTTATGGCTTTAGTAGTGCACTACTTACATAGAACATGTAGAAAAGTTGTCCACTAATGTGATCATGAGGTTATCGTTGATAGTATACCAGGTGGTAGCCCAAGACGAGAAAGTAACCAAGCAGGCTGGGGAATGGCTAGTGGTACTGAACAGAAATAAGCTGTGTAAACATTCTTGGATATTCCCATTGCCCGAACAGCTCACACCACACCCAGTGCTTAATTTGTTAAAATAAAAAAAATAAGTCCCATCGCCCAAAGTATTTCGCAAGCAGCTTGTGCAGGTTGTACCACCCACTGACATGGCCAAAAGTCAGTGCCACTATTAGGTACTAACCATAGCACTCAAACCATTGTGCCGATTTTGATTACTCTTTCATACAAAGCTGAAAAGTAACCTAGACGAGGTATTATATCAACATAAATATATAATGAGCTTTTAAACATGTTTTGTATGTTATCTGCACAAAACTCAAAAGGCAGAGCCACCATGTGGCTGCCTGACAGAAATAGGTGCAGGTGCCAAGAAATAAGTGCCTGTGCTGACTGGGTACCATTAAACACCAGCACCATTTAAGGACTGCATAGTTAAGGGTCACCAACCATATTGACCTTAAAATGTCTTGCATATGGAATCTCAAAAAGACTGCTACAATGATTCCTTTAAAATCTGGTGGTTTTAAATATTTTATGTTTTCTAATTTCATGGTGGGGAAGGAGAGTGTATTTTTTCAAACTACATTGTGCGTTGGTTGGTCGTTTTCACTGATATTGTTTGGAGTTAACGTTCTCTAGAATTCCATTACTTACAAAGATTGTCAACTCCATTACAAGGACAATTCCTAATCAAGGTGAAAATTGTCTGTCATGGTTAAAGATCTTTGATACAGGTTTGTCATTGCCGTACAAAGACATATTTTAAAAGTGGCCGCGTTCAGAATACGACATTCTTTTGAGTTTTTGCTAAGGGGTCCTTGAAGGGGAAATGTGGATGTTCCTCTGTAAAAATGTACATACTGCGTAGGTCTGCGTAGGTCCAAATTCTGGACTTTGTGTTAGGAAGCTGATCTTAGCAAATGTATCTTCTCAATTGCACATGAATGCTTACAGAAACACTGAAATTGTGTGGCGGTTCATGGGTATGCTTGAAAGTAACTTATCTGATCATCAAAAGCAGGAACAGGTTTGTTGCTTCATATACAGCAACAGCAGCGGGCCACTGTCCAATATGGAGAGTAAGTTGCAGTCCCCGTGATATAGATATAGGCAGAAAAAACTTCTCTTAAAAGGTTTCTTTTTAAATGTATTTTAAAGAGAGACACATTTGGTTGGCGTCTCAGGTTTGAGCTTAGAAGAGTTCTATACTTGGGAGGGAGCCAGGATTTGGTAGTTCGACCTCTTGGAGTTTTTCGAGTAAAGCTCATTTGAACATGTTTGTTATTTGCTGAGGGGGGAGAGAAGCAGGTTGGGAGAGGCGTGGGGATGGGCAGGCAATGGAGCCGGTAGGGAAAGGCTCCAAAGTGTGTGCGACTTTGCATGCAGGCAGCAGGCTGCCGGCTGAAACTAACGTGTCTCTATCACTGCAAAACTATGTCAGGCGACACTGCGAGTCCCGCCGTCCACGGGGCGGTTCGGTTCAGCTCATTGTGTGCGCACTGCAAATAACAACAGACCTACCGTAAAAAACAAGCATTAGCGGCCGCAAAATTAATAAAAACGAGCATGGTGTGCACGCGCGTCACCGCAAGTGCTACTTTGCTGGTGATCAGCTTGCTATAACGCGCATGTGCGTGCACGCTCTTGTGCCGTTCTAGCAAGCTGATCGCTAGCAAAGTAAACATTTCTCAGAGCCCCACTAAATGTCTCGGCCGAGACCAGCGCATGCGCTGGGTCAGGCCGAGACCTAAAAATCACCGTCACTAAAAGATGCATCTTTAGATTCTAAGTTCAGGAATACTAAGTTTTACTTCCCTACCTAGTTCCCAGGGCTAGTTATGTTTATAAGATGTTATAAACAAACTTCCCATGCTGTCCTATGAGGACCAGGTAGCCTAGCAATAGTGAAAAACGAAATGGGCTGTAATTCACTTTCAGGACATGCCACACTCACCAGGGCATATCCTACCTTTCACATACACTGCCCCCTACCCACAGGGGTACCTTGGGCCTACCTTAGGAGTGACTAACATGTAGAAAAGGGAAGTTTTAGGGCCTGGCAAGTGGGTGCACTTGCCAAGTGGACACAGCAGTTACCAACTGCACGCCGACTCTGCAATGACAGGTCTGAGTTGCCTTTTTAGGGCTAGTCGCGTGGGTGGCACAATCAGTGCTGCAGGCCACTGGTAGCATTTGATTTACATGCCCTGGCACACACATTGCACTTTACTAGGGACTAACAAGTAAATCACATATCCAATCATGGAAACACTAATCCATAACACACTTTACTACAGGAGCACTTGCACTTTACCACTGACTAGCAGTGAGAAAAGTACGCAGAAACACTACACTACGCCAGCAAAAACAGAGTCGAAACCGGGAGGGTAGAAAGCAAAAACTCAGGGGAACACGCCAAAGGATGCCAAGTAAGGCTAAGAAAGAAGGAGCCACCTGGGTCCCTTTCAGTAACATATTCATTCTCCATGGCCTGTCTTGTCCTGGTTTGCATCTTGAGAGTATGCAATGTCCCTTTTCTATTTCAAAGTATTTGAATTAAAGCAGTTTCAGCAATTTGGGCATCATTTTTTGGGCTGGCTTAACATCAGTGTTATGAGGCTTAACAGTAGTGTTTTCAAAACCACCACTGAGAGAAGGGATTTGCCAAAAAGTTGATTGCCCTGAGTACTGACTTTGATAGTGCAGAAGGTGCACTCTTCCACTGAAAAAAAGTGCTTGTATTGCACTTCTTGCCTTGTGGTAAAGTTTATCCTCAACTTGAAAAAAAAAAAAAAAATATATATATATATATATATATATATATTTTTTCTCCACCACCGCTGGTCAGGAGAGGAGCTGGCGCGGGCGGTCCCGTTACAGCCACCAGCTGGCTGAATCAATTCACTTCAGAAAACACCAAGATTTTGATGAGAAAACGGGACACCCAGAGCTGCAGTGTTCAAGATTTTATTCAGCAGATGAAAAAAGTATCACGACGCGTTTCGCCATTACGGCTTATATATATATATACCCCCGTCAGAAAGGATTCCGTTGCTGAGGTGGTGTAAGCGGTTGGGGACTGGAGGAAGCGCCGCTGCTCTGGGGTGTTTGTGGACATTGGGAACAATTCACTGACTTTGGAGCATCATATTCCTCCCCCACTTTCCCTTGCGATACTTACCAGGTTCGTGCTATTGCATGCTGGAACCTGTAGGCGCCGATGACCGGGCGAACTACAGGAAGTATATGCGGTGATGACATCGTTGTGGGAGGAGCTGCCGTCCGTGAATGAGGAGAAGCAGGTCAAATATAAACTGCACCCACACCCCTTTCCACAATCACTGGCACCTGGCGCTGAAGAGGCTTACCACGCCGAAATGCATCCGCCATAGAGGGTGACAGAACTTTGCTCTGTTTGGGCAGCTCATTAAAGCGCTTCCGAAGATTTCCCCAGTTGTGGTCTTTTCTCTTTCTTTGAAGGAGTTTTGTCTTGGATACAATTTAGCGCGTTCTCCAGTGTTGCGCTTTAAAGACCCCCGCTTTCTCAAGTGGCCCTGTTCACGCTGGATCACTGCTTGCAGTTGTTACTTCTCCGGGGTACCGGAACCAGCAGGGTCCACCACCAGCCATGGAAGAAGTATGACGGGATGATTGCCACTGCGCACCATGTTGGGCAGGTAGGACTGCCTTGCCTGCCCCCGACAGAAAGGATTCTGTTGCTGAGGTGGTGTAAGCGGTTGGGGACTGGAGGAAGCGCCGCTGCTCTGGGGTGTTTGTGGACATTGGGAACAATTCACTGACTTTGGAGCATCATATTCCTCCCCCACTTTCCCTTGCGATACTTACCAGGTTCGTGCTATTGCATGCTGGAACCTGTAGGCGCCGATGACCGGGCGAACTACAGGAAGTATATGCGGTGATGACATCGTTGTGGGAGGAGCTGCCATCCGTGAATGAGGAGAAGCAGGTCAAATATAAACTGCACCCACACCCCTTTCCACAATCACTGGCACGTGGCGCTGAAGAGGCTTACCACGCCGAAATGCATCCGCCATAGAGGGTGACAGAACTTTGCTCTGTTTGGGCAGCTCATTAAAGCGCTTCCGAAGATTTCCCCAGTTGTGGTCTTTTCTCTTTCTTTGAAGGAGTTTTGTCTTGGATATATATATATATATATATCACAAAAAAGCCCCCAAGCTTTAGAGAAATACAGACCTCACTAAGGGGAAAAATCAGGACTACTGCTCCCGGCATGCTGTTCACCTGAGAACACATGCCTCATGGGTAATAAATGTGGCTGTCCAATTCCGTGTGTTTCAACGTCGCCCATCCCATGATTAAGGTGCAGGAGCACCGAAACGCGTAGGGACAACAATTGACTGGGCTCGAAATGCTGTTTTGCACAATAAAGGTGCTGGTGAAGCAATCTCTCGTGGAGTGCATCTCTAAAGCTTGGGGGCTTTTTTGTGATGTTTGTACACGGTTTCTCCAGCCGTGGGAGTGTGCACCGCCTCCAATACCGGAAGCAAGTTCTGTGTGGCTGTAAACTGGATTACAGCCTGTTCCAGCACGAGAGTTTTGACATTTGGAAGCAGCGCTTTGAGCCTGGGGCCCACTGGAGGGCTGAAAGAAATGAAGGAATAATAAATTGGGCAGTTTTAAATTCGCTGAAATACGGACCTCACTAAGGGGAAAAATCAGGACTACTGCTCCCGGCATGCTGTTCACCTGAGAACACATGCCTCATGGGTAATAAATGTGGCTGTCCAATTCCGTGTGTTTCAACGTCGCCCATCCCATGATTAAGGTGCAGGAGCACCGAAACGCGTAGGGACAACAATTGACTGGGCTCGAAATGCTGTTTTGCACAATAAAGGCGCTGGTGAAGCAATCTCTCGTGGAGTGCATCTCTAAAGCTTGGGGGCTTTTTTGTGATGTTTGTACACGGTTTCTCCAGCCGTGGGAGTGTGCACCGCCTTCAATACCGGAAGCAAGTTCTGTGTGGCTGTAAACTGGATTACAGCCTGTTCCAGCACGAGAGTTTTGACATTTGGAAGCAGCGCTTTGAGCCTGGGGCCCACTGGAGGGCTGAAAGAAATGAAGGAATAATAAATTGGGCAGTTTTAAATTCGCTGAAATACGGACCTCACTAAGGGGAAAAATCAGGACTACTGCTCCCGGCATGCTGATCACCTGAGAACACATGCCTCATGGGTAATAAATGTGGCTGTCCAATTCCGTGTGTTTCAACGTCGCCCATCCCATGATTAAGGTGCAGGAGCACCGAAACGCGTAGGGATAACAATTGACTGGGCTCGAAATGCTGTTTTGCACAATAAAGGCGCTGGTGAAGCAATCTCTCGTGGAGTGCATCTCTAAAGCTTTGGGGCTTTTTTGTGATATATATATATATTAGAATCTTCAGCAAAGCTGATGAAAATACTGGTAAAATATGCTGAATCTGATCGCTGCAAGTTACAAACGCAGATTGAGACATTGGAAGAGGAGATAGAAGGCATGGGAAGAAGTGAAGCGACGGAAAAAATGCGAGCAGAAATGCAAACCCGGCTAACTAAGGAGGAAGATATTATAAAAAAACGGAAAGCCTATAAATTCGAGCGGGACCGCTTGGATTACTTACATGGGCAGATCTTCACCTACGCCAAACGCTATGAAAACATCAAGGCGAGGGCTAGAAAAACACGGGTGGTCGCTCCTGATAATGCTCCAAGTATCCCCTCCTCTTCGGATGCAAGTTCTGTGGGCAGCGGATCTGATAACGAGGGGGCAAGAAGCATGCGGTTGGGGTTTACAGCACTCTCCAAGGCCCAGGAAATGAGCTGTATGTGTCAGGATCGCCGAGACACATTGAGATCCAGAGGACAGACTGGCGGTCAAAACGCCAAAGGGCCAATAGGAAGCGAGGCGAAAGGAGAAAGTGCAACAAAAGGCAAAACAAACAACAGCCAAAAGAAAAACCGCTGGAACAACAAAAAAGCGGCAAAAACACAGGCAGCAGCCCCAACACAATAATGAATTTGACCACTTTAAAATTGACTGAAAAAGAAACCAATATTTTAAGTCTAGGTTTATCGTTTTGCCCTCCGTGCAACTTTAACTATGCAGACACAAGAATGGATGCTTTCCGCTTTGTGAGGAAATTAAAGTTGAAAAAATATTTTAGAATGCAACCGGCGAGAAAGAAAAGACTGGGAGCAACTGAAATGGATTCTGTCACCTTGGAAGCGGGGGACAGAGAGGACTTTGAGGAGATATGGGATTTACAGGAAGAAATTAATCCCTCATCAATGTTGCCTTTAGTAAGGTCAAGAGTTGATCAGGCTTCAGGGGCTACTCCTTTTAAACCAAAATCAGTATTTCTCCCCATAATGCCACATGATAATATTGATGTGTATCAAGATTTAATCACAAAAGACATGAAACAACTTTATATCACCACTAACAAAAGGCGGAGAGTGTTGAGCAATCAAAATCAAAGTTTCAACACCCTTGTGAAAAAGCTGGAATCAGACAATACCATTTTGGTCCGCCAAGCAGACAAGGGTGGTAATATAGTACTGTGGCCACGCCAGATGTATATTGAGGAAGCGGAGAAGCAATTACAGGACCATTCATGTTACAGAAGGAGCAACTTGGGAGCTGTAAGGTTGGCATGGGAAGACCAAAAGGCCAAACTAATTGCATGGAAGTGCAGCAATTTAATAACAAAGGAGGAGCTGGGGTTTTTGAAAAAGGAATTCCCGGTTATCCCTTCTTTTTACCTGCTCCCAAAGGTTCACAAGAACACTGAAATTCCCCCCGGAAGACCCATAATTTCAGCGATTAACAGTTCCACTGAAAAGATGTCAATTTATATTGATTATTTTTTACAGGACAGTGTTAAAAATTTGGATTCTTACATACAGGATTCTTCAGATTTTGTCAGGAAATTGGGTAATGTTGTTTGGAATCAGGACTGTGTACTCATGAGCTTAGACGTCACATCCCTATATACGTCTATACGTCATCTAGACGGTATTAGGGCAGTGAATTATTTTTTGAATAGGAGATCTATCAACTTTTCAGCTCACAATTCCATGTTAACTGCTATGATCAAGATTTGTCTGGAGCAAAATTATTTTTTGTTCAACAGTCAAGTGTATCAGCAGGTCAGAGGAGTAGCTATGGGGGCCTGTTTTTCTCCCAGCCTAGCGTGCTTGCACATGGGCTGGTGGGAGGAACAGGTCCTCATGGTACAGCATCAGGCCACTATGAGGGGGCATGTACCGGTCTATCTAAGATACATAGACGATCTCTTCTTTATCTGGCAGGGTACTATGCTTGAAGCCCAGGAATTTGTGAAGGCATTGAATTGCAATGATCTTAACCTGGAATTCACCTCCACCATGAGTAAAACGCAGCTCTGTTTTCTTGACATAGAAGTGTACATACATGAAGGTAGTTTAGCCACACGGTTATATAGGAAGCCAACTGCGGGTAACACCATCCTGCACGCAGCAAGCCAACACCCGCATCACTTAATACAAAGCATCCCCTTCGGGGAGATGCTACGTATAAAAAGAATCTGTAGTGATGACGGGGAATGCCTAAGAGCCATGGAAGGGAGCAGATCACGTTTCTTAGCTAGAGGGTATTCACCAAGAGTCATCGCCAGGGCCATGGAGCGTGCAAACAATATGACTAGGGCACAGATCCTGGCACCTAAATCAAAATGTGATACTGATCAAAAAGTAACTTCCAAAGATAGCTCAAGGGTAGTGGTTACATATAACCAACAACACAATGAGATTAGGCGAATCTTTAGCCGAAACTGGAACCTGGTGACGGGGGACCCGGTCATTGGTGGGACAGTGGGCAAAAGACCAGAATTTCCCTTCAGGAAATCCCCCTCTATGTCAGACAGGCTAGTAAAAAATCACCTGGAACCTCCAGTATCCAAAACCTTTATGGATTTGAAGAAAGGTTTTTTAAAATGTTCCAGCTGCAAGGCTTGTAAAAATGGATGCAACACAACACGCTGTAGCATCCCATTTAAAGAGGAACCTGTACTAATAACCAAACAGTTGTCTTGAAAAACTGAGTTTGCCGTTTATGTGCTGCAGTGCCCCTGTGAACTTAGGTATGTAGGGAGTACCCGGCTTCCGGTTCACAGGAGAATACTGCAGCACCTGAGGGCAATCTCCAATAATGAGCAATCCTACCCGGTGGCACGCCATTTTCAGGCGGTGCATGGGAGTGATCCCAGGCACCTTACCTATTTTGTCATAGACTGTGTGCCACCCCTTAGGAGAGGGGGCAATAGGGATGGGCTACTGAGGGTCCTTGAGACCCGGTACATTTTGGAACTAAACAGTCGTGCCCCTGGAGGTCTCAATGCCAGCGAGGACTTATACACCTGTCTGTAGTTCATATTAACTGTAGCTGTACCCAACCCCGAACTAATTGTACTGTTTTGTAATGATACAACACTGCCCCGTGCAAACTTGAAAGAGAAATCATTGAAACTGTTTTGTATTCCCGGATGGAACTGTGTGCTAACATCTGTCAGTTTAAAGAATTTCAAAGGGAGGGGCTCTTCCCTTTTTTTAATAATTTTGAACAATTTTTTGTTTACACTTTTCACTTCAAATATTCTTCTCTTGCACTTTAGCAATGATGGCTGCTCCTTGTTACATTATGGGAATCTATTGATTTAAATTGCCAATGTTTACATGAGATTATGTTTACATAATGCACTTGACACTTTATTGAAAAATCCCACTAGGGATATATTTTCTAAATTGTGATTTTTTAGAAGGGTCAGATAACAGAAATTCAAATCAATTTTGAGGATTTAACATCTGAATTTTATGATCTACGTATTTATATATTTATATGTATGTAGTCATGAAGTTTTTTGTACATACTTATTTATTTGCAACTTTGCACATATATGTATATACTTCTGTTTATTCACCCACTATGGGTTATATTTTTTATATACAGGGAGGGCTATAAGAGATTGTTGGTTTAGCCCTTTATCTGTTTCAATGTACCCTTTTGAAAGCACTTTTTGAACATGGTGGCCGTTATGTAGTCCACCTTTTGTGTCAATGAAAATGAAAATAAATTCCCATGTAACTTTGCGATCACATCATGTGATCAAGACAGTGGATACTGTCGAAACGCGTAATGGCGGGCATGCTGGGCGAGACTGAGCACAAATAAACGCACTTGTTAGGCACCATTTCCTGGGTTCCTCTCTTCGTTTGTCCACGGCTGTGTGAAACTTGGCAGCGTTGGAGGTTGGAGACGAATTTTCCTTGAGATATATATATATATATATATATATATATATATATATATATATATAATGTTACATTTATTAAAGCCGATAGGACTTTAATAGTCTATTGATATTACACTGTGTTGATGCATGAAGATAGGCATTTTGTTACATGGAACCTCATGGATTACTGCAGCAAGGGAGGATTTTGGTGTTGGTTACTTTATTTGACACACTATGGAGGTAGAAGATCTACAATGTGATACTACTTGCTAGACCACAAGGTATAGTTGCCTGCCAGGTCCTTGTAATCAGAAAAAATACATAATATACATTAATTGAGGGTCTTTGGGTCAGCACTCTACTGACTATTTGAGAGTCATTCACATTCTGCTTCACCCCTTACAAGCATACCACCTGAGGCAATTAGCTACCCATTTCAGCCATTGGCTCTACGACACTATGAGTAACATCATTTTGCGATTCTAGCATGGCCAAAGATGCCTGAATACGAGAGTGCTTCAGCTGGACTGGTGGCCAGTATCTCAGTTTTATGTTTTCCTTTTATCATTTCCCTTCGATGTCTTTCAGTCTCCTTTTTTTCTAACAGAGATTATTGCTGCTCATCAGCCAGTGACAATTATTTATCAGTAGTGTGCTGCATCCTGTGCGGACACTAGTACCAAACTGAGTGGCTATCTTACAATGGTATTGTTCATAGTGCATCAGTGTTTTACCATTCAAAGATATCCACAATGGTCAGAGGCATTATGTTCTAGCCCTTGTATCAGCATAACAATGATACAATATGCTTTAATTTATGAATAAGGCTGCTCAGCGTGATGTCTTTTGAATGACCATGGAATGATATTGAGTATATTGAAAATTGTTTGTTCACAATAAGATGGCACAACATGTTGCTTTTAAATGTGGAATCTCTGTTGAAACTTTAATACAAGGACACACTATGTACAAAACCATGCAAGACTGTCACCTGCTGCTGTTTCTATTTTTGTTTTGCACTCGTATGCCCACCTTGTTAGTTGGCAGCATGTTTTCTATTTGTCCTTTTATTCTTTTGTCTTCCATACGCTTTTTGGGTTTGTGTGTCTGTTTTCTTGTGTAAGGATAAGTTGCTGAATGCAAGAGTGAGTCAGTGGGTGGATGAATGAATGGATGTTTGAGTGCAGGGACAAAGTACACGTATGTTGACTTCATGAGTTCCAAAACTCATCAGTGACTGAAGAGGCACTTTCAGTTATAAGCCCGGCATGCTGGTTTTGCCAACTATTTTCTAGAGAATGGGACAACAAGTGGCACCATCTATTCCCTCTTTAAGTCCAAAAATCATTAAGGTGTACTGTTTAATTTGGATTTCCAGGTTAATCATAGATGCTCCGAAGTTTGGTAAGGCATCACAAAGCAAACTCCTTGCCTTACATTCAATTACTTAAACAGATGTAGAACCCATATGGAGAGCCATTAATCCAAAAGACCTCTCCCCCCCCCCCGGAACCATTCACAGGAGGGCACTCATGAAATTGACACCAGCGTTTGCCCCTCTCATCGGCCATCCAATAAACATTGATATCCATGACAATCACATTGCAAGCCACCCTTCTAAAAATAGGGGTGGCCTTTTATTTACTTTAGTATCCACTTTCGAACATGACGTTCTAGCGAATTATCAGCCTATTGCGCCTTATATGTCATGGCCAGATTTTAGAAAAATGCATGTGGGTCAGCACCACAGCACTTGAACAAAAGTAATTCCCTTTCCCAAACATAGTTGGGAATCAGTCCACAGCATGATACCACATGTGTCCTAATTTAGATTTTGTGGCAATGCCCTTCCTTTCACTGATGATGGGGATCATGTTGGATTTGTCTGTAGCATATTGTGCTCTGAGCTATATTATTCTCTTGAGTTGGCAATCACAGTGGCACATGCTGAGAAAAATACCACCACAGGCTTTGAGATTTCCTTTCACAGCAATGTCAGTTAGCTCTAAATCCATATCTTTCTCCTTGTGGAGGTCCACAGAAGGCACTCCTGTCGCCAGCTGTTTACCATTCATCCTGTCCTACAATCTGACATCTTTCACTCCTTCAGTACCGGTTTTGGCCAATGGCCGACATCAGCAGAGAACCCATTAGAAACCAGGGATTAAAAAAAGAAATAAAGAAAACTAAGATGTTGGCTTCCAACAATGGGCATGTCCATACCTCCACCTCACAAAAGGGTGCAGGTCTTTCGGCCCCTCTGGGGATCAGATTGAAGGTTTCCCCTAACCTTCCTCCACTGGGGGTGAGGGGAAGCAACTAGAAAAAAAGTGCAAATAAAACAAGCGTTTACAATGCAACGGTCTCGCCTTTGCAAAAGTTAGAGCTATTGGCATTGTAAATGTTAACATTTATATTTATGTGTTGGTTTTGAAAACAGATAAATAAATGGCATTGTCATTTACAATGCCAATAGCTTAATCTCTCGCAAATGCCATACACAAACACACAGACCCACCCACACACACACAGACCCACACACACAGATCCCCCCACTCACACACACAGAGCCCCCCACACACACAGAGCCCCACACACAAACAGAGCCCCCCACACACACAGAGCCACACACACATTCAGAGTCACACAGCCACGCACACAGAGAGCCACACACAAACACAGAGCCACACACACAGAGCCACACACACACACACACAGAACCACACACACACAGAGCCACACACACAAACTCTGACACTCCAAGCCCACTCAAATAAGGAGCAATGACAATCACCTCCAGTACTAGGAGGCATTAAAATGTCTCTTCCCGCAATTCTAAACAGAAGATGGGGACTATAATGCATAAAAATGTGGTAGATAAATGTTGCTAAGCCTATTCACTCACAAACTCTGCAACAGAGTATTCATATGTACAGCACCACACCATGCTTAGAGCACACCTTCAAAGGTCATCCACCATTTCCCATGTAGGTATAATTCATCCAACACTGTACTTCTGAAACGGTTCTCAGTTGCCAATGCTTGTCTGCCTCGTCAGGAGTTTGGAGCGTTACACAAAAGTTGAAATACAGCACATCACAATGCTTAAAAATAGGCTTATACCCAGGAACAAATGGGTGCTAAGTGCGAACTCTCTCCAGCCCTGGCTAGGTCTCTGTGACAGAGGCCCTCTCTCTACCAATGTGTTTAGAACAAACAATGGAACCCATTGAGTAACTAAGGACCCTGGGTATCAATTATAACAAGTAACAATGGTCCTTAGAAAAACAATCATATGACAAGAAATGCGATATAGACCTCAATGGGCGCTATGTTATGCAGTATCCAGCTGGACACAAGGTTTAGTCTGTTAGATATATTTACAATTTTACACATTTAGCGAGAACAATAATGGAGTGGGACGCAATCCTGCATCTGATACATGAAACAAAAGACAAGTACAAAAGAACATTAGAGAATTTCAGGCAAAGAGAAATGGAAGCTTAGATTGAATTGGAGATTTAGACATGCTATCCATAATAGTAGCCACACTAATTTCAGACAATGGTTGAGCGTGGAACTATTGAATAGGTCACACTTTTGCACAATTTTTATATACCTCCAGGTGCCCGAAAGGTCTCGTCTTTGATTAAGTTAAAGCCATTTGCTTTGCTAATGGTATTGTATAGCACAGCAAATGGCTTTAACTTAATAGAAGGCGAGACCTATTGCATTTTTAATGCTTGTTTGATTTCATTACCAGTCCAGTCCACTTGATGGTTTACACATATATCCTGGAGGTTGGATACAATTTAAATCAGGCGAAAAAACATAAAAATCTCTAATTTGGCCTTTTGGATAATAAGGGGGTAAATATCGAGACTGGCACCAAAAACAAGTATAGTAAAATATGCAAGTATAATCAAAAATATTAAAAATAAAACAAAATTCATACATTGATATCCCATGTACAGGTTGGGATACTAAATTGAAACTAACCTATGCCATCCACCTCCTTGAAAATAAATAATATTAGTCAATTGGTTTCCCTACTAATGGCTCACTATTAACAAGTAAGATTGTGGGTCACTCTACTGTAACCTGTCTGCTTTTCCTACCACGTCTCTTGACTTCCACTAACCAACGTCTGACTTCTAGAACGTGAAGCACTTTCTGCAATGTACATTTTATCTGGTTCCTGTGAACTTGCACGGATAAGGGGGCGCTCTGTATCCAAGAGGATTCGCCCTCCTCTTTCCGCCTGGAATCTTCAGCATTCCCTTCCTTATTAGGTAAAAGTGGGGTCAGAGCAGCCTGTCTCTACACTGGAATGGGAAAAGGGGCAAGACTGGGGAGGAGCCGGGGCTCAGCAGGGACGGTCTTTCGCACGAAACTGTTAAAGTTGCCCTAGGCTAGTAGAAAAAAAAATTCAAACTGTTGGGAAAGTAGTTTGTTTATAAAGTGCTTAAATGTTCTTCTGGGGGATGAATCAACAGATATTGGTAAAACATTTTCATAAGTAGAGAAATTTCGCTACTACTACCAACGTAATCATTCCACGTCCCGTTCCTGGCCCACGGGTGACAAGCAGCCAGCTCTGCCTTCCGCCCTCCATCTCTGCCTGCCCGTCTCCCTGCTGGCTGGGGGTCCCTGGGAGCTGTGGGAGCTCCGTGTGCCTATGTGTGTGCGTGCCTGCCGCTGCTGCCCGGCGGTGCGAGTGGCCCTCCCGGAGCTTACCTGGCCCATGGGTGACAAGCAGCCAGCTCTGCCTTCCACCCTCCATCTCAGCCTGCCAGTCTCCCTTCTGGTTGGGGGTCACTGGGAGCCGCAGGAGCTCGTGTGCCTATGTGTGTGCGTGCCTTCGGCTGCTGCCCGGTGGTGCGAGCGGCCCTCCCGGAGATTACCTGGCCCACGGGTGACAAGCAGCCAGTTCTGCCTTCCGCCCTACATCTCTGCCTGCCCATCTCCCTGCTGGCTCGGGGTCCCTGGGAGCCGCGGGAGCTCCGTGTGCCTATGTGTATGCGCACCTGCCGCTGCTGCCCGGTGGTGCGAGCGGCCCTCCCGAAGCTGCAGCACCCGGCTCACCACAGCCCTGCGCCCCCGGCCTCGAGGACAGCATGCAGGGTGGAGGGGCGCTGGCCACCCCCGGAGCCCCCACACACAGTAAGTAGCACCTACGCTGCCAGGGGAGGCGGTGGGAAGGAGCAGCGTCTGCTTGGAGGGGAGGGGCGGAGTGGTGCCTATTGTTGCTGTATGGCTCTACGTGAAGTCATTGTGCCAAAACCAAGGCAGACGGGGGGTGCTTTTGAGTCTGTGTGATTCTCGGTAAAAGTATGTAGGCAGGGAGTATAATCGCGGCACCCGCGCTTTACTTGTAACATTTCAAAAGGGCTAAAAGAGAAAGAAGTACGTCACTAGGACCTTTTTTCCAATGGCTGGCCACCGTTTAGCATGAACGTTGATGCCAGCCAATGGAAAAGAGGGGCGGGGCTTAACCTCGCTAGTGAAACTTACTCAATCTCATTAAATCTCGCCAGCGAAACTGCGCATGTGCGCAGTCTTACGCTAGCCGAGACCTAAAAAACATAGGGGTGGGTGCAGGCCACCATGCTCTGGGCAATGCAAACTCCAAATAAAAGGCAGTATTGACTCTATGCACACCTGGGGTGCAGAAAGCCCACTGGACACCAGGGATGTTGCCGTTAGGGCAAAAGAAATGGGTGCAAGCATGCCACCTGGGTATTGGCCATACCCCAAAAAGAACAAACCAGTCCCTCTAGTACCACCGGGGAGCAGAGAGGAGGTTTAATCCCAGTTTGCCACTGGGAGGCAGAAAGTCCACTGTCGTATTTTGCATCTGGGGAAAAAGTAAGGGATGCAGGAGTTGCATTCTGGCATTGGGCCATGCTCCCACCCCAAAAGGGGCAAACCAGTTGTTCTGCTCCCCTAAAGAGCAGAGAGGGGGTTTGTGCCCAAATTTCTGTCCCGAAGTAAGGAGGGGGAAATCTCACTAGATACCAAGGATTTCAAAATGGCACTGAAACAAAAGGATGATGGGTGTGTACCCTGACATTGAGCCATACCTCCTTGCTAGCAGAGGCAATAGCGAAAGCTGGAAACACGCCGAACTCAGAGCCCTCCTGAAGAAACCCACAGCTGACCCCACCGAACTCAAAAACTATCGCCCTATCTCACTCCTTCCATTCCCGGCCAAAGTCATCGAGAAAGCTGTCAACAACCAGCTCGCCGCATTCCTCGAAATCAACAAATCACTCGACTCCTCACAGTCCGGCTTCCGAGCCAAGCACAGCACCGAAACCGCCCTTATCGCTGCAACAAACGACATTCGAACTCTACTGGACAATGGAGACACAGTCGCCCTCATCCTCCTCGACCTCTCCGCAGCCTTCGACACAGTCTGCCATAGTACCCTTCTACAGCGCCTCAAAAACATCGGAATCCAAGGAAAAGCACTGGAATGGATCACCTCGTTCCTCTCCGGAAGAACCCAGAGAGTCCGCCTTCCACCATTCAAGTCAGAGGCTACTGAAGTCATCTGCGGCGTACCTCAAGGGTCCTCACTCAGTCCCACCCTCTTCAACGTTTACATGAGCCCCCTCGCGGCCATCGCACGCCAACATAACCTCAACATCATCTCCTACGCCGACGACACTCAATTGATCCTATCACTCACCAGAGACCCTAACACGGCCAAAACCAACCTACACGAAGGAATGAAAGAAGTAGCCGAATGGATGAAGCACAGCCGTCTGAAACTGAACTCAGACAAAACAGAAGTCCTCATCTTAGGTACCTCCCCCTCCGCATGGGACGACTCTTGGTGGCCAGAGGCCCTTGGAAAAGCACCCATCCCGCGCACGGAACCTGGGCGTCATCCTGGATTCCTCACTCTCGATGAACAGACAAGTCAACGCCGTTTCTTCATCTTGCTTCAACATTCTTCGCATGCTCAAAAAAACATTTCGCTGGATCCCTACCGAAACTAGAAAAACAGTCACCCACGCTCTGGTCACGAGCCGACTGGACTACGGAAACACCCTCTACGCCGGCATCACAGCAAAACTCCAGAAAAAACTACAACGCATCCAGAACGCCTCAGCCAGGCTCATATTAGACATTCCGCGCAAAGAACACATCTCTGATCACCTGAAAAACCTACACTGGCTCCCCGTCAATAAGAGGATCACTTTCCGGCTCCTAACCCACGCACACAAAGCACTCTACGAAATCGGACCCGAATGCCTCAACACACGACTATCCTTCTACACCTCCTCCCGCCAGCTACGATCCTCCAACCAAGCCCTTGCCACTGTACCTTGCATCAACAAAACCACCATGGGAGGTAGATCCTTCTCCTACCTAGCAGCTAAAACTTGGAACTCACTTCCCACTCACCTTCGCCTTACTCAGAACCACCTAGCATTCATAAAGCAACTCAAAACGTGGATATTCGACAAGTAACTCCCCACCCTTCTTCAAGCGCCTTGAGACCCTCTGGGTATGTAGCGCGCTATACAAATCTTTTGACTTGACTTGACTTGACTAGCTGTGTTAACTGTTCTTGGGCTTGGCTGCCACCTAGAGAAAACCACCAAACAAAACATTTCTGTAAAGCTGATGTCCAAAGGAGTACAGGTTGGTGTGCCTCATGTGGATCCCATGACTTTTTCTTACCCAAAATGCTCTGCAAACCTCAAACTTTCAGAAACTAAAGGGATCCAAAAAATTCCTACCACTCAGCATTCAACCATTTGTCCCAATAAAAACGCTGCACCACTTGTGTTGCTGGGCCTAGTGATCGTGACAGGAGCGGATCTACCCAAGGTAAATGGGTCCATGCAGTGCCAATTCTTACAGTCTGGATAAAGCCATTCCTTTCAGTCAACACAAACTAGTTTGACTCCATTCAGCCTGGCACTCTCACCTCCACTGAGCCCATATTTGAATAGGACGTTAGCCAAGACATTGGGATAATACTAAATGATATGTTTTAGATACTCGCTTACAGGGACTTCCAGCCAACCCTTTTTACCGATTCACCTGTTAATGTGTCATTCGCATATATCTTCAGCTCACAACAGCAGACAGCTTGGGGCATTACAGTGAGCGTGGCATGCCTCTCTTTTACAAGGAGCATATCCACACACAGAAAAAGTTCCCTTAAATGCCAGGGACTGCTATAGTAATGTGTGCTTTTTGGAAGGAAACAAATATTATTGCTATGGCCATTTTTTGTTTATTATTGGAGAAGATGCAGGGCCCTCCTCAATCTAAAGTTTTGCTAAACCCAGGTCAAAACAAAACAAGCAAAACCAACTCCATACATATTGGTTTTTCCAATGCCTTTTTTTAAATTTATTTGTATATATTTTTATTGTTTTTCCTTGACAAGATACACATATACATATAACAATTAGAACACTTCGCTGTTTCATTCAGCATATATAAATTACATAATAGCGTTTGGTAGATGGTAAACAAGAGAAACCTATCTTAGAGTTCTGAAGCACCTCAATGTGTGATGATGAAGAAGAGGGACAGGGTAGAATGACATTTGATGCATGGAAGGGCTGATATTAGCAAAGACCGAGTCAGAGGTAGAGGAGCCAGAGACAAGGCCAAAGAGTCAAATGGATATTAAATATAGGGCAGGCAGCCCACGGTGCTGACGATCCTATAGAATGAGTTCGAACACAAGGTAGAGACAGCACCCACAGTTTTGGGGACAGAGGGACATTAGGCCAGGGTCAGGGGTGCATAGGGAGTATTGACAGGCTAAACAGCATGTATGCCCTCTGGAAGAGGATGATATATGTGTCTCCGCCTAGTCTCTTTATCACTCTAGCCAGAGGCTCATTGTGCATCGATTTTGGATGCAATTACTTGCACACGACAGATATCTATATCACAGGCGCGTGATTAACCCTAGGTATGAGGCCAGCCAAGGGTGCTTTGATCCCTTGGGCTTTGATGTGTTTTCCCAGGTCCAGTGGGCCAGTCTTTGTTAAATAAATAAATGCGTGTTAATATGCATGCAAATGGCGGCCAAATCGTAATTGTTTTCACTTCACTTTTTGTATTTAAATGTTCAAAACACGAGGGAAAAGAACAATGAAGGTCAAGACAAAAAATGTACATTTTCAAATACTATTCGGAACGTGAAGGAGTCAAAGAAATAGTCTAAAAACAGCAACAGTTAAACGATTCGTGCTTACCAAAACAATCATTTTCCCTTCATTCATTTTTAGCACTGTCCAGTACTTTAATCTTAAAACCGCTTCAAGTGCTCAGATTGTGCCTTGCTGATTGGGCAGTGGAACTGCCCACTACAACATTCCCTACGTTTCTTTATATTTCTGTGCACTCGCAGCACACCTCTCTATTTTACATTTAAATATGCACGCCCTTTGCATACTAAACGGATGCATTTACGAATTCTTACAGACTGTTCTGTATTACGTCATAAATGTTTAATATATTAATTACCACCTTGAGTTAACACAATCTCCTAAATATAAGTCACTCTGCCTTTAATTATGGTACACCCTTTTTTGCATTATAAAACACACTAAAGTGTGCTAATTAACACCCGGTTGCGTGTGAGTCATTAGCATGAATATTGGACATTCTGCCCCGTGTACCAGAAACGCCGTCTTAAATTAGAGCACACGCTGTTGAGCACACGCTGTTGTGTTCTTTTGTATTTACATATGGGTATATTGCTAAACACACGGTGTTGCGTCATTCTACCGTCAGTTATAGACTACGCACTTCAGCACAATACAAAGCATTGCTTCATAATGCTGCCTAATTTTCCAGAGTCGTTAACTACATTGCGATGTAACATTTTTAGCATCCCCCTCGAAAAACGTTCTCCTCATTGGGCGTTGTATCTTTAGGCGGCGTTCGGAGTCAAACCCCCGTACTGGAGCCGCCTGCTTTTTTTCATAACGCAGTTATGACTTCACGTGTCAACCTACTGTAGCAGCTACCTCATGAACGTGTGGGCGCGCTCGCTGCGGTCTGCGCCCTCCAGAGCATAATTTCGAATGTCTCTAATTGAATTCATGAGATGACAGGACCGATAGGAAACCGTGAGCTGTGTTTGCTGGCATATGTTTATGAGCTGTGCTTTCAGCAGCTCACGCACAGCTCATTCAATGACTGAGAGAAATTACGAATTAAATATATGCGCTCTAAACAATGCAGTCACATAAAGCAGGCAAGACGTGGGCCCTGTATGAGCACGCACGTTCATGACGTCACATGCCACTTCCATATTGGGAATCTGATGGTTAGATGTCCTGCATTCAGTTGATGCGTCTAAGGTGTGCTAAATACCATGTTGTGAAGCACGTGATGCATCACATGGTGACCGAGGTGGTCCTGGTATACACTCGGCCATTCTATGCTCAGGTCAGAGTACCTGCAAAGGGGATTAAGAGGATGACATTTGGGTCATTGTCTCTGCCGAGACCTCTTCCCAGGAACATTAGAGATAACTGAATCTTAAATGTTGTGACTATTATGGACACAAGGGTTACCCGAGATATATTTTGCCTTAGTTAGACTGTTAATGGGCGTTCATGTGTTACTCTATTTGATCTGGTGAAGTAGTCTACTCTAGCATTCCATTTTGTAAATAATGTTGAAAAAAAGTACTTGTTATGTCATGTTTTGCATACAAACTCGGTGATCACTGAAGCATTCAATGAACACCTGAAAAAAATGGTAAAATGGTCAATTTCGAATATCAGTGTAGTGAGGCGCTTGATTCTTGATTTTAATTATGAAGTAACAACTCTGTTGTGCCCAGGTGCTTATTATTGTAAGGTGCATCATAGGGCCTAGGTCCAAGTACTAGGTTAACAACAAATGAACTTTTATGATTTCTCTCCATTCCCATGATGGCCCTGATGAAAGCATGTAAAGCATCTTGTGGTGTGCTGAAACATGTTGATCCACTCAAGTTCACTAATGAGTTGTAGCTCAACCTGATATTTTTACTCTGTGAAGTGTGTCGTCCAGTGCTTCATTTGTAAAAAAAAAAAAAAAAAAGTGCAGGTGTTGTACATTTTGCCAAGGAGGCCACAGCTCACTTCTTCCTCTGGTGAGCCCCACTTTTAACACTCTCACTGCCTCAGTCTCTATCTTCTAACCTTGATCTGTTGTCTGTCCCCTAAGTCTTTGCTCTAAGAGTCTATCCTCTCACCCCTCTAATTGTTTTCTATCATGTTTGTCACACCTGGTGTGTTACCTTATTCCCTGTATTTCTGATTTGCCCTCTATTCCTTCTAGCCTTGCCAGTTTCCTCTTCACTTTTATCCATGCTCTGCTCTCTCTCCCCTCGATCTTGCAGCAATGCATGGCTGCAGGATATGCTACTCTGGCTAAGCAGCGAGTGAACATTCCACACTTACTTTCATTTATTCTTCCTCAAGAACCCTCACTCCCAAGTTCCAAATGTGCTCTCGCAGCTTCCTTGCCTCAACTCTATGATAAGCCAGCCCCCAGCTACAATTATCCAATGGGAGGCTTAGGCTCAGGCAGTGCAGCAGACTAGGGGAATAGAATGTAAGCCATAGTTTGTCTATGACTTCTTGGATTTGTGATCGGTGTGATGACATCATCACTAACGTGGTGATACACAATCATGCCTGCCTGGACAGGTGTATGCTGGCCTGTCTATTAACATTTACCAGGCAGTGACCCTGCAATGTATGTTCTTCTTTTTATTTTGAATTTGAACAATTAATAATGAGACCACCACTAGCAGGGTTAGAAATTGCAGCTCCGGCCCTGTGAAAGAAGTGCCGGTGCTGAGCACCTGAAAGCACCTGCTCAAATTAAGCACTGGTGTCGTCCTGACTAAATGGGAGGATAACATTTAAACAGTTTAAGTAAGTTCAAGGTAGTTGCCTTGTGGCATCAGGGACCCTTTTCGCCACACAAAACAATTTTAAGGACTATGTTAGCTGGGGACAATATATAAGGGGGCAAATCCAATTTTATATGATATATAGGGAAGGAGGAACAGGAGAGATAAATAAGCCCACACTGGGATAGTGTATACTTGTGCTTTTTGACTCTGATGGTAAGGGTACCCATGATGACACTGTGGTGTTTCCTGGAGTATTGGCAAGTGACTGCCAGGAATGGTGAGGTACCATTTCCTTTTTCGTTCTTTTCTCCGTTATCTTTTCTTTATTCTATTTGTATTTGCCCTTTCAGTTTCGTTCTTTTCTTTGCTCTGAATATGTTTGATCGACTTTACAGGTAATACAGAATATCTTATTTTTGTTTAACAATGAGCATTAAAGAAAGAAAATACGCTTTAGGTCTTACATCTGCTAATGATATTGTGAATACTGACACATGATAATATTGTTCCAAATCAACTTTATTTTGTGAAGTTTGTATGCAGTTGGGGAGTAACCAAGGGTATGTAATCCTATCCTCCATTGAGTCATGCAAGGAGTGATAGCCTGCTTGTGTAAGGAGTTTCTCCTTACCTTTAGTCAGACGTGGGGCTTGGCGCAGCAGCTGCTTTCTTCCTCAGCTGCTGTGCGTCTCTGTTCCGATATGTCCAGCCTGTCTGATTCTTAATCAATGTGCAACATCCTCATTGGCAGCCATATTATAGTCAGGCGCAAGCAGCCTACAACTCTGCTCCTCAGAGATTAGAGGGATGGGAGGGCAGAATTAAATATTACAATGCTGATGGCCGTGTAGATACAGATAGTTATTTAGTATGAAATTTCAAATTTTTTATTCATTTAATTTATCTTAAATTCCTTCCCAATCGAAGATAGCCAAACCGTTTCTTGAAATGATGTCATGTCCTGTTCCTCTGCTACATAAGTGGCTCTACTGTAGGTCCAGATTACATCACAATTGCTCTCGTATCATTGCTCGCTCATTGGACCTCATGGACCCCGCATTCTCTCCAATTCCTGCGCTTCTTCACCCCTTGCCGCCCGATTGATTGGCTTTGCCATTTAGAAGGGGTTTTCAGGTCTCCAATTTCTTTTCACTTTTTGGTGAATTATATTGTGGAGCACCGCTACATTTCCTACCCCAATCTGAAATTTGGCTCTGTCTCTGGGAATTAGAGGCCCTTCCTTCGAACCAAGAAAAATCTACAAGCGTCACCCAGAAGACCCATACTTGACAGCTGGGCTGTACCTAAAAATAGTGAACACTGTTAGAACTGGGGGTCTCTAGTTGGCAGAGGTAGGTACCACTGTCCAAATAGGGACCCTTGCTTCTAGTCAGGACAAGGAGATAACCCTCTCAGATAACCCCTGCTCGCCCTCAAGGTAGCTTGGCCGGAGCAGTCTAGGCTAACCAGAGGCAATGCGTTAAGTATTTGTACCAACACTCACAGTAACACAGTGAAAACACCACAAACTGATTCTACAACAGTTTAGGAAAATAAAGATATTTATTCTAAACTACACAAGACCAAAAACGTCAAAAATCCAACATACACAATGCAAGGTTACGGTTTCAAATGAGTTCTTCAGGTTGTAATCAAAGTTCTTTAAGGTGTGATCAAATGATCCACAGATGCATGAAAAGTTCACAGTTGCGTCACGTTTACTCACAGTACCTTTTAGATGCAACAAAGTTCCACAAGCAGGAAGCTGGTGCGGTGGAAACAAGCGATGCGTTACTCCTGAGACCCTGGGGAGGCGATGCGACAGCCCCGCTGCAGCAGCGGGCGTGCGGCGACGAATCCGGTCTGTAAGGGGAGGAAGGCAGCTTGCGTAGATTCCGGTGCGTAGGTTCCGTGGGAAGTCTGTTCTCGCAAAGGCACGATGTGATGATCTCGTAGGGGCTGCGATGATCTCCGGGGCGACGATGCGCAGACCAGCGGAGACCCTCTCTCTCGCAACTCCTCGATGTGATGTTTTCTGCGACGATGTTCGCAGCGACGTGATGCGGTCCGCAAGCAAGCGGGGCGGCGATCTCACCCAAGCGACAGGCTCTGCGACGGCACTCGCAGCGATGGTCGATTCCCCTGCACCGGCCTGGTGCGTCTTGCAAACGAAGGGTGCGACGGTCTCGGCAGCGATGTCAGGTGCTGCGCCGATCTCGACCCTCGTAGCGGCGGGAAACTTCTCGCACTGTCGGGGTTGCGCTCCGCCAGCGAGCGATGCGACACTTTTCAGCTTCACAAGTTTCTCAGCTTAGTCTCAAGCTTCCCAGCTCAGGTTCAACTTCTAGAGGCCCCACAACTGGATCAAGCACTCTACGAAGGACAGAACTCTCTCAGCAGAGTTCGGGGAGACTGGGGGGGTGAAGTCCTTTTGTTCCTGGGACTTCGGAAACAGGGAGCCAGCTCTTCTCGGGCCCTTGGAGATTCCTTACAAGACAGGGGACACAGCTCACAGCAAAGTCCTTCCCCTCTCCTTGGCAGCAAAGCGACAGCAGGTCAGTCCAGCAGAGCAACAGCCGGACAGTCTTCCTTCTTCAACGACAGCTTTCTCCTTGGCAGAGGTTCCTTCTTGATTTCCAGGATGATCTAATTTTCTGTTGTCAGGGGTCCTGTACTTATACCCCTAAAGTCTTTGTTCTCTCAGTGCATGTGGGCCCTGCGCCCGGTCTGAACCAGTTCTGGGTGGATCCTGAGCACCTTGACGTGCTGGCTGCATCTTTCCTTTCAGAATGAGGGGCAGAGTCCTCCGCCGCCCAGCAGGAGGTGGAGCCAGCATTGTGGCAGGCAGGCACAGCCCTATTCAGCCCGGTGCTAACTCCTCCCACCACTCAGGTAGCAATCGCTCCACTCAGCCTAGTGCTGACTCATCCAGCCTCTGGGGGGATTCCCCAGCCCCTGTCACTCACAAACCAGACAGTCAATACACAAACCTTTCCAGGCACGCAGAAGGGTTAGACAAGAGAACAGCAACTTTCTAAAAGTGCTGTCCTCAAACACAGGATCTAAAAACCACCTTCCTAAAAGATGCGTTATTAAATTCTGAGTTCAGGGATACTAAATACTTATGTCCTATCTTGCTCCTATGGGAAGAAATACCGTAACCACTGTAGCCGGCATCCCCCATGTTAACCTATGGAGCAAGGTAGCCTTACAATAGTGAAAAACGAAAGATGGCTGTAATTCACTACCAGAGCATGTCACCCGCACTAGTACATGCTCTACCTTTCACATACACGGCACCCTGCCCAGGGGGGTACCATGGGCCTTCCATAGGGGTGACTGATGTGCACGAAAAGGGAAGGGTTCGGCCTGGTCAGCGGGGACGCCGACCAGGAGGACATGGCAGTTCTAAACTGCCCGTAGGCGCTGCAGTGGCAGGCCCGAGACACCATTTTAGGGCTACTCCTGTGGGTGGCACAATCAGTGCTGCAAGCCCACTAGTAGCATTCGTCATCACCGGCCCTGGCACACCCTGTGCACTTTACTAGGGACTTCGTGGTGATACAAATATGCCAAACATGGATATCCAATCATGATAACAATTTACATAGGGAGCACTTACACTCTGGCACTGATCAGCAGTGGCAGAGTGTCCAAAGCATCTAAACCAGCAAAAACGAATCCAGCACAGCATCAAAAATACAGGAGGCCGAGGCAAAGATAGGGGTAATCACGCCAAAAGATGTCAGGTCTAACAAACACTAGGAGAGTTAGGAAAAAATTGTGTTCTGGCGCTAAGCAGACAGTGGTGGTAGAAGCTTAGCAAAATTAGTGGAGGACCATTACTGGCTGTTCTGAGCTCGATGCATTGTAAGCAAATTATGACAATGGTATCTATCATCAAATCACTTTATTCGACTCAGAAGAGTCATAAAAGCCAAGTACAATTAAAACACAAAATCCAGTCATACATAACAAAGATAACAAGCATTTACAATGCAATGGCCTCGGCATTGTTAAAGTTAGAGCTATTGGCATTGCTCATGACATTATTTTTATTTATGTTTTTTTTTCAAAACATATAAATAAATGGCATTGTCATTTACAATGCCAATAGCTTAATCTCTCGCAAATGCGAGACCTATTGCATTTGCACCCACACACAGAGCCACCCACACCCACATACAGAGCCACCCACACAGAGTCACCCACACAGAGCCATTCACATAGAGCCACCCACACACACACAGAGCCACCCACACAGAGCCACCTATACACCAAAAAGCCACCTTCACACAGAACCACCTACAAAAAAACTACCCACATATTACGGTCTGTACCAGAGTGTTAGTAAGATTTCGAGACTTCCATACACAGCGTGTGGCGGTGGCCAAATAATTTGCCATGTGCTATTAGAGAGTAAAAGTGCTATTCTGAAAAAACGAGGGGCGTTCAAGTCTCGCAATGGAGAGCTGGAGACTGAACGTAATTTGCAATCCTATATTACGACATACATACAAATAGATTTGTTATGTCTTTTAATTGCCATCCGCATCTAGAGACATCTTGCAGACACAAAGGATCCAACTGATGGCTAGAAATGCAATGACAGCTCTGTCAACTGGGCTTACTAGGAGCAGATTGTAATCTACTATTATAAATATAATTAAATCCTACTGAGTAACGGCAACGAACAGCAACACATTATTGGAAGACTACAGTATCTCACAGGTAATAATTAGGGCTGTATACTCAAGGACTTCAAGCAATTTCATAAGTGAGAAAATACGTTTAAAAAAATGCATGTTACATCCAAGAGGCAAGTTATTTTACAGTATGCACATTTTAAACGTTAAGATTTAAATCCTTTCGAGTACTGATATCACTTAAATGTTGAGGACTAAATATTCCTGTTTTTATTTTAAGCGCCTGTAGTAGTCAACAAGAAACTAAAGATCTGTCCTGATCCCCTGTGCCAATAAAAGTTATCAGTGTTGATAAATATCGATTTCTGACTTGGGACAGTTATACTTTTAACACTTTACATTGTGTATAAGCCGCCGTTTTGTTTTTGTTTCTGTATTTATGTCTAACGGAAGTCAGAGCGTCTTTCAAAATGATATTGTTGCCCAAAGTATTCCACAAAATCATTTTCGAAACACACCACAGAAATAAAAATCTGAGAGAAAAATAAAAGGTGGTAGTTGTATGTTTTATACATTGTGCCTCTGAAACTCCTCATTTGCATTATGTCACCTACCATGAAGAGTGCCTGCCACACCGGACTGGTTTGTACCTACTGTTGATGACAAGTAGAGTGCTCGCCTGTGATTGGGGCCAGATATAGGTGGGAGCCTCTCGGGCTCTAAACAACGAAATAATGCCCCCGACGTTGGAGTCCACTCTCTGGGGACTCGGGAACCAAGGAAATGGCCAGGAGCCTCTCGGGCTCTAAATAACCATGTGCCCCGTCGTTGGAGTCCCCCCTCTGGGGACTCGAAATCAACAAATGTGCCCTGAGCCTCTCGTGGGCTCTTAAGAACTGCCCCCATCGTTGGAGCCTCTCGGGCCCTGAAGCAATTGTGGGCACTCTGGGGAGCGGGGACTGGCCTCCCCCAACGTCAGAGTCCCGCTCTGGGACTCCCTCCAAGTCGATATGGCCCACGCGACGCTAGCACACGCAGGAGGGGGGCGCGGGCACCGGCAATGTGCCCTGACGCCCTCCTCATCTAAAACAAACAGAAATGAATCCCGGGGCCTCACTCACCGGCTCTCCTGGTGCTGTGGCTGCTGTTGCTGCGGGGCTCTCTCTCCTGGTGACACCAAAGCACCACCTTCTCCTCCAGGCGGCGGGTCCTCTCCTGGGCTGCGGGCTCACCGGCGACTCTCCGCCTGGGCGCAGGAGCGCAGAGTGGGCTCCCGCTGCTTCCTGCTTGGCTGCCTGTACTTCCGGGTCCTGGGGAGAAGCACTTCCGGGTCGCCGCGGGCAGCGCGGAGGCCCCTCCAGGTCAATGCAGGCGGAGCGTCAGAGCGCTTCATAATAGGAACAGTAATGATACATGAGAAGATTACGAGTGAACAAATTACAAAAGCAGACGTTAAGTTACATGAGGCAAAAGTGACAATTGTGAGCAAACAAAATACAAGAGGTAGCAAAAGGTACATTACAGGAGGAATAGACTGGGACCTCGGTGAGAGGGAGGGTGTAACGCCCACCACTAGAAAAGGGGCGGGGCTTAAAAAAAGCTAAAGACATGAGAGAAATGCCCCCGAATCTGGAAAAGACGGGGCTTGAATGGAGTGATGCCCCTCCCCTCCAATGGCTGGCCTCCATTTAGGAAGCCAGCCAATGGAGAAGAGGGGCGGGTTCAAGCCCAACTGTAGAAAACATATCGAAAACATTAAATCTCTGACCGAGACTGCGCAAGCGCAGCCTACTGTCCTCGACCTAAAAATGGATAAAATAGATGAAGAAAGACTAATTAACATAGTATTAGTAAAAGTCAACATCATATCAGCTAAAACTTAATAAATACAGTGCAGCCATCAAATAGATTATCTATCCTGAGTAAGCAAATTTCTGCGTTTGATCGCACCTTGGATAAAATTTGCTTCCAGTAAAACATGTATGTATCGAAGACAATGACAGTAAATAAGACAGTTTGCTTGTGTAATCTGATGTTTGCTTCTCTAAAAAGCGGTATTAACGTACATTTTCTTATATCAAGATAACATTTACAGAACAACAAAAAATGCAAAGTTGATTGTGTAGCTCTACCATCACAAGAACAGATATCAAGAACTAACGCAACCCTAACAGGTTCTTGGAAGGCAACCATACAGTTTAGAGTGCTTAACCTCAACATGGCCCTCAAATAATTATTGGGTATCCAAATGAGAGAATGTTCCATGCCTGGTCCAATGGCTATGGGCCACACAGTGGTACTATAAAAAGAGACTGCTTTTGGTGGAATCTATGCCATACCTATTATTTTTTGACCACCTTCAAAAGTAATCCTTTCATTTTTGCTTATAAGCCAATATAAGCATCACAGGGTTGGTATAAAGTATGCCCAAAGTCTTGCTTGTATTATTTCCATACATAAACCATGGAATTTCACAAACTTAGTCTAACTTCATACAATCCATAATAACCCTGCAGTTAAAATCAGTTTTGGGTTTTGACCAGATAGATAGCCAATACAGAAGTGGTTGAAGCTTAATAACATAACAAACATAATCAAGGCCTAATTCAGAATGGCAAATGAAGGTGGATGTGCTGTGTGGAACCACCAATAATCTCTTTAGACACTAGTTTTCAACCCTCTGAATAATGGGATAATCTTTGATCCCCCAAATTGCTGAGTCATGCGATGTAATTGAAATACAAATGGCTTTATAGACTGCCACCAGTTCACTGAGAGGTCTTGAGCCTCAGTTTGTTATCAACATGAAGAGTGCCTCCACACTACGTGTGAATTTACCTGTCAATGCAACACCTAGTGGTACCATGTGCAGTTGTCATCAAAAAGCTTACCTAAATATGAGAAAGATGGGGCATGGGGGCGTGGCTTGAGCCGCTATAAGATGGTTGCGTCTGATTGAGGCTCCGTGACCTGTAGGGAACCTTTTTCAATATTGGAGCAGACTTGCCCATTTTCAGAGTTATGGATGGACAGCTTTGAAGGAGCGGGCGCTGGGGTACAGGTAGCCGTTCTTCTTGCTGCTGTGTATCGCCCTGTGCCCTCCGTGCTCCGCTCCCCTCACGATTGTCGCAGCACCCACCATTTTGTTTGCTGCGCTGTTTCCCTTCCTGGATTTCTCGACGCTGCATGAGGTGTGGTGCTGGTGCTAGGATGCACTTTTTTTATGACAGTTTATGGAGGGGGCGTGGCTTGGACGGGAGAGGGTAATGGCTGCCTGATCGAGCCGTTGCGCCAGAACGGAGCTAGCGACTGGATTTTAACAGCTAAGAATTGAGCACTAAGACCTAAATGAGACATCTGCAGTGATCGGAACTGAACTGCTACGGAGGGTGACAGGCTAGAGAGCGTGAGACGACCCAGGAGAGGAGTTCTACACAATCTAAAAAAAAAAAAAAGTGTGGGGAGACGGAAGACCTAAAAATGGCGCCCGGCACCAGAAGTAAACAAGGACTGCACAGCCTCCCCAAGTAAGAAAGGGCCATTCTGTACAGTCTCGGACAGTTGCGCCAAGGGGGAAGGCACAGACAAAGACAGGCGCAGCAACGATTGCGTTTACCACACCCGCTCAGAACTATCAACCAGGAAGGCACTACGGCACTACGAGGACACATATGAGAAAGGGGCGGGGTGAGGGCAGACGGAACCGGGACGAGTAAATCCAAGCTTCACCCGGCTATTGATGGGAAGACTCCTACGTGCCCCCCCCCCCCCCGGGATAACTTGCATGCCACAGGAAGAAGCCGACCGAGGGCCGTGGACGAGAGCGGCGAACTCAGACAAGCCCAGCCCTATCCCCAACAGTGGACCCGTATTAGTACACACCCGCCCACTGACGCAGCCTGCCAACAGCCCCCGAACACCCCCGAAAGAACGACAGCGCTGACTAGGGCAGCACGGAACCCCCACTGCTCGCTGGCAAGAATGACTGCGAGGGGGGGCGCTTTCAGGAGTATACTACCTAACTGTTATCGGCCACAAAGTAACGAGGAATGGACAAGATGGCGCCCAACAACAATAACAGCAAATAAGAGTTGCGTAACCCGCCCTGAGAAGCCCTGCACCACCAGCAACCTTATCTTTGGCACAGCAGCGTTGAGTGCCTTCCAAGGACAAACGTGAAGCAAACACGTGAGGCAAGGAACAAAGAAGAGAAGGTTATAGGAGTAGAGAAGAGGGGTGACTGCCAGCCCCGGGACACTCCAAAAGCCAGTGAGCCAAAAGTGGAGACTGTAGGTGCCTGCCGAGACAGGGTTAAGGTTAGCAGACCAACTGGGGCGGTGACAACCAGGAGAGCGCAGAATTGCCCCACAGCGCTTCAAGACGTGCAGGGCACCCCAAAACACACCAGCTGCGTGTGGTAGAAAAGAGTGAAAAGGAATAAGGAACGACTAACAGGGCCAAGTGTAGAGAGGCGGGCAAAGGATGTGAGACCAATACAAGCCGGTGGTGAAAATGCAGAGCTGAGCCTCCCAACCTGGTCCGGAAAATGCACCCGTGGAACTCAGCATTGGGAGCTTGACACTGAAGCAACAGTAACAACATAACAAAAGCCAGCACTGAATGCAAACTCAACACTCCAACGGCAACTAATACCGGAGTCCACTCAACTACCTACACGCGAGCTAAGCCAAACGACACAGGAAAAAGGTAGTTACAACACCAGGCCCCTAGGAAACCGTGCAACAACAAAAGAAAATGGCAGACAGAGAATCTAGACTACAAGCACAGTTACAGAAGAAAAGCAAGGGGGAACCACAGATATCAGACTCCTCAATTAAACAGAATCCAGACATAAACAACACGTTAGACAGTATCCTGAAGAAACTCGTGGAAGTACACGACCTTGCGAAATCTACGAAACTCACCACTGAATCAATACAACTAGAGTTAGCTGCAGTAAGGGCAGATTTAAACAGTGAACATCAGACTGACAGCTGTGGAACTGAAGATATAAGCCAAAACACAAAGAAAGAAGTGAAGGCCCTCAGCACGAAAACGGAATCCTTACAAAAGACCACGGCGGAGATGGAAGACAAGAATCGCAGAGGAAACATTCGGATACTGGGAATTCCGGAAGGGGCAGAGGATGCTTCTGGTTCCTGTGCCAACTTCTTGGAGGACCTTATCCCAAAGATCACAAACCTAAAATTCGCCCACCAATTTGAACTGGACAAAATGTTCAGAGTCCCAGCTTCAAGACAACTGACAACGCAATTCACTAGACCCATTATCTGCAGACCCCTGGGATCTCAACACACCGAGGACATTTTCAATTATGCAAGAATCACCAAATCAAATGGAAGGGACACAGAATCATACTAACATAGGACTACTCAAAGCCTACAATGGACACCAGGAAAGGATTTCTCGCCCATTGCCAGCTGCTCAAAAATAGAGACATCCAATTCTCCTTTGTTGCTCCTTCCAAATTCAAAATAACAGACAGGGGGGAAAACCCACTTCTTTACGGACCCACAGGAGTTGCATCAGTACCTGAAAGGACCGCCGATACAAGAGATGGACACTGCAACACACAACACGACCAGAAGAGGCCCCTCTCCTGAACTAAACAATGATTGAAATAACAAATGAACAACGAAGACTTCGACCAAGATAACGTAGTCCACCTCATACAACCTAAGCTACCTCAAGCCATACATCCTAACCTACCTCAAGGGTACTGAAGTAACCCCCAAAAGAACCATAAACTATCTCAAAGAAGTGAAGGGCATCCGTGGACGTTAACAACCAACAAACATCAACCCAACAACCCAGCAAGCTACCAGGGAATTACCAAAATGGAGAGACACTCACACTACTGCCCAAGACGTCAACTGGACAAACGTCAAAATCCACAGAGTATCCTTTACCAAACGATATTATGGAATCTTATATAACTGTTTACATCTAGGACTGCTCCTCTCTATGAGAGGTGGTAAGTCACCCTCGAAATGCATAACGTCTTAATGCGATAAACCAATGTCATAACAATAGACTAAGAACATCTGTTGTATTGATACATAGCAAACTAAGCTCTGGGAGGCGTAATGGCGATCCTGCCGTCGCACTTTCCACATTCTAATTGCTGGGGGAGGAAGTGGGAGGAGGTAAGGGGGAAGGGCCAGGGGGGAGGGGGAGGCTCAGGACATGGGAGGGGGGCAGAATGGTAGGATTTGTTTCTAAATTTATTTTTGTATTTTCCATGCTTTACTTATTACAACTCGTGCATATCATGAACCAGGTGACCACGCTGGGCAGTAACTTCTTGTGGGTCAGGCACAGAAAACAGCCAGTTCATCCCCTAGACAATGGCTAACAATAACTCTACCCCGCTCGCCACAGACCTCAAAATAACCTTGCTAAATGTTAAGGGCCTGAACCGCCCCATCAAGCGCAGGAAGATAGTTGAGTACCTAGATAAGTCCAAGAGTGACATTGTCCTATTACAGGAAACAAAACTCGATGAAGAAAGCTACAAATTAGTCAGGGCGAAATGGAAAGCGCAATCGGTGTGCTCTCCCACGACTAAAAAGAGTGTAGGCTTCATGACGCTCATCTCTAAAAACTCCAAACTCTGGAAAAACTCACACACACACACGACAAAGAAGGCAGACTACTGCTGTCTAATATCACAAGAGGTACTGACCAACTTCACGTGGCAAATCTGTACAGCCCCAACTCAGATGATCTCCCCTACTGGAAAGGAGTAGCAGAAGCCCTATCCAAAGTGCCACAAAATGAACTACTAATAGTAGCAGGAGACATCAACATGCCAGTAGACCCTCTGTTAGACGGACAATCCCTATGCCAGTCCCACCTCAACAACTCTCACATAGCACTCCATAACATATGCACAAAATATAACCTCAAAGACGCATGGAGGCTGCTACACCCGACCACAAGAGACTACACTTTCTACTCAAACCCACACAAATCGCACACAAGAATAGACTACATCCTAATCTCAGAGGCTCATACACACACGATAAAAGAGGCCTCAATCGAACCAAGACTAGTCTCAGATCATTCAGCAATCAGCCTGAAATTGGCTGGCTCCCACAATGGGGCTACCCCCCGAAGATGGAGATTCAGAAGTAACACTACCACAGACCCAGGCCACAAAAAAGAAGTAGCAGATGCCCTAACCGAGTACATAACCAATAATGATAACAGCTAAGTTAACATAGACACATTCCGGGACGCTTTAAAAGCCACACTCAGGGGGAAACTAATTGATATATGAGCTAGACTAAATAAGAGGGCGAATTCAAGACTAACAGAACTGGAGGCAGAGATCAAAAATCTAAAGCTCGAGCTCCTAAAAGACAACCATGAAGGCGCGGTCCTTCATAAACTAACGACCCGCGAATACGAGTACAACAAAATCGTCAGTGAGAGGGCTGGGCTCTGGTTCAACAGATGTAAAGCCCTAAGCTTATGCGAATCCAACAGAGCAGGGAAACTCCTAGCATCATACCTGAAATACAAACATAACCAGAGGTCAATCACATCGATCACCGACATGGGCAACAAAACATACACTAAGCACAAAGAGATCCTAAGAACTTTTAGGCAATTCTACTCAGACCTATATAAGAACGACAAGAAGTTAGACAAAGAACTATGCAAAAAATATCTAGAAAGACTGGGCCTGCCGAGACTTGATAGCACGGACAGCACTAATCTTAGACTAGACATCAACAGCACAGAGATAGAAATGGCAGTCAGGTCCCTAAAAAAGAACAAAGTCCCGGCCCAGGTGGATACACAGCAGACTTTTACAAATCCTTCCTCCCTCAACTTGCCCCAATCATGGAAAGAGTCTTTAACCACACAGCGGCCACAGGGAAAATACCAACATCTATGGCAGTAGCGACTATAACAGTAATACCTAAAAAAGGCAAGGACCCCCAGTTTCCGAAAAACTATAGACCAATCTCCCTTATCAATGTAGATTGCAAAATCTATGCAAAAATCCTAGCGGCAAGATTGAACAAGGTATTGCCAAAACTTATAAGCAATACCCAGGTGGGATTCATGAAAGGCAGAATGGCCAGTGATAACACACGCCTTCTATGCCACGTTCTAGAACAAGCCTCTCAGAGTCTACTCTAAGCGGTAACCAGTGCACTAGACACAGAGAAAGCCTTCAATAAGGTTTCATGGTCATTCCTAGAGCAATGCATGCATATATTTAACCTAGGAGAAGGATACGTTAAGATGGCAATGGCCCTGAACCAATCACCAACTGCGAGCATCACAATAAACGAGGCACTCTCTGAACCATTTACACTCCAACAAGGAACGAGACAAGGTTGCCCGCTCTCGACCGCGCTTTTCCTCTTAGCCCTAGAACTTCTAATCCAAGATATAAAACTAAATGAGAAAATAAAGGGGGTGAGCATCGGTCAAACTACAGTAAAAGTGGCAGCTTACACAGACGATATACTAATAATGACACAGCAACTAAAGACCTCAATAGAAGCGCTTATGTCCACAATCAACGACTATGCTGACCTATCGGGGTACAAACTTAATAACGATAAATCAGAGTGTAAACCGCTAAACATCCACTGCGCTGGAGAGGTTCTGGGATCCTCAGGGCTCACGTGGCAGACAGGCTACATAAAAAACCTGGGTATTTACTTCAGCACAGACCTGATCTCCACCATAAGACACAATGAGAAACTCAAACTAGACAAAATTAAGAAACAATTAGAGGCCTGGTCACCCAAATTCATGACCTGGTGGGGGAGAATCGAAACAATAAAAATTATGATCACACCCCTAGTAAACTACCTTACGAGCATGCTTCCAATCTTCCTCTCAGACGAATTCCACCAAAAATTAGATAAAATGTGCACCAGATTTCTCTGGCGGGACAAAAAGGCTAGGATAAGCTTGAAGAAACTGAGAAGGCCCAAAAGTCAGGGAGGGGTAAACATAGCTGACTTCAGAACCTTCCAACTTGTCTTCCTAGCCAAGCAGGGCACACAATGGATCTAGCAGTCAACAGTATACTCACCAGTTTGGCTACAGCTAGAAAAGGCAATATAAAAAAAACCTGAACCCACTAGCCCTTCTCACGGCCAATACACCCCCCTTGCAAACAACACAATATTGAAAAACACTAAGATAGCGCTATTGAAGCTAGAAAAAAAATGGAAGTTAGTATTAAGGGCTCCAAAGCTGAATCCCTATGGGCAAATAGCGCCGTTAAATACAAAGGGAAAAAGCTCAACTTTGAGAACTGGATAGAAAAGGGCATCTCACACCCCTATCAGCTGGAAGCGTACGCCGCGCCACTGACGTTCGCAAACCTAAAATCCTCCCACAACTCGAAGACTCAGACCTCTACAGATTCCTAAAGATCAAAACATCTATGTCAAAATCCAAAATAACAAAAACACCCGGCCATCATTCTTTCAATATGTAACTAGCATAAACAAACTGGGACACCAGGTTTCACTCTTATATAAAACCCTCAGCACACAAAAATCTAGTTTCAATGACAAAACGAAAAAAATATTGGAACAGCCGCATACACCCCCCACTGAACGACCGGGAGTGGAACACCCTATGGACATCCGCCACACGTAATAAAGTCACCCCAGTGCTTGCACACACCAAACTGTGGCTATTACATAAAACATTCTGGACCCCAGACCGCCTACATAAACTAAGACTCAGAGACAGCCCCACATGCTGGAACTGCAACGCAGCCAAGGGGGACCTAGAACACCTAATTTTTCTGTGCCCGACACTCAATGGGTTTGGGGGGAAGGTATTTGACTTCATAGACAAGGCGCTCAACTGTAAAATAATAAGACCCTTTGCCTCGATCGCCACAGCTTTTATCCGAATGGAACTCCCCACGGAGGGAGAGAGAGAACTGTTGGACCGTTTCTTAACTGCTGCAGCAAAGTTAGTATTCTCGAACTGCAAGGACACCTCTAAAGCATCATACAGTGGATGGCTCAACTGGATCACCTACCTAAGAGGAGCCGACTCCCTAGCGATAAGATACTCATCCTGGAAAACCTCCTCCAGGAGCCTATGGGAATCACTGGACAAGAGCTTGACTCCATTTGACCCACCTTAAACTTTAACAAATGAATGAACTATCAACCAATGGAATATATGCTACAGCCAGTACGCTCGCTGATCCTGTCGGATCTGCCCTGTAATCTCTCTCTCTCTTTACTTATTCACACTTTCCTCTTCTCCTACACTATTCTCATCCTACCACTATTGTATAACCAGCAAAGGGGTGCCATCTGAAATATTAACCATGTACTACCCACCGTGTACTGCACAGGATGGTTACCCATATGAAGATATTCCTGTGCACTGTATGTATATGTACAAATACCATAAATAAAAATGTAAAAAAATAAAAAGACAGCTTATGGAGCAGTGTCACTGATGAATAAAGCCTCCAGTTTCCTATGGATTTTTTTCACAGTTCAGGAAATTTCCCTCTTATGCTTATGTATGCTGAGAAGTTCTGTCTTTTGGTCATACTACATCACTTGGAACTACTTCACGCGTAGACACCTGAGTCTTTAGGTGCACTGGTTGTTCACTGCACCATCTGGCTACTCACATCCGCAGCATCGTTTCTGGAGTTGGTTTTGCCTTCATATGAAGCAGCTGGATTGCATTTGTACATCATGCATTAAGGCACACTCAATTCATTTATATGCCAATGAAATAGGCTTTCTGTTATTGGTTCGCTGAGGTGGTTTTTAGAGGAACTTTCTTCACGTCTGTCTCCCTCTCGCTATTCCTAGCTGATTTTGGAACCCTTTGGGCTGGCTCAAACTCCACTTATCACCTACTTCTCATTAGTGGAGATTCCTCTGAGTGCTTTTATCGTTGTTGACGCAGGTTTCCACGACAAAGACTGTAATACAATTTTAATCAGTCGATCTTATGGAGTCTTCTTACTCTTTTGGTCTAAAAATTGCCTCAGCAGCTATGTCACCTACCCGCCAGGACTCTAACATGGCTAAATCTCCCAAACGTCCAAAGAAAGATCCTAATTCTCCTACTAAATCTCCACTACCTATAACAATGGAGGACCTTATGGAAGAACTCAAGCTTATTAAACCTTTTAATATTGACACTAATGCTACTATTCAGAGGCTAGAAGAGAAATGGTCTAGCTTGGAAGCTAGAGTATCTGCGGTGGAATAGAGGATTAGTGATACTCAGGATGTGTTGCCTCAAGTTGCAGCTATGTCAAAGGATATTGCTCCTCTCAAAATGTAAGCAGAAGATTTTGAAAATCGCATAGAATTTTTGGTATTTCTGAGGGAGAGGAAGGATCTGACAAGCTTGCATTTTTAAAACTACACATTCCTTAAATAGTCGGTCTCAAAGATGGCACCAGTCTTAACCTGCAGCGAGCACACCGAATCAGCCCTAATTCTGGAAGTTCATCCTCCACCTCAATGATCAACCGCCCTAGAGGGATTAGTGTTCTATTTTTGGAGACCACAGAGTTGCTTATGGTCCTCTCGGCGGCTAAGGTCAGAAAACAGATGTTATGGTCTGGTCATAAAGTTTTCTTCTCCCAAGATGTGGCCCGCGCAACTGCTGCTCGTCGCAAAGAATTTCTGGCTCTTTGCCCAGCTCTTCGATCTATGAACGCTCGATATGGCCTGGTGCATCGCTGCTTTTTTAAAGTTACCTACAAACAACGTTCATACTCCTTTGATCGCCCTGAGGATCTATGACAATTTATTTCTCACCATAAAGGAGACGAGATGGACTTTGGAGGGCCCTGAGAATTGTCTCTTTTTGTTTTGTCTCAATTATTTTAGTTTTTCTTTTTCACTCTAATGTTCTGAAGACATTTGTCTTCTTTGTTCTTGTGAGTTAAGGTCTGCTGTTTTATTGCGGATTGTTGTATGTTCATCTTCTTTGGAGATTTTTTCTTATTACCTCCTCTTTTTTTCTCCACAGATGTCTTCCTTCCCATACAGACTCATTCCCCTGATGTTTCTTCCTTCATACTTTCCCATCCTGTTCCTACTGTTTGCAGTTACGTTCATTGTTTGGTAAGTGTTACCCTTTTCATCAGATACCCATGTTACTGTTGTCGGATTGTTTTTCTTATACCATCATATGTTTTTTCCATTTTGTGTGATTTGCCCTTTCTCCTGTGTTATCTCTTACTTGGCTCCCTGTTCCTTATTTTTCCTTCCCTATTGGTTTTTGTCATTTCCGGATGCCTTTGCGGGCCCCGTCGTCTGTCTTTCCTCTGCGGCTCCCCGCCTCTACACTATATCCTTTTTCTTCTGGATCTATATTTCACCATTCTTGACTGAAACCTTCCGGCTCTACCAGCTTCCTGTCAACCACTGTTCTTCCATCATGTATCTTTTTTACCTTCTCTTCTTTACTCTCCTCTTCCTTTCCTGTTTTTTCTTCATGTAATTCTAACTCGGTTTTTTTATTTTTTTATTTCCTTTCGTCTCAATGTTCCTTAATATTTTCTTTACCTCTCTTCAACATTTCCTCTTTCACGACTTTCGTCTTTTTCTTTTTGTTTGTGGCTCATTGCTATTTTACCCTCCCTTTTTCTTATTGGCCTCCATTATTCACTTCTTTCTCGTATAGTTGTGCTTGTCTTCACAAGTTTAAATTTCAACTCTATTAGTTTTAATATTTCTTTATCCTATTGGTTTCTACTACTTACTTTTCTGGATCTTGATTTACAAGTTTCCTCATGTTTAAATCTCAGCTGTACCAGTTTTATATTGCATATGTTGTTGCTTAATGTTTTTTTCTTCTTTTTACCATGACTGATAATGTTCACATTTTTCCTGGAATGTGAAAGGACTCTGTAATCCTGTTAAGAAGCAGAGGGTACTTACCCATTTATTTAGGCTGCCCTGTAAAATTGCGATGCTCCAAGAGACTCATCTAAATGACAATTATATTATTTCTCTCAGAAAAACAATGGGTAGGCCATGTTTACTGTTCTCCAGCTAACGACAGGACAAATGGAGTAGTGACCCTATTTCATAAATCTCTTTCTATTGTTTTAGAAAAGGAGGAGAAGGATGTTGACAACAGATTGCTCCTTCTACATCTCACTATAAATGGTTCCCTTTTCTCTCTTCTAAACGGATATGGCCCTCCTGGCAACGATTCTCAATTTTGGCAGGCCATGTCACATACGCTTCATTCATGTCTTGATGTCAATCTTTTGGTGGGAGGGGAATGCAATCTGGTAATGGATCCCTTCACGGATAGATATGATCCCAATAACATGCAAAAAACATTTATGAACACAATCAACTCCAGGGGTTTGGTGGATGCCTGGGGGATATCTCATCCGGACACCGTAGAGTTCAGGTTCTATTTCCCTATCCAAAAATATTCATCTAGAATAGACAATTTGTTTTTAGTCCCCATCTCCTTCCTAATTTAACTGCTGAAATTGGGTCCATTCGTGTCTCTGATCATGCCCCTGTAATGATTAACTTTGATCTCACCTCTGAGCCCTTCAAGCCTCGTAGGTGGCATTTTAATTAACCCTGGGCATAGTACTACGCCACGCTAACGAAGCATACGTAATTTGTACTAATTTACACTCTGCAAATTACACTTAGCACAGTACAAAAATGTGCTTAATTGCGTAGCGTAGCAGCTAAATCAACAACATCCTTAGATGATTTAATAAAGCAATTTTACATGCTAAAAAGCATATAGCCATTTCACAAAAGTGAACTTTTTCAATGAAAACATTAGGCAATGAGAGAGGTGAAGATTTTGGGGTCCCCCCTAACCTAGGGGGAGGACCAAGCAGATGCCTTGAACACAAAGAGCATAAACAAAAAAGCACATCTTGTTGAACTTCGGTGGTGGTCCCATCCTCTTAGGACCACCCCAAGCACAGTTATTGGCAAAAAAACAATCCCAACCAAAGGGCCTGCAAAGCATTATGGGACCACATTAGCAGTGTGCAGTGAATATTATAGTATCCAATATCAAAATAATTCTCCAAAGAGCAGTGGTTCAACTAGTCGTTACTAGATGTCCCTCACAAGTCAAATGTAAAAGCATTGAAATTATTCTTACATCAAGCTGCAGTTCCACTAGTTATTACTAGATGTCCCTCACAAGTCAAATGCAAAAGCATTGAAACCCTTTCATCAAGCATTTGCATTTGACTTGTGAGGGACATCTAGTAACCACCAGTTGAATTGCAGCTCTTTGTAGAAATATTTTGATTTTGGATACTATAATATTCACTGCCCACTGCTAATCTCATCCCATAATGCTTTGCAGGCCTTTGGTTGGGATTGTTAATTTTTTTGCCAATAACTGTGCTTGGGGTGGTCCTTCGAGGATGCGACCACCACCGAATCGTTGAACAAGATGTGCTTTTTGTTTTCAAGTCATCTGCTTGGTTCTCTCCCTAGGTTAGGGAGGATCCCAAAATCAACAACTCTCTCACTGCTTGCTAATTTTTCAGTTTCACTTTTGTGAAAGTACTACGTGCTCTTTAGCATATAAAGATAGCGATACTTATTTTATTATAACTGGCACTGTGCAGGATGCCATTTGCAATTATTGCACAGTGCAGGCAAGTACACAGTGCCATCAGCTATGCTACGCAGTACTACGTGTACTACGTGTAGTTCAAAGTATACTACGTGCAGCTACGTGTAGTGCTGCTACACAACCTACGCCCAAGGTTAGTTTTAATATTTATTTACTCAAAGATCACACCTTTTTGGAACGTTTTAAAGAGTTTTTGTCAGACTTCTTCCTTAGGAATGGTAATCGCAAATCCATCAAGGACTCAGCTTCCTTATTTGCCTCCATTAAACTTCTTAGCATTCCTACTTTTCTTCTTATAATGAGGACACACTTAAGAAATTAGTTCAGGCGAAATTGTATTTTATTAGAAAATCGATAGAGGAAGCATCTGTGCCCCTATTTAAGGTTAATTCTAAATGTTATGGTGGTCGCAATAGAGCCGGCAAACTGCTTGCTAATTACTTTAAGGTAAAATCCCAAAGATCTAAAAATTTAATATCATTGATGATAAGGGAGTTAATCACTTCAAGGACGAAGAAATATTAAACTGCTTTAAAGAATTCTATAAGACTCTATGCACTCTTGAGTCTTCTCCTTCTGACACAGCACTGGAATCTGTTTTTTGAAACGTTACCTCCCCGTTCTTCCTCCTCTCTAGATTGCTCTCTCTTAGAAAACGACCTATCCCTTTCTGAACTTAAGTCAGCCCTAGCTTTACTGCTTTGGGAGAAGTGCCCCGGCCCGGATGGTTTTATGGCCGAGTTCTATTCTTCCTTCTCCCAGATTCTTCTTCCTTATCTTTCATCTCTATTTCAACATTTTCTTTCCCATAAGGAGGATCGTGGCTCCTTTCTTGAAGCCATGATCTGTATAATTCCAAAGAAGGATAAAGGCCCTTGTGCTAATTACCGCCCATCTCTTTAATTAATCTAGGCTGCAAGATCTCTGCTAAGGTTCTCGCTCTTCGCATTAACAACGTTATTCCTGATTTGATTGGATATGAACAGACTGGGTTTGTCAAAGGTAGCTCTCTTGAAGATAATTCTAGACCTTTTTTGAACATTATTCATCTTGCTTCTAAAAGCTCCTCTCCCATTGCAGGTATTACCCTGGATGTGGAGAAAGCTTTTGATAGCGTTTACTTGCTTTTTATGATGCGTGCACTCAAGTGGCATCGTTTCGGTCCAGTTATTTTATCCCTTATTAGTTTGTTATATTCCGCCACTACTACTTCGGTTTTTGTTAATGGATTTCAATCTCCCTACTTTACTCTTCAGCGAGGCACTCGTCAAGGCTGTCCTCTCTTGCCATTTCTGTTTATTTTATCTCTTGAACCTTTTCTTCATTCCTTAAGACATTCTTCTGTTTTTCGTGGTTTTACACATAAATCGATTGAAGTCAAGTTCACGGCATATGCAGATGATATTGTTATATCTCTTAGATCCTGCTTCTTCTTTACCCGCTTTGACAGACCTTTTATCTTTTTATGCTGCTCTGTCTGGATACAAATTAAACTTTTCTAAATCTGAAGTTCTTCCATTAAACAAATATTGTCTAAGAAGTATGTTCGAAGGGAAACACTTAAATGGAACACCAATTACATTACATGTCTGGGAATAAAATATTCCTCCTCAATTGCTAGAAAGGTTCAACTTAATCTGGATGATGTACTACTAAAAGTATCAGCTATGGCAGAGAAATGATCTCCTTTATTCTCGTCTTGGTGGGGCAGGCTGGACACCTCCAGAATGACGATGCTTCCGGTTATCAACTTTTATTTGTCCATGCTGCCAGTACGATTTCCTTTAAAATTCTTTAAAACTCTTAATGCCAATTTGAGTAAATTACTTTGGAATGATCGCAAAGCACGTATTTCTTTGTCTGCTCTATCTGCTTCTAAAGAAAGGGGAGGGGTTGATTTTCTCAATATCATTCAATATCAATATCATTCCAACTTTTTAATTCGTCAGGTTCTGCCCTACTTATCTTCTTCGGATGACCCTCATGTTTCGGTTTGGCACAAATTGGAGGAATCTGCTATTCATCCACTCCCCTTCTACTCATTAGTTCTTTTCACTCACTTTCCTCACTCGTTTAAGTCCCCTACTATTTCACAATTATATCGGCATTTTATCCTGTTCTTACAAAACCTCTCTCACCCTTACAGATATTCCTGGACTCCTCTATTTGGCATAAAAAGTACATTGAAATCTCTAATCGTACCATCTTTTGGAAAGATTGGATTGTTAAAGGGATTATCCAGGTTAAACACCTAATGCAGGATATGCAATTTTTGACTTTTCAGGACTTTCAATCTAAATTTAATTTACCTGCTACTTCTCTTCGTAAGTTTGAATCTGTGAGAATGATTTTAACGCAACAGCTTTCTCATATCTCTGTAGATTCCTCCTCTTCATCTGATCCTCCGTTTGAAACATTACCTACTTCCCTCTCTGTTTCGGCCTCCCACATATACAAATATCTTCATTTTTCTCTTCCCACTCGTCTCAAAATGAAGATGGGTCTGGTATAATTTGATTACAGTTAACCACAAATTACCAATTGCTGCTTGCCCTAGGCCTGTAATCATGGTACGGGTTTTTGAATGAATGACAGTTAGTTCCAGGCTATTCATAAACCTGACAAAATTGTCAAGAAGTTTCTGCAACCTTAATTTTGTCTGGAGACAAGGACGGCATCGTCTGCAAATAGTAGAACAGAAACTGGGTATTTCCCAACATATGGAACATCAGCCTTAAGACTAACAAGGTGATGTTCCAGGACATTTATATATGAGGTGAAGAAAAATCGGGCCAAGACAGATCCTGGGTGCACACCACTGGAACGTTGAAAAGGGTCCTTGACTTCATCCCTCATGCCCTACCTCACAACAGCTGTGGCCTCACAATGTACTTGCCTTAGGAAATCAACTATTTAATCCTCAAACACCCCCCCCAAGTTCCGTCATTATAGGCGAATGAAAATAATTATTCCATTATCTTAGCAACAGAATTCGTCAGAGAGATGGGGTGGTAACATTTAGGACCACTTCTGCCCCCTTCTTGAAAATGGGCATAATTACTAAAAGTCTCCAAGGTTTGGTAGGCCCTGACTTGCTAACTGCGATTAAAACATTGGTCAGCAGGGATTTCAGAAACTGATGTTATCTTTGAAAAGATCAGCTGGGACCCCTTTGGGTCCAGCTGCTTTACCCATAGGGCACCCATCTATTGCCTCAATAACTTCATGCAATTCACTTTCCATTCTAGCATCATTTAGTGGCCGGATGTCAGTGAGTTAAATATGCAATGAAAGGTTACCAAACATCTCTTTAAAGTGCTTGACCCAAATGTGCTGAGTGATCACAGTTGCAATGTCAGCCTCAATTTGTTTTTTTAAAAAAGGACTGCTAACCACCTTCCAAGAGGATCGCAAATCCTCCAGTTTACTAGCCATAATCAGGGACTCTGTATCCCCAGACATGATCTCACTTTTCCTATGAGCAACCTAGCCACCTTGCAGCCATTACAGCACTTCCTAAAGAGTTCTGTATTCCAAGACATCATTTTGAGGTTTTTCAACGACTCTGTATGTGACTTACAGCACTTTGGATCAAACCATCTACAGGGGCTCTCCTGGCCATTGGCCATTCGTCGGGTTAGCATTGACCTAATCCATACACTCAATTTTTCAAAACATGCAATGAAGCTAGCAGGAGACTCTTCATCCTTCAAGCACATACATATGATTTTGGTGTTATGTATAACTGTTCTTCTAAAACCTTTGGATTTGCCAACCCGTTCTCACTTCCGTAAGACCCCTTGGTTTCTGGAGGACACTAAGGGGCTTATTTACTAGCCCCTGGCGCCGCCAGTGTGTCTCTTTTAACCCCTTCCACGCTGATGACGAGCTGGGCTCGTCATGGCGCAGCCTCCTCGCACGCTGATGACGAGCCCAGCTCGTCACGTAACATGCGCTTTTGAAAAACTCAGCGTAGGAGCAGAATTCCACTAGCGCGCATGTGGTTAATATGGGAAAAAGTTACGCGTTTGTGGCGCAAGGAGCTTTTAAATAAGCCCCTAGGGCTATGGGCATTCTGCAAAGCTTCATGTATGATTCGCTACAGATAAAAATATGTCAAACATATTATGGTCGCTAAATGCATTTTCCTGAACCTCATAAGAGGAGACCAAACTAAGCAAATCATCAGAAAACAAAATAAAATCAACAATAGTAAAACATTTCTGGTGAATGTAGGTTTTAAAAGCAGTGAATCAGTAAATAATCATATGCAAAACATAACATTATTTGACACCCAGCTCATTAAGTGCATCGCCATAAGGTTTGTGAGTGAAGTGAGTTACACGTCACCCAAAGCACATACACCCAGTTAATACATCGGACGTTGAAATCACCCATCCATTAGAAAGGAAGGGTGCCCACACAACTAATACCTGCCCTCTCTATTTCTCTACTCACAGCAATAACAATTTCACAATTTTGGGCATCCACGTAATTGCTTTAATACTTAATCAGCAATATTCTCCTGGAGTAGCACTCTACCCAAATCAGCTGAAAAGAACTAGATAAAATATTTGATTTAATAACACGACTGAGTAATGTAGTCGATATTAAGGTCATTAACCCCCTTCCCCAACCCCTTTTGGCCTGCCAAAAGTCACCGGTGTTGCTGGTGTAAAAAAAATATATAGCCCTTTAGATATCAGGGACTGACTGACCAAGTCTCTTGTAAAGTAATTATATCATGGCTGCGTATTAAGTCTAACCACTGTACAATACTTGATTGAAGCCAAGCCAACCACATTCCATAGTCACATTTTCCATTGGTTAATTGATATTGGTGCCTCAGAAATGTCTGATGCCAAATGGGACTTGTCTTGTATTCGTCCATAAGGGTTTGTCAAGTCCACAAGCCCCGTGATTAAAGCCAAGTCCCCTTTCGGTCATGGGGGGTGGGTTTGGGGGGTGCAACATTGTTTGTCAGTAAACAAGATCGCACTCAGCCAAAGTACCATATCTGTCCCGCACAGGAATCTGTTTTGCTACATTGATGTAGTCTCCCCGACCCTGTGCCCATAACGGGGTTTCATGCTGAAAAGGAACCTTGCCTGATAAGAACCCCAAAGAGACTGCTTCGATTTTATAGCACCTCATACTATTGCAAAGTCTCCCAAAAAATGCTGCTCACCACAAATTAGTTTTAAAAATTTACAACAGAGTCATTTTTGGCCGTTTTGGACTTTTGCCAATCCAAGCTATTCTTTGCACCATACAAATATCTTGATATAAGGTATGTCTGTCATCCACCCGAGTAGCAAACCAGTGAATGCCTTTATTGAGTAACTGATCATGTATACCACATTCACTGGAGTCAAAGGCGGTACTCCAGTAAGGACTGTTGTAAAAAGAGCAGCTGCAGGGGGGAGATCGAAAACTCACTTATGCACATTCCGTGAGAGGAGAATCTCCAAATATCTAAATGGTACTGGGTCAGTGGGATTTGAAGTCCCCAAATTAATGTGCAGAGTCATTTCCTTCGCTTGAGTGCTGGAGGAGGATCAACCCTGCTAAACTGCTGAGAGTTTTGAGTTGAATTGATGCGTAATTTTTCTGCGGGTTTGGTCCACGTCCTGCACTAGGATTAAGGCTAATAACTACATTTTTAGTTGCCCCAAGTTGGTGCAGCACTGTGTCTATAAAGGAGCCCAACCGTTCTTCCAAACGCAAAACTCTGACTTTTATCGTTCCTAACCTCTTTAATGGAGGATTTGCTAGTGCCATTACAAATGGGCTGAAGAGGGTGTGAAGTTAAAATTGTTTTCAGGATGCTCTTAGCTGGGGCAGCCTCGCCTATTTTTTTCTTAGCCGGAGGAAAAAACACACAGCAGTTCCAACCATTTCTAGAGGCCTAGAAACTCATCCTACTCAATTTAAAGAGGTGTATCTGATACACAAGGATTGGTCCTGGACTCTTTTTTTTTATAGAGGCAAACAAAATTCGGCTCAGCTGCCCTTAAAGCAGACAATGGGCAGAGCTTGACAGTGTGATTACTTGTGGTGACTCCAGAGGGATCCTTATTAACCCTTGCAACAGTGTTACTCTCATCCGTAACAGCTTCAATCTCATTTTCATTAACCTCCATGGCACTAGTTAGGAAGTTAACAATAGAACTAGTATCAGAGCTATCCTTACCGGTTTGATGCTGCACCTTCCTTTTACCCATGGTTGCTTAGAAGAAACCCACAGCAACTTATCTGGGAAGAAACCCACAGCAAGTTATCTGGGAAAAGAGCAAAAGAAAGCCAGGGCCAAGAGATTGGCTGATGTGGGATTGAGTTTCACCTGAAGCTGAAAATCATACCGTGCTGCGGGTTTCCCCTGGTGCTTTAGAGTGCTTGTGTAGGGAAGTAGCCCCTCCTCCTGGCTCCAATGCTGGCTGATGGGAGATGATGTTTCCCCTGAAGCTGCTTTGCAAAGTATCTAATGATTAGCCCAGTTAGGGCATAGAAAATCACTAACGGCTAAAAAGCCCATCATCATGGTGAACAAGTAAGCTCCAATCATGTGACTTTTTACCCAGCATGCACCGAGACACACCAGACATCCATCCTCAACTCTTATTTCCAAATACATCCCTCATATCCAGTCACACATATCACAGGTGATACATGTAAAAGGGGGTCCCCGTGGGAAAGAGATGTGTATTGTGTGTTACATACACGGCAAATATTCAAAAATCAATAAGGCAGAAATAATGTAAGCGAATATCGGATTGGCATATATTATTTAATGACCAATGCTTTGTGATTATCACGCATAATACCAAAATCATGTAGATTAAAGGCCCCAAAGGGGGGGAAGAAAGGGAGGGGTAGTGCTCGAGGAAGTGTAAAAAGGTTATGACACAGTATAAAGAGGTAACAATACAAATTGACAAGGCTTATCAAAAGATAATCAGAATACAAATGTCCCAAATCAGGACTACAATTTAAAGAACAAATGTAAACAATGCAATTCAACGGTCACATCTGATTATTAGAGAATTAAGGGGTGTGCCGGAAAGACAAATTAAAGAAAGAACCGTCGACGTTTCGACCCCTATCTATAGGCCAATTGGAGTCCTTTTACGGGGTCTTCATCAGGACGTCAAAATGGGGAAGGAAGGTGGGGCCATTCTGTATAAAGGAATACAAACATGTATTTAACTACAATTCATAGGGAGGATGAAGATCATCATCCTATCTACAGGTTAGACACAGATGAAATAAATTAAATCTGATTTACCATGGTTGGAGACCCAGAAGGGTTCAATACATGAGCAGAGGAACCACGCTGAACGTCGTGGTCAGTCTGATGGAATGGACGATTAAAATAAATAGGAGAAACACCAATCTGTAAGAAATGGAGAGATCTTACTTTTTGGTATCTGCAGTTAACTCAAAGGAGAATAACGACAGTTAACCTAAAAATGCACCTTATCCACGGTCCTATGGTCCAATACAACATGAAGATTATAAAATTAACTAGGAAAGACTATATCTAATCTGGGCTACATGGAGAATATTAAGATTTAAGATAGTACCTATAGGTCGTTGCGATTAAGAACTTCAGATGGTGATGAATGTACAATCAGCTTCTATACTTGGTATGCCTTGGTTAATGAAAGAAATTGGAATTAGTTACCAATTGCGTGAGTGATTACAATAAGTGAACATCAGGTTTTTCAGGTAGCAGGTAAGTAAGTACTCAATTAAAGATGCGTGATTTCACCGTTAAAAAACCGGCTGAAGCTGTACGTAGTGTAGTTTCAAAATAACAATCAAATCCGGAAAGGATGTTATATTTCAACCTGGTGAAAAGAGGGGATGTTTCAACGGCCAGGCTTGAATTTATACATTGTCACAAATCTAAACGGGAAGACAGGTCTTACTTGCAAAGGTAATTATTCTCGCAAGTTCAAAGCGGCAGTTATCAGTACGGCGCCTGTCCGTCAGAATTGGAAAGCCATGTGCAGCGTGGGGCACCTTCGGATCGGTTTGGACAAAGTGGTCCGGTTTTTTTGGTCTACGGAAAGATAAGACTAGTTTACCATGATAGCGGGACTCGTAAGTTAATAAGATGACGAATTGGAGTCTCAATCTACTTTAGAAAGTACTTACAAGCTACGGCACCAAAACTGCCAGCTACTTGAATCTCGAGCGCGAACTCCGCAGTCTGAGCTCCGCGGAGTTTGGGGCGGAGCTAAACTCCGTATCGGCAACAATGGAAGAGTTACTTCCAGGAGCCTCTAGGCTTTATCGAAACCGGTACACGTAGTGGGAAACTCAAATTTTGGGAAAAGACAGAAAGGCTCTTGAAAGCCACTGTGATGTGTCGATAGCAACTATAATTAAATAAAGACAGCAAAACACGCGAAATAGTGCAGCTCTCATACAAGAGGCTGAAAACTATTTACCCACATTGCTGCAACAATTGTTGATTAAGTAATGTACTGGCAAGGTTCCATGCGACTCTTATTACAAAAGGTCGTAAATGGAAGAAGCATGTTCTTAATTAGTGACATAATTCATAAATGCAGTTTAAAGAGAAACAATCAATAATAAAACATTATATAGCGAAAGCTCATAAAATTCTGCAACATGAGAGTGTAACAGGTCTGGCTTGAAGCATTTCAACAGGATTTTGTACAATGATTTCTGCTAGCCAAGTGCTGCCAATTGAGCTAAGCTACTATCTTGTTCGTTCAAACCATTCTTAATGGAGTCCAGAAGGGACATCCATTTGGACTCTCGTGTGTTAAGTACTGTGGGCAGGTTACCACCTCTTCTACCCAAGGATACTTGCTCAATGACAAGCCAACGTAGGTCTGTTACAGTGTGTCCCGCTACCCCCCAATGTTCAACCAGGGGCGCCCCTGCCACTTTGCACCTCAATCTGCTGGAGTGTGAGGAGATTCGAGCTTTTATTTTCTGCTGAGTTTGCCCTACGTATAATTGATTACAAGGGCACTGAATGATGTAAATTACTCCGGTGGAGTTACAATTCGTATGGTGTTTTAAATTGTAAGTCCTGCCACCATGGGCAAATGATTTAGTCTGGATAGTGGTGTCGCACACCGTGCAGGCACCAAATCTGTAGTGTCCGATTACAGGGGGTAAGTTCCAAAGAGTTGTCAAGGTAGGTTGGTTTGTTGACTCTAAATAGGAGTGGACCACCATATCTCTGATGTTTTTGGCTCTCTTGAATGAGTGGAGGGGTAATTCCGTTTGGGCGATCAAATCTGCAACCAAAGGCCAGTTTTGATTGATGATTTTTTAAAAATCATTACTGCGTGTGGAAAAGGTTGTGACACAGATTATTCGATCAGCCGATGTTCGAGGCATTGTCTCTGGATTAAGAAGGGAGTCTCGTGGGTTGTACCAGGCTCGTTTCCTGGCTCGTCTCACCATCCGTGATGGATATCCTCGTGAGATTAGACGTTCACTCAGGACTTCGGATTCTCTCAGATAGTTTGCTCTTGTAGAACAGTTCCTCCTGATTCGGAGGAACTGTCCCACCGGCAGATTGTCCTTAAGGCCTCTCGGGTGGTGACTCTGATATTGCAATAATGAATTGCGTTCCGTAGGCTTCCTGAACAGCGTTGTGTGTAACAGTTCTTCTTCCTCATAGATAGAGATATCTAGAAACGGTATGGTGGTGTTACTGGATTCCATCGTAAACTGGATGTTAGGATTTCGGGAGTTGAGCCAAACATGGAATTCTTTAAGTTGGTCTGGATTGCCTTCCCAGATGCAGAGGACGTCGTCGATATATCTGACCCATAATGACAGATTGGCCTTGTAGGGATTTGTTGTTGGAAAAATATGTTCCTGTTCAAAAAAATCCATATAAATTATAGCCAGATTGGGGGCAAAAGTAGCCCCCATTGCTACTCCCTTGGTCTGCAAGTAGAACCCTTCCTGGAAAATGAAGAAATTGTGCATCATAGCCAACTCTAGTAACTCAATAATGAAGTCCGTAGGGACCTGAGCAGGTGCAGGTCTTTTGTCCAATGCCTGTTTCATTATTTCCAAAGTGTGTTGTTGGGGAATACTGGTATAAAGCGATACTATATCGCATGTGACTAGCAAGGCCTGTGCTGGATTGAATGGTCTTTCGTCAATCAGGTTGATGACCTGAGTTGTATCCCGTAGATAGGCTCTGGTAGTAAGGGCAATGGGCTTGAGAAAGAAGTCCACGTATTGGCAGAGAGGCTCTAGCAGTGATCCGCAACCGGACACTATGGGCCGCCCAGGGGGGGTATTAAGGTTCTTGTGCACCTTTGGCAAGGTATAGATGGTAGCTAGTCTTGGAAATTTTTGATTTAGAAAATCGAATTCTTGTTTACTCAAAAAACCTGCATCTAGTCCTTTCTGTGTAACTCTCAAAATGGTATTGGCCAGATCACGTGAGGGATCGCTGGGTAAGAGCCGATAGCTAATCCCATCTGATAGTTGTCTCAGAATTTCTGCCTTGTAGTCTGAGAGGTCCTGCACAACAATTGCACCGCCCTTATCCGCGGGTTTAATAACTATGTTTTTGTTGTTACGTAGGTTTGTCAAAGCCGTCCTCTCCATTTTGCCTAAGTTGAGCTTTGTGAATTTCGGTTGTTGAAGTGAACGATCTATCGATGAGGTCACTACATCCTCAAAGGCAAGAATCCGATGGTTCATGGCATATGTGGGCGGAAAAAAAGTAGAAGGTACTCTAAGTCCAGTGACTGAGCCTTGCTGTCTAGATATTTGGTTGCGGAAGTAGTATCGCAGTCTAATCTTTCTGAAAAAACTATAAAGTTCTGTCTTCAGAAGGAACTTGTTGACTGAAGCAGTTGGAACATATGAAAGTCCTCGGCCGAGGACCTTGAGCTCTTCCTCGTGTAAATTGTATGTAGAGATGTTGATCACCGGACTGATGGGAGATACGCAGTTACTTGGTGTGATGGGTTTGGGTACAATTTGTCCATTTACCATCTGTATGTGTTCCTGCGGGTAGAGATCTCCCCGTGTACCTCCGGGCGGAAAGTCACCTGCTTCTGTTGCTTGCCTCGACCGCCGTCCCAACCTGTCTGATTCTGATGTTGACCTCTGGGCTGGCCCCTGGCCCAGTTGTTGCCGCGTCCCCGTGGGGGGCGCCATTGGCCCCGGCCTCCGTCCAAAAAACGGGGTTGGAATTGTGGTGGATACTGTTGATAGCCTTGGTCTTGCGGAGGATAAGGAGGATAGGGGTATGAGTATGAGGTGCTGGGTCCTGCTTCGGCTTCACTTCCAGAGCTGTAAGAGGAGTCGGAAAAGGTTGTAAAATTACGTCTACCTCTGTAGCCCCCTCGTCCACGATTAGTGAAGCGTCCCTGATTATCTTGTTTATAATAATCCGGTTGTAAGTACGGATAGACCAATTTCTTATCAAACAGACGGAGGTCTCTTGCTAATTTTTCCAGTTTTTTAGTTTGGGCTGTGGTGTCAAACTCTTTGATTGTGACTTCCAAATTCTCTACCGCCTCCTTGGCTTTGGTCAGGGTGTTGTCTCCCAAAATCTCAGCCTTCAGGTCAGCAATTTCTTTGCTTATGGAAACTACTTGTTCAGCAGCTGTCTCTACTCCCAGCACCATCCAGTGCCGGGAGCAGTTATTGGCCACGTAGGAGAACCCCTCTTTGAACTTGGGTACATCTACGAATATTACTGGCTCGATTTTGATTTGCAAACCCACTGGGATTATATTCTCTTGCAAATATCTAGTGAAAAGATGCCCATGTAGCCGGGTTCGAATGAGTTTCTTCTCAAGTCTTTCCAGATGTGAGATCTTATCATTTAAGGTAATATCAATTGTAGGGACTGATGTGGAAAGAAAAGTGGTTGAAAGATCTTTAGTCAACTGATTGATGTATTCCTCTGCATAGGAAAGTAATTCAGATTCCACCATGGTATAATTTATTTAAATAAGGAGGGGAACCTCGCAGGTCAGCACCTGCTCAGAAGACGTTACAAAGAGGGGGGTTAACCCATGCAGTCGCGGGGACCTGGGCACTATGTGATACATATAAAAGGGGGTCCCCGTGGGAAAGAGATGTGTATTGTGTGTTACATACACGGCAAATATTCAAAAATCAATAAGGCAGAAATAATGTAAGCGAATATCGGATTTGCATATATTTTTTAATGACCAATGCTTTGTGATTATCACGTATAATACCAAAATCATGTAGATTAAAGGCCCCAAAGGGGGGGGAAGAAAGGGAGGGGTAGTGCTCGAGGAAGTGTAAAAAGGTTATGACACAGTATAAAGAGGTAACAATACAAATTGACAAGGGTACTTTAAATTTAAATTCCCACCCACCATCCCTGTTGCTTAGGAGTTGGAGGGGGTGGTTTTTTGGCGGAAGATTTAAAGTACAATGGTGAGGGGGTGGAAAAAGGAGTCGTCCGGCGAGGTCGTCAGCTGGAGTGGCAGAGGGCAAAGAGAGACAGAAGCCACGGTGCCTGACCCTAAATAGGGCAAAGGTCTCCGCCCCCTGCCACCCCAGCCGGACATACGTGTGCCTGACCCGGAAGTACTTGGGCGACCGAGTGCTGATTGGGCGACCGGCCGCCCAGGATCACGTGACCGGGGGCGTGGCCCGGGGGGCCCGGGTCCTAAGGGCGCGCTTCATTATATTCGCGCTTGGCATATAATTCCATAGTTGCTAGGAATGCAGGGATATGAGCGTGGTGGCTAATATATTACTATAAAGATGCCATTTTGCTCTTTTCCCGATTTCTCATCTTTACTGTTGGTACATTATACTGTGCATCCTACTGGCTTACTTAACAGGTATAGTTAAGTACTATATTAATGCAATTACATGCAGCGCATTGGTCATACGAGGGTGTATTTTGATGAGCTATGGCAGACGCAGCTATATATTGTATAATTCCATGGTTGCGAGGTGCATTCAATGGTGTGTGTGAGGGGCTTTGATGGGGAGCCATTCACCAAGATTTTTGCAGAGTATTGGGATGAGTGCTGAAGAAGCGACCCATTGCGAGCGGTTGTGCAAGTACAAAGGGTGGTACCTGGAGTGTCTCGATGATAGCGCTGTAACAGTAGTGCAGTCGGGGACACTTACTGTTTTGTGAAGAGGCCACCGACTGCACAGCGCACTTTCTGCTACGACGTGTGAGGCTCCCAAGTGACGACTCGCCGCACCCGCTTCGCGGGCGCCGCTTCGCAGGGGAGCCCCAGTCTCGGCTGCTGTCTGCGTGCACAAGTGAGGACCTTGGCGGAAAGGCGGTAAGGGGTGTGAGGCACCAGCGGGGCTGTGAGTGTGCAGGGACTTCATCTCCCAGAAGTCCCTGCGAGACCACGGAAGAGCTTCCGGTCCGCTCTCCCTGCTGGCCCGCCCCCCGCCCAAACCGCCACCTATTTAATAGCGTTTCACTCCCGCAGCGCGGGACGCAGCCCGGGCTAAGACTGGGCAAAGACAGGGCCGTTTGAGGCCGTTAGAGCACGGAAGAGCCCGGCCTGGCCCCCCCTCTAACAACTACATCTCGGCCTCCTCAATATAGGTATCTATAATCATTCTGATTCCTCTGATAATCCGTCAACGTAGTACCCCTTATTTAGGCGAATATTCACTGTAAAATGAATACGAGATCCACAAGGCAGAAAAAAACAAAAAAGAACGGTATAGGTGATCAACTATTAGGTCCCATGGACGATTTCTTGTCCAAAGCTAATACTTTCATAGACCAGAGTATAAGCCTAATTGAGGGCAGAGTTTCCACTGAACTGGCGATTGCACGTCGCTCATCAATGGGATTAATTGCAAAAGCAAAAACTCCAGAAATACAATCAACTTCAACGCTAATGGTGGCGACTATGAACAGACTTAGTTTACCCAACAACGTTGATCTGTCAGCATCCCAAATATCTGTAACCCTCTCAGAATCTGACCTTGAGAATACCCCTGACATATTTCCCGATCCAACACCTGAAGAAACCAGGCAAATGAGAGGCAAACGGGAGGGGGCGGTAAAAAAAAGGATTGCAAAGAGTAATTCAAATCACACCACAACCTCTTTAACATCTAAACCCCCGACAACGGTCACCAACACCAATGATTTGGTGTTACCTAACCACCCTGCTCCCCCAACTAATAACGTGGTAACAACCCATCACGTACCGCGTGACCTCTGTGATACTTTAATGCCTGATTCAATATCCTCACTAAATACTGGCAGACAAAAAGAATCAGCAAGACTAATCACAGAGGTAGCCTTTCTTTTACATTCTCATATTCGCCCTCTAGAAACAAGACTCAGTAATATAGAGAGGCAGTTAACAAAGATCATTGGTTTCTTACAACCCATACCCCCACAATCCCATACCAAGCCATCGTCAAATCCAGAGCCTATTCCCCCTACATCTAAGAAATTCGTCACTGTACCCCCCCCAAAGTCCAAAAAGCAAACCACACTAAATCTTCCGGCGAATAATCCCACTCCACAAAATGTAGCTCCCACGCCCCTGGTTATTCCCTCACAAGCTAGTTCTCAACCAACACCAACTGCAAACTCCATTCCCCCGAAAACTCCTGCTCCCAAAACACCTATAACAACAAGTACCAAGCCACCCCAAACAAAAAACACTCCGAGGGGGACTACTGATCAACCACCTACCCTTAACTTACCACCTGAGGCCACTCCTTATGTGGTGGTCCTGACGGGGGTTCCCGAACTCACAGGTGAGGGAACTGAACCAAACTGGTCGTTAAAAAACAAGGTCCAGTTTTGGCTGAATACAAACCGCCCCGTTCCGCCACCGTGGAAAAGTAAAATAGCCTCAGTTTCCCGGACCCCGTGGGTAGGATATAGAAAAAAAACAATACGAGGAGACTGCATAGTCATTACTTTTGAGGACCCCAGCATTGCGGAATATATATGCTCCTGGGAATGTAACAACTCCCCCGGGGGTATCGTAACAAGACCCCTGTCCTACTTCTACCCGAAAAGGTATAATAATAGTAGCCACCAACGTAAGTTTGATAACATCTGGAGGAAGCCAATTCCGCAACCATGGGAGCTAGATTCAGCTGCCACTAACACTGTAATGCGACCCACCGAACCTATCAACTTTCGGTACCCACCCAATCGGAGCTTCCACCAAAGAGAAGTCCCTTGGCAGATCGTGGGCCCCCAAAACAGATTTGGAAGTTGGGAGCATTGGGAGAGACCACCCTACCAAACGCTTGGTCCTAACTACGAAGACACTACAAATGGGCAACACTGGTTAGGTTTTCCGACCACAAACAGGTTCAGTAGCCTGGAAATGGTCGATTGACAAACAGCTAAACCTCCAGAACCCTCGCTAACTACAGCAGTATCTTCACATTCAAATTCAACGCCCATCCCACCCATACCACACAAGCATAAGGATGCACATGATCGCGGACTCAGTCAGCTCTCCATGGTTTTTTGGAACGTTGCCGGCCTCCGTAATAAGATCGAGGACGGATCGGCAGCGGTTTTTCTGAAGGGCTTTCAAATTATTTTTCTCCAGGAAACATGGTCAACGGCAGCGCTCCACCTAGTGGGATACAGAACATTCACTTCTCCTGCCCTTCCCAGCACATCAGGCAGACCGAAGGGGGGTCTGGCAACTTACATGGCTAACACTATTGTAGATTTAAAGATTATCAAGACAGACCTCCTTCCGAACTTCCAAATTCTTACACTCTCTGTAGGGAAAAAAACCTGTGTTTCAGTAGTAAACACTTACAACAACCTGGATCTAGAAAATTTTGTGAATGTTCTCGACCAAATTCAAAATAAAATAACGGAACACATTCACTATAAACAGAAAGGGGACACCGCTCACATAATTTGGGGCGGTGATTTCAATTTGCACCCCTGCCCCATTATCGATACCTGTGGAATAGTAGACGACTCTGACAGTCCTTTAATGCACTTCACCCATTCAGAAGCAGGATCCGCCATGAACAAAGTAATTGAAGACTTGGACTTGCAAATTCTGAATCCCATACTACAATCAACTGATAAGCTAGAGCCTACCTGTAGAGGAAGGGGCCACGAAACCACAGTGGATTATATACTAGTTACAGAAGCCCTAAAACCGCAAATAGGACCATTTAAAATCTTAGAAAATTGCCTCAGCGATCACTCAGCGCTAAGTCTAAACCTCCATTTACTTCACTCGAACTCTCCGATGGTAACCATAGCCAACACCTTATCTCAGAATAGGCTCGAGCTGAATAAGGTTAATGGTTTTACAATCAAATGGGAGAAAGTGGATCCCAATATTCTAACGAAGAAACTAGTTACTCTTGCTTATAAAAACATTTCGATCTGTCTCGATCCCCAAGCAGAGGCTAATCAAATACTGGAAAACTTTAACGCCATTATAGAACTTGTCAAAAACCAATTAACCAGAACTCTCAAACAAAACAACAGAAAGCCCACAGGCTGGTTTAGTCGAGACTGCACGAAAGCACAGTCTAATCTGAGGAAAGCTCTTAGGGAACCTAATAGAGATGCAACAAAGATCCAAAATCTCAGAAGAGAATACTCTACTGTTAGAAAGAAGAGGAAAATAGACCTAAAAACATCCTTGTGGAAGGCCTTACACGAGAGCGCACTCTCGAAGGACTCCCAGGCTTTCTGGAAAATAGTCAAATCGCCTTTTTTATCCAACCCAACTGGACCAAAAATAGATGTGGCCATAGACGAGGCTACATGGACGAGCCATTTTTCGAAAATCTTCCAAATTACATCTAATAGAGGTCTGCATCAGCCTACCTGCAACCCAGTCACCTTCCCAATTCATCTGGAAGTCGACCTACAAGATTTCGAAAAAGCGTTATCCTTAAGTAGACCCGGAAAAGCCCCCGGCCCTGACGGGGTCCCCGTCGATCTATTTAAATTCCTTCCCGACCTGTGGACTCCAATAATCACGAGAGTCTGTCTCGCTACCATGGAACTTGGACTGCTGGACTCATGGTCATCGTCAATTATGGTCCCCATTTTTAAGAAGGGGGACAGGCAAGACGTGAAGTGCTATCGCCCAATCTCCCTTCTTGACTCTCTGGGCAAAGTAGTTGGCAGAGTCCTCCTTGGCAAGTTGCAACAGTGGGTGGCTGACGAAAACATCCTCTCAGACCTACAGTTCGGCTTCAGGGAGGGCTTTGGAACCACTGAGCAAGCTTTAAACCTCTCTTTGCTCATATCAAGTATACTCTGGCAAAATCAGGTACTATTTACATGACATATGTGGATCTGTCCTCCGCATTCGACTGCGTCTCACATACCAAGCTCTGGTCATTGCTAAGCAAGATGGGTGTAGACCCTCCTCTCCTAGACTTCTTAAGAGAACTCTACAGCGGGGCCACAGCGAGAGTGAGGTTCGGGACAAGAGGAGAACTGACAGCACCATTTGGGGTAGAGCGGGGAGTAAGGCAAGGCTGCGTCCTCGCCCCCTTTCTTTTCTCTCTATACACCAACGGTCTGGAAGAGTGTATGTTGAAGGGGGGAAGAGACCTCCCAAAAGTAAAAGATCGCCTAATCCCCGCCCTGCTCTACGCGGACGACGCTGTCATTTTAGCCCGAACTCAAATTGAACTACAGAAATCTTTAACTAAATATGCGGACTTCATGGCAGCTCTGGATCTGCATATTAATGTTAAAAAAACCTTCACTATGGTAGTCGGTGGCTCAAAAAAACCCGCAAAGTCCATCTTTTTAAATGACCAAAAAATTGACAGAACCTCGCAATACCCCTACTTGGGTATCATGATTGATGATGCCCAAAACTGGAAAGCGGCGGTAGAAGCTAGGAGGCACCTTTTTAAAAGAGCGATCACGGCCCTAATGAAATTCTCCAACAGACTAGGGAAAAAAACCCCAGTGGAACTGTTGCAAATATATGCAGCGAAGTGCCAATCCACAGCATTATATGGTGCTGGGATCTGGGGCCATACAAACACTGTCCCAATCCAAAAAGAGGAAAACATCTTCACGAGATTCCTTCTGTCAACACCACGAGGCACCTCCATCTATGCCTCGCATATAGAACTGGGAATCCCATATATCGAAGATTTGATAAAAATCCAACCTCTAATGCTTTGGAGAAGAGTCTGGCTATCTGAGGAAAATAACCTGACAAAAAACATCATACGAGACATCATGGAGCTGGATCATGCTAAAAAAATACCTTGGATTTCTTACATCAGAAATTTCCTACAAGATCTGGGATTTGAGAAATACTATTATAACCCAGAACTAATGAAAGAAATCTCTAAAAAAGACCTAAAACAGCTAGCATTGAGCCACTTGGATTCCCTGAGACTAACAACGCTGACTACAAAAAAATCTGTCATGCATGCAATTATCATTCAGCAGACCATGAAAATTCAGCCATATCTCACCTTAGGGATTTCCACCTACGAGAAGATGCTCCTAACAAGGTTCAGGATGAACCTATTTTTCAGACTGGTGACCTTTCCCGAAAAGAATAATTGGAGTTCTGATATGGTCCTGTGCCCTTGTGACGAACATTCCCAACAGTCCACCATCCATACAGTACTTTTTTGTAAGTTCTATCAACCGCACCGAAAGACTTGGCTTATTCCCCTATTAAAAAAATGGGGTTATAGACAATGCCGCCCAGCGATGTTATTTCTTCAATTTTTGGACTCAGAACGTACGGTATATCATGTATTAAATTTTTTCAAATGCATCATGAGACACAGAAACAATTTGTAAAACTGCAACCTTCCATCTTTTGCTACTTTTTCCAAACTGACTAAAAGAGTACCTGTTCGAGCTAAGAAATCAAATGTATAATTCTCTTTTTAAGTAATTCAATGTTTTTAAAATAATTTGTTATCTTTTATGGCTTTTCGAATTGTAAAAACCGAATAAAGATTATTATTATTATTATTATAGTGCAGTCGATAACACTGTTAACATTGCTACTGTGATGTTTTCCATAGTGATTATATGGCTAGTGTCGTAGGGATGTGGTTGTGGAGATGTTTGTGAGCGCTAGTTCACAGGTGGCCTCCGAATGGTGGTGCAGTGAGTGGCAGTAGTGTAGAATGAAGCTATGAGAGCTGAAAAAAGGACAGAAACTGTCAAGGATGCTTGTGAACTGTTGCATTTTGGTGTCATGGCAAATCTGTAGTACTGGATCAGTGGCCACTGCAGTATCTACTTTATGGGGTACCTCTGTCGCAACAGTCCTAATATCGGTGCAATGAACCATACAAAAATGCATTCATTAGTACAGTATTTCTCAGTCTTTGTTGGCAAAAAAAAGTAAAACGGAGGCACAGGGAAGTGACCGGGGTTTTAAATGGGGAAACCATAATTGGACCGGACAGCCCCTGGATTCTCAGTCAGCGGTCTTAACCCTCCAGGCCACAAGTCTAGAGTGTGCAAACGCCTCCTTACAGACAGTGGCCCTTAATTCTATAACGACTTGTATTTTGTCACTGGCACCTAGTAAGGCATTCACATCCGGATCTGTGGGGCTATTGGCGTTGGTTCCCCCCTTTAGCCAAAGTGTTGTGCCATGCACTGGCAAGGTTACCACAGCACCCTTTGTTAATCAACAACCCTGCGGTTTGGAGGAGCAGTTGGCCTTGGCCATACAATGCCGTCATTTTTTACCTAACACCAATCAGTTCCTTGATGGACTAAACAAACTCCTATTTTATTCACGGGCAGGGAGAAAAACAAAATTAAATGACTGAAGGAAATATACCAAAGGTGAGCCTCTGACAGCTAGTTGGTGATATTATGCAGATCTTGCGTTGATGGACGAGGCAGAGAGAATATTATGCACTATGCGTCCAGGGTGCCCATAACGGTAAAGCCATTAACAGACAAACATGGCCCAGTTGCTCTAATTGTATACATTATGATCTCTGGTTATTGTTAGGTTTTCGCTTTGCAAGGGTTTGAGTGTTTCCCCATGTAATAAGGACTGGGGAGCAGAGGGTTGAGGATGCAATGTACCTACTTCTAACTGATGAGTATCATTACTTAGATTAATTTTACTCATCCTAGTAGTCATGAACCTTCCGCCATTTCCATTGCAATGGCTGCAATCCACTGTGCTTAGGGAGGCCGAAAAAGTCAGTGCCACTGAAATGATGCAACTGTGCGGCCGCAGCGTATTTCACATAAATGCGGTTTTTGCAGTATTTGCCACATAATCCATCACCTGCTGCCTAAGCTGATTTAACAAATGTATATATATTTTCTAGCTCGAACTGTTCAAAGTTACTAAAAGCACAGGTCACCGTTCTGTTCCTGTCGCGATCTTTAGAGGTTAAACTAGGATTACAGAGGTCAAATCAAACCCAGAGGGGGTTAACAGTAGTTTCTCAAAGTGAGCCGGGTTATCAATCAATCAATCATCGTATTTATATAGCGCACTACTTACCCAGAGGGTCTCAAGGCGCTGGGGGGGGGGGGGGGATCTGCTACTGCTCGAACAACCGGGTCTTGAGTTGCTTTCTGAAGGCGAGGTGGTCCTGGGTCAGGCGGAGGTGGGTGGGGAGGGAGTTCCAGGTCTTGGAGGCAAGGTAGGAGAAGGACCGTCCCCCTGTGGGGGCTCTTCGGATGCGGGGGATGGCGGCGAGGGCATGGCCAGTCGATCGAAGCTGGCGTTTGGGAGCGTAGAAGTTGAGGCGGCTGTTGAGGTATCCTGGGCCTTGGCTGTGTAGGGCTTTGTGTGCATGGGTGAGGAGACGGAAGGTGATTCTCTTGTTGATCGGGAGCCAATGCAGATCTCTCAGGTGTCCGGAGATGTGGCTGCGACGGGGGATGTCCAGGATGTCAAGTCAAGTCAAGTCAAGTCATAAAATTTATATAGCGCACTACATACCCAGAGGGTCTCAAGGCGCTTAGGGAGGGGAGGAGGATTACTTGTCAAATATCCACGTTTTAAGTTGCTTTCTGAATGCTAGGTGGTTCTGGGTAAGGCGAAGGTAAGTGGGAAGTGAGTTCCATGTTTTAGCTGCCAGGTATGAGAAGGATCTACCTCCCATGGTGGTCTTGTTGATGCGAGGTACAGTGGCGAGGGCTTGGCTGGAAGATCGTAGTTGGCGGGAGGGGGTGTAGAAGGACAGTCGTGAGTTGAGGCATTCTGGTCCGATTTCGTAGAGTGCTTTGTGTGCGTGGGTTAGGAGTCGGAAAGTGATCCTCTTATTGACGGGTAGCCAGTGGAGGTTTTTCAGGTGACCAGAGATGTGTTCGTTACGCGGGATGTCTAATATGATCCTGGCTGAGGCGTTTTGGATTCGTTGGAGTTTTTTCTGGAGTTTAGTGGTAGTACCTGCGTAGAGGGTGTTTCCGTAGTCCAGTCGGCTCGTGACCAGTGCGTGGGTGACCGTTTTCCTGGTTTCGGTGGGGATCCAGCGAAATGTTTTTTTGAGCATGCGAAGAATGTTGAAGCAGGATGAGGAGACGGCGCTGACTTGTCTGTTCATTGAAAGTGAAGAATCCAGGATAACGCCTAGGTTCCGTGCGTGGTCTGTCGGGATGGGTGCTTTTCCAAGGGCTTCCGGCCACCAAGAGTCGTCCCATGCAGAGGGGGATGTACCTAAGATGAGGACTTCTGTTTTATCTGAGTTCAGTTTCAGACGGCTGTGTTTCATCCATTCGGCAACTTCTTTCATTCCTTCGTGTAGGTTAGTTTTGGCGGTGCTAGGGTCATTGGTGAGTGAAAGGATCAGTTGAGTGTCATCCGTGTAGGAGATGATGTTGAGGTTGTGTTGGCGGGCGATGGCCGCGAGGGGGCTCATGTACACGTTGAAGAGGGTGGGACTGAGTGAGGATCCTTGTGGTACGCCACAGATGACTTCAGTGGCCTCGGACTTGAATGGTGGAAGGCGGACTCTCTGGGTTCTTCCGGTGAGGAACGAGGTGATCCATTCAAGTGCTTTTCCTTGTATTCCGATGTTTCTGAGGCGTTGTAAAAGGGTGCTGTGGCAGACTGTGTCGAAGGCTGCAGAGAGGTCGAGGAGGATGAGGGCGACTGTGTCTCCATTGTCCAGTAGAGTTCGAATGTCGTCTGTTGCTGCGATGAGGGCGGTCTCAGTGCTGTGTTTTGCTCGGAAGCCAGACTGTGAGGAGTCGAGGGATTTGTTGGCTTCGAGGAAAGCGGCGAGCTGGTTGTTGACAGCTTTCTCAACGACTTTGGCCGGGAATGGAAGGAGCGAGATGGGGCGGTAATTTTTGAGTTCGGTGGGGTCCGCTGTGGGTTTTTTCAGAAGGGCGCTGAGTTCAGCGTGTTTCCAGCTTTCCGGGAAGGTGGCGGAGTTGAAGGAGCAGTTGATGACGTATCGGAGGTGCGGTGCTATGACGGAGTCTGCTTTGTTGAAGATGTGGTGAGGACATGGGTCTGTGGGGGATCCTGAGTGGATGGAGTTCATCAGGCGGATGGTGTCCTCAGTGGAGATTGGGTTCCAGTCGTTAAGGGTGTTCAAGGGGGGTGAATGTTCAGCATATGGTTGGGTGGGTTGGTCTCCGGGTTGGTTGTCGAAGCTGTTGTGGATGTCTGCCATTTTGTTGTGGAAGAATGAAGCTAGGGAGTCGCAGAGGGCTGGTGACGAGGGTCTGGGTGACCGTCTTCCTGGTCTCGGTGGGGATCCACCGGAAGATCTTACGTAGCATGCGCAGGATGTTGAAGCACGACGAGGAGACGGCGTTGACTTGTCTGGTCATGGAGAGGGAGGAGTCCAGGATGAAGTCCAGGTTGTGTGCGTGGTCTGTTGGTTTGGGTGCGCTGCCTAGGGCGGGGGGCCACCAGGAGTCGTCCCAAGCGGCGGGTGAGGATCCCAGGATGAGGACTTCCGTCTTATCTGAGTTCAGTTTCAGGCGGCTGTTCTTCATCCATTCGGCTACCTCTTTCATCCCCTCGTGAAGGTTGGCTCTGGCGGTGGCGGGGTCGTTGGTAAGGGAGAGGATCAGCTGGGTGTCGTCGGCGTATGAGATGATGTTGAGGTTGTGCTGGCGTGCGATGTCTGCGAGGGGGCTCATGTAGATGTTGAAGAGGGTTGGACTGAGCGAGGAGCCTTGAGGGACGCCGCAGATGACTTCGGTGGCTTCAGATCTGAACGGGGGGAGGCGGACTCTCTGTGTTCTTCCGGCGAGGAAGGAGATGATCTACTCCAGTGCCTTCTCCTGGACTCCGACGTTGCTGAGGCGTTGTACTAGGGTACGATGGCAGACAGTGTTGAAGGCCGCGGAGAGGTCGAGGAGGATGAGGGCCTCTGTTTCTCCGTTGTCGAGCAGCACTCGGATGTCATCGGTGACTGCGATCAGGGCGGTCTCGGTGCTGTGGTTGGCCCGGAAGCCAGACTGCGAGGGGTCGAGGGATCCGTTCGTCTCGAGGAAGGCGGCCAGCTGCTTGTTGACGGTCTTCTCGATGACTTTTGCAGGAAACGGGAGCAGCGAGATTGGGCGGTAGTTCTTGAGGTCGGTGGGGTCAGCCGATGGCTTCTTGAGTAGAGCGCTGAGTTCGGCCTGCTTTCAGCTCTCCGGGAAGGTAGCGGTGTCGAAGGAGGTGTTGATGATGTCCCGCAGGTGGGGTGCGATGATAGCGTCGGCCTTGTTGAAGACGTGGTGAGTGCAGGGGTCGGTCGGAGATCCGGAGTGGATGGAGTTCATCGTGCGGACGGTGTCTTCGGTGCTGATCGGAGTCCAGGCACGGAGGGTGGTGGTGGGGGGCGGTGGTTCGGTCGTGGTGTTCGTCGGTTGAGTGCTGAAGCTGTTGTGTATGTCCGCGATCTTGTTGTGGAAGTAGGAGGCGAGGGAGTTGCAGAGGTCTTGCGAAGGGGTGATGTCGTTGTTTCCGGCGTTGGGGTTGGAGAGCTCTTTGACGATTTTGAAGAGTTCTTGCTGTTGTGTGCATTGTTGTCCAGTCGTTCCTTGAATGCAGTTTTCTTGGTGGTGCGGATTAGTTGGTGGTGTTTCGGGGTGGCGAGCTTGAGGGCAGTCATGTTGTCCGGTGTTGGGTCTCTGCGCCAGGTTCTCTCGAGGGCTCGGCAGTTCTTCTTGGAGCTCTTGAGTTCGTCGGTGAACCATGGGGCTTTCTTGCTGCCGGGTCTGCTGGGCGGGGTCCTCAGGGGGGCGAGCTCGTCTGCGCAGTCGCTGATCCACTTTGTGAGGTTGGTGGCCGCTTGGCTAGGGTTTGTTGTGCTGGTGGGAGGGTTCATGCTCAGGGAGGACGCGAGCTGGTCGGCTGTGATCTTGTTCCAGTTCCTGCGTGCAGCCTGTTGCTGGTGGTGGTGGATCGTGGTCCTTGCGAAGCTGAAGTGGACGCAGCTGTGGTCCGTACAGTGGAGTCCGGTGGCGTGGCTGAAGGCGATGTCCTTGCTGGATGAGAAGACGGGGTCGAGTGTGTGTCCGGCGTAGTGGGTGGGGGTGGTCACCAGTTGCTTGAGTCCCAGGTTGGCGAGGTTGTCCAGCAGGGTGGTGGTGTTGCGGTCGTTGTTGTTCTCCAGGTGGAAGTTGAGGTCCCCTACGAGGATGTAGTCAGCGGAGCAGAGGGCGTGTGGGCTGATGAAGTCGGCGATGTCTTCGCTGAATTGTGTGTGTTGTCCAGGGGGTCTGTAGATGAGGGTGCCTATGAGGGTGGTCTTGGGGTTGATGTGGACTTGGAAGTGCAGGTGCTCGGCGGTTGTGAGGGTGTCATCGGTGTTGGTCGTGATGTGGATGGTGTTTCTGTGGACGATGGCGATGCCTCCTCCGGTGTGGTTGATGCGGTCCCTTCGGATGATCTTGTAGCCGTCTGGGATGGCGATGGCGATGTCAGGCGCGGAGGAGGCGTTCATCCAGGTTTCCGTGAAGAAGGCGACGTCTGGGGCTGTGGTGTCGAGCAGGTTCCAGATCTCGATGGCGTGCCTGTGAACGGAGCAGGTGTTGAGCAGGATGCATTTCAGGTGGCTGCTGCTGTTGCTCGTCGAGGTCTTGGGCACTGCTGGAGTTGTGCAGGTCCAGATGCAGGTGAACTTGCAGGAGTTGCAGCAGAAGTGTCCGTGGGTGCGTCTCGGGATGGCCCGGTAGCAGCCCGGGACTCGGCCGGCGTTGAGTGCGTTGAGGGTGGTGGCGTCGTACGTCCGGCGGGTGGGCTGGGGTCTGCGGGGGCCAGGGGTCCTGGCACTGGGCACGGTCCAGGCGCGGACGGGCGCAGACGGGATTACCTTTGGCGCACCTTCGGTGCTCCCGCTGCTCGCGGTCGCTCCGGGGGCGTCATAAGAAGGGAGCTGGTAGGGAGGGTCTGCGGGGAGGCGGGAGCGGGCTGACCAATCGGCTGGTGGGGGGGCGGGGGGGCAGGGCCGCGGGCTGGCAGCGGCGGGAAAATGGATGTCGGGCTTGGTGGGCGGCCCTGCGGCGGCTGGGGCAGCGGCAGTATCAGCAGGTAGGCAGTGGCTTGGTGGGCGACCCTGCGGCGGCTGGGGCAGCGGCAGTATCAACAGGTAGGCAGAGGCTTGGTGGGCGGCCCTGCGGCGGCTGGGGCAGCGGCACTAACAGCAGGTAGGCAGCGGGCAGCAGGTAGGCAGTGGGGGCGACCCGGCCGGAGGCGCAGTGGTCGCTCCCTTGGAAGAATCTGGGTCCCCTTTAAGAAGGGAGCCGGTAGGGAGGGTCTGCGGGGAGGCGGTAGCGGGCTGACCAATCGGCTGGCGGGGGGCGGGGCCGCGGGCTGGCAGCGGCGGGAAAATGGATGTCGGGCTTGGTGGGCGGCCCTGCGGCGGCTGGGGCAGCGGCAGTATCAGCAGGTAGGCAGTGGCTTGGTGGGCGGCCCTGCGGCGGCTGGGGCAGCGGCAGTATCAACAGGTAGGCAGAGGCTTGGTGGGCGGCCCTGCGGCGGCTGGGGCAGCGGCACTAACAGCAGGTAGGCAGCGGGCAGCAGGTAGGCAGTGGGGGCGACCGGGCCGGAGGCTAGGCTGCCTAATTGGTTTTCTTGCCCCTTTGCAGGGGTTGACTGGTCACCTTTATGTTCCTGGACGCTATCATTAGTTGGTAAACGGGTACTAAAGAGGACAAACCAAACCCGGAGGGGGTTAACAATGAGACAAAGGAGGAAATAATAGTTCTCAAAATGCACTGTGTTATGCCGCATGATTTGTTTTTCTCGCAGCATATTTTGGTGAATCCTGCCGCATAAGTTGACCCTCTCCGTAGGCATAATGAAGATTACTGGTAAGAAATTATTGCATTAGCTATGAGAGGCCTCGTCGATGATTGGGCAGTTAACAGGACAGCCCATACCTACACCGGTATTAATACCAAGCCAAGACTTGGAATGTGTTTACTTTGCCCTTCCCAGCCTGGGTGGGAAATGTGCATTTGAACTAGGTGAGTCCCTCAGTAAACAGGTTTATGGGTGCTCGTCATCATCTTGGCAGGTGGGGGTACATGCTGCTTCCTTCCAGGACAGTCTGTGGTCGCCACAGTTTGTGTACCTTCAAAGACGCTGTGTTGTCTCCCGTGGGAGAGAGGGGAGACGGAGCGGAAAGATAATAGTTTATCTGTAAACTCTCTGCCTGTTCCGACCACGTTGTCTCACCAGGAGCGGGCATCCTACACTCGAAAAACAACCAAGGGTGACCACCCCCTTTAATGAAGGTGAGCGCGGGAGCGCGGGCCGACGCCTGTGGCATACGTGTCCTGGATCAGTAAACTAGTTTAGCAGGGGGTTCCCTTAAGGATACAATTAGCCGCCGTCAAATTACAACGGCACGTTATCTGTGCCAGAGGATTGTTTCAAGTGCGGAGCATGATTCATTAAGCAACGTGACTGACAAATACACACAGCTACACCATTACAGGGTGACTACAAACTGTTAACTAGGGCCTGTGAAGGGAACCCACATACGAAGGGGAAATGGAGCTCCCAGGGTGCATATGGCACACGGTTCAGGCCTGACACGTCAGGGCACCTGGCCACGTGCTTCTTTTGAGAGCCCTCGACAGTTGTACTAGTTTAATTAAATCGTACCTTCCTAACACCAGGCCCCGAAGCTAGCCAACCGCTAGTCCAGCAATCAGAATTTTTAGGTAATAAGGGGGCTCTTTCAGCCCAACTAATCTCTAGCTGGTGGTCACTAGTCTGACTAAATCAAGGAATTGGATCACCTTTCATTTTACTAAAGCTAACCGCTCTCTAGTCGGACATACCTATAGTGGAGCTAGTGATTATGATAGGGCAGATCAGTTACATATCGGTTAGGTAGCCTTCAGGTAGTGTCGTATAGTCTTACAGATAGCTAGCTGATCTGGGGGACTAACGGATTCCGAGCTAACAGATCACCTGTCTAAGCGACCCATTAGCTAATTTTTGATTAACTATGTGGAGCTTTTCTTCAGTTTTACTAGTCTTTGGCTCTCACGACGCCAGTCAAAGATATGGCTAGTACATTTAATGAACTGACTCATAGCCGGTATATAAATCATGATATGTGACTTATACGTTTTAAGCAACGGATGGCTTGTACTAAAGAACCGACGGCCTCAGTTGATTTGTTTAGATTTGGGGCGGCAGCCTTAGCAGCAAGGGCATGCTCATCATCTAACACTGTGATACAAATGAGATACTGGTGGTCAGCTGGTTCACTGTCATGTCAAGCCTGGGTGGCTGCTGAAAGATGTTTGCAATTTGGTCATGACGGTGCCTGACTTTTCCATTTCTCTCCTGTTCATTAGGGTGCCCTGCCACGGTGGTAGAGTACTGGGGCATTCTTCCCCGACGGTCCGAGAGGGGCCGTTAATGGAGATTGCCGGGCTGGGAAGGGTCTTGCCCTTGGCAGAATGCGATGGTCAGGTATGATACCAAGCAGGGCGGAGGGCCCCTGGGCTCGGCCAAGAGCCTGGAATGTCTCGGTGAGGCGGCTCAAGGAGGAATGGGCCGGGTTGAGCTCAGTGAAGGGCCGCTCGCGTCACATTCCACACCAGACGGTTTCCGGTGAGGTGATGTATCGCAAGGATGGACCCACAGTGAGGTGAGGTATCACCAAAGTCGCGCTCAGTGAAGGGCCGCTTATGTCACATCTCACACAGATTGAACTCCGAGGACGCAAGATATCATCACGAGGGAGTGCATTTATCTGACTTGGGCACGGATACATGGATCAAGGGACTTTTTGGTCTTTTTCATACAGTACGCAGATGGGGAGGGTGTCAGACCCGAAGGCCTGGGACACCCTTGTGGAGGTAAAGAGACCTGCGAACAGTGACATTGACTTACAGAATGGAGGGGAGTCCGCCTTGCATACTCCCGAGGCCAGCACCTAGGGGAGAGACAGGAAGCTCTCCCGGGAAAAGTGACAACCGGCTGGGGAGGCTAGGGCGACAGATTACGAGCCTCCTGGGTCCCTGGGCAGCCTGGTGGTTGGGGGTGGGCCCCGGTAACGGCGGACAAGGATCAGAGGTGGGGGCCCACCGCTCAAGGGCGCAGGGGCGCTGCGCCTTCGTGGAAAACTCAGTTTGAGGGATGCGAGACAGGAGGCCCCTTAGTGCTGGGGGGATAATAATCTGGCAAATCATGAAAGTCAATATTAAAAGTGTGTTGTAATTTTTAAGTATGCAGTTGATTTGCCTTGTCATGTTTATGAAATGTTGATTTTAAACATGGCCGTTTTTAAACCCACACAAATCTCTTTGGTTGATTTAACTGTGGGGTACTTTGCTTGAAGGAGGAGGCGGGGCTATGCTGAGGGATCCGGGTCCTATGCCAAGCGCGAGCTTAAACAAGCGCGCACTTAGGACCCGGTCTCCCGGGCCCCTCCTCCCAGTCACTTAGGTGGGGGACGGGCGGCTCGCCCAATTGGCGTCCGGCCGTCAAGGGCTTCCGGGTCAGGGGAAGTGACGCAGGTCCGGGGCAGCAGGGGGCGGAGACTTCTGGCCTATTTAGGGTCAAGTGCCCGTGGCCTCGACCTCTTTTCCCTCTCCTGCACCGGGACCGGCTGACCTCGCTTTCGACGCTCCCCCCCCTTTGCCTCTCCTTAGTACTTTGCTAACTCCCACCCACCCGTGCCGTAGTTCAGAGCTTTGAGGGGGCGTGTTGCGGTAAAGAGACCTGCGAACAGTGACATTGACTTACAGAATGGAGGGGAGTCCGCCTTGCGTACTCCCGAGGCCAGCACTGAGGGGAGAGACAGGAAGCTCTCCCGGGAAAAGTGACCACCGGCTGGGGAGGCTAGGGCGACAGATTACGAGCCTCCTGGGTCCCTGGGCAGCCTGGTGGTCGGGGGGTGGGCCCCGGTAATGGCGGACAAGGATCAGAGGTGGGGGCCCACCGCTCAAGGGCGCAGGCGCGCTGCGCCTGCATGGAAAACTCAGTTTGAGGGATGCGAGACAGGAGGCCCCTTGGTGCTGGGGGGGATAATAATCTGGCAAATCATGAAAGTCAATATTAAAAGTGTGTTGTAATTTTTAAGTATGCAGTTGATTTGCCTTGTCATGTTTATGAAATGTTGATATTGAACATGGCCGTTTTTAAACCCACACAAATCTCTTTGGTTGATTTAACTGTGGGGTACTTTACTTGAAGGGGGAGGTGGGGTTATGCTGGGGGATCCGGGTCCTATAAAAATGCGAGTTTTGAAGTTACTGATGTGTTCATTTAGTTGAGTTCTGTTTTTGAAAAAGTATGTGAGGAGATATGGCAGAACCAGTCCAATGGGTTGGAAGGTTGGCCGGAATACCAGAAGGTTCAGAGTCCTAAGGCCGGTGGGATAGGAGAACATAAGGCGAATTAAAGGGACTCCTTGGCTTTACAGCGGAATAGAAAGGCTAGTAAAACAAGCGTGTTCCAAATGGAATGGACAGAAGGCCCCAGAGAGCCCTTGGCGATGCGTCGGGTGATTTATGTGGTGGGAGGAGATATAATTATACACTTATTGGTTTGCTGATTAGGGTTTTGAAAAGTCTGTTCCACAACAGGCCAAGTACCTTCACTTTTTTTGTAAGCTCTGTCCTGCCCCAATTAAATGTACCTTTTGTCAAATCCCTGGAATCGGTCCCTCTGAGGGTCCCCGGCATCCCCCAAGGCAGGGGGTCTGTTTGTTGATTCCCAGGCGCCATTTTGCACACTCTCTTTACTTCCCCGCGTGTGAATCCGCTCCTGGCCCCGTGTCAGCTTCTGCGGCTCAGATCTTTCTGCCTCGGTCGCCGTTGTTTACGCTCATTAATTAGCACATCCCTGGACAGATGTCTAGTCAGAAAGGCAACTGAGGAGGGGGCTCCGGACCCAATTACGACCGAGAGATCGACCGACAGACGGCACAGTCAGCAGAAGAGCTGGGTAAATAGCATTGGGAAAAAAATATCACGACTTCCAAGGGAAGCCTAATAAAACACGAAGGGCCTCTGGGGCGGGTGGGCTAATATTTACAGATGGGCCTGAAAGGCATCTTAAGGGCCAAATTGGCAGCCTCGGCTCGTGACATTCCCAGTCCATTCTTGCAGGCACGCCGATCCATGTCTGGTGTGATCTAACAGTACTGATCCTTCTCTGGCTTTTTCAACATTAGATCTGCAGTTTGGGACTTGTACTTTTGTTTTTAACATTGGAAGTTTGGCCACGACAATCCCTGAATGCAAAGTGCTTCAGGCTAGCGTTGTTCCTGGCTGAAAGCGCTACAAATGACACTCAGCCCAGGGCTTGTTCTGTTATGGAGGGGCGGAAATGAAAACTCATGAACTCAGTGACATAGCTACCATGGGTGCAGGGGCACCAGGGCACACGACCCTGATAAGTGTTGTAATTTCGTAGTACTACAGCAGCCAAATTAGGCATTTACTTGTTTGCATCAGGCCCCCATATCATCCACGCTGCACTGTTGCATAACCTAAAAGTTACCAGAGAACTCTACGTCACAGGGGTCACGTGCTTCAGTCCTGGAGTTTCCTGTAACATGTGTGTTTCAGATTTACATAAGCTAAAAAAAACTGAACACACCTGTGATGCCTGCTTGGTGGGCTCACAAGACACAGAGCGAATTAACATTTATATAGCGCATAAATCTGCAGGCAATGTGTGCCCTTGTTGCTAAAGGACTTACAGACATGCACAGATCTAAGACAGCTTTTCCATTTCACCGGCATGTTTCCCATGGCTGTAACATTAGTTCAAGCTATGTCACCCCGTCTGGTTTGCTTTGCACCCAGTTGTACTTCGCTTTTATATTTGGCTTGACCGGACTACAAGTCCCAAAATGCACAGCAAAACCTGAACCCAGCTGTACTTCGCTTTTATATTTGGCTTGACCGGACTACAAGTCCCAAAATGCACAGCAAAACCTGAACTGCGCAGGCTGTTCATGAAGGTTCCCGTCAACAAGAAGATCACCCTCAAGCTCCTCACCCATGCGCATAAAGCACTCCACAACACCGGACCATCATACCTCAACAAACGACTCACCTTCTACACCCCGAACCGCCAGCTTTGCTCCGCTGACCTCGCCCTCGTCACCGTTCCGCAGTTCCGCGCATCTCCCGAACAACCATCGGCGGCAGATCATTCTCCCACCTCACCGCCAAGACATGGAACACCCTCCTCATACTCCTGCGACAGACCCAGGACCTGCTGACCTGCAGGAGACTCCTCAAGACCTGGCTGTTCAATTGGTTGGAGCACCCCCTCCCGCCTTTCGCACCCCCTCCCGCCTTGAGACCCTCATGGGTGAGTAGTGTGCTCTACATATGAATGATTGATTGAAGGAAATCAGTAAATCTAGGAGCTCTTCCCAAAATTGCGAATAAAGGGCCAGATGTATCAAAGGGTTTTACCCATTCTGTGTCTATGGAAAAATGTCTTCATACATATGGCCCAAAGAACCAATTCAAACAAGTAACTGCATCTGTATATATTAAAAAAAAATGCATAGCGTGATAATGTAAACAAACCTCCACCCTAAGATTCTGTCAGGGTTTTTAAAGGAAGCAAGGGTAAGCACGCGCGTTTGACCTTCAGTCAAAAATGCAAATATATTCCTCCTAATATAAGATGTTGAAATAAACGCGCACTGTCAGGTAATTCGCGACTTGGAAACCCGGGTCTGCCAGAGAGAAGACGGGCTGCCAAGCCTGGACGCTGGGAATGTTTCGAGGCACAGGTACTTCGAGACCCGCCTCCCTCTTTATTCAATTTTCTCCAACGAGTCTGGAGGGCACTTAGGAGGCACGGGAGCTTCTGGCCGCCATTTCCTTATTAACTAATTTTACTTCGATCCCATTAAATCGCGCGCTTTATCGCCTGCAAATGAACGGGCTTTTTTTCAGCAGCCCCAGAACCATTAAACTTGAATCGAAGTGTGAAGCTTTTTTTCCCCCTCACCATATGTCTCTGCTTTCCGCCGCTAAAGGGGGTGCACTCACCGGTTTTGTAAACAGGGAACCGCGGGCGCAGCTTCAAGGTAAAGAAAATCAATCAAAGCCAAAGATCAAAAGAGAAAGAATGCTGTTGAAAAAAAGTCGGAGTCATTTTTTATCACATAATTTGGGCTGTGTAAGGTTGAATTTTCATTAAAAATAACGATACCGCCTGCTCAGAATTCGTTCTTCACGTTTTAAATAAGTTGCCGGGAAATGCGACAGGTTTATTAACCTGAAATGCTCAACTTTTCACATTTTTTTCCTTCCTTTTTGGAGCACAAACAAAGAAAGCTCTGCTTGTTTTAGGTCAGGTGTGAAAAAAGTTCAGATACCCTCGTTCTTTTCATGCACTTCTTACTACTTGATCTTTGAAGGGAAAGAACTCTGCAGGTAGCAGAGCCGGGACTGTGTGAACATCCATAACCTCAATAAAAAACACTCTCTCTTTTTGTATAATCTGTCTCGACCTAGTTTCTAAACGCCATTATCTCAGAACAAGTCGATATAAACAACAATGAACGTGATGTGGCTTCCAGACAAATATGCAGTATTTCTGAGTGCTAGATTGGGGAGAGGCATTCATGCAGCAGGTCGCTTTCAGTCTTGTGAGGGACTGCGCCCCAGCCCTGCTGTCTCTGTAGAGACCTCGGGCAGGTGATACGTCTTCATCCGACTTCACTACGGCCCTACAAGAGCCGGGAATGACTGACGGTGATCCTGCCCTGGTCCCCTTAAAGCCATGTGTGATATACCCAACTTCCCCAGCCCTATCGACATCTCGGAGTCCCTTTCTACCAATGTTTCTCCGGACCGAGTCCCATATTTATCACCGGAAGAGGGCGACATGACCGCCTTAGCCTCACCATATTACAGAATTATTGGTCTGCGAGAGGTTTCCCAATTTCACTACATCCGGGTCACTCTGGCATTTGCTCTGCCCACCCTGCCACAGAGTCACAGTAGATCTCCACTCCTCCCAGGCCCATGGTGAGCAAATCACCCCTACAAACAGCCAGATGCGACCTCCACGTCCCCAGCCCTGCCGCTTAGCTGCCAAATACCCCATAGAGCGTGTTGCACCTTCACGCACTCTTGACCTTTTAACCAAGTGCTCCATGCCTATTGGAAATATTAAACCCACGCGTACATCGGTTAATTCATACTTAGAATGGCGTTGGCTGAATTGTCAGGATTTGCTTAATGTTTTGGTGCTCTTTCGCAGCCTTGCACACGAGGTGGCCTGTCTCGAATACAGCACAGTTCCAGCAGACTGCTTTACACCTGCAGTAAGATTTCTGTATTTATTTTTTAGTTTTAGTTACCAGCTGCCCTATGCCATAAAGGGCACAATGTAGGGGCATCGCTAGCGTTTGTGCACCGGGTGCAGTGGCACCGGGACCTAGAGCCCGTCTCAAACACAGAACACTTCCATCATAATGTTTTACAACTGCAGTTAGGGTTCAGTTTTTATTTTATTTGATTGTTGCTGTTTTTTTTTGTATTACCTGATTGCCCTATGTCCTAATGGGCTCAATACAGTGACATAGCCACCATTGGCGCAGCAGTAGCACCAGGGCACACGACCCTGATACGTGTTGTATTTTAGTGCTACAACAGCAGTCACATGAGGCATTTCCCTTGTTTGCACCAGGGCCAATAGGATCCTTGCTAGCTACTCATACCAAGTTCCAATCACGTGCTTTGCTTTTACAAATCACCGGGCTAGTTCAATTGAAACAACAAACATTATAGCTCCCAGAATGCATTGCATTTTTAGAGACAAGCGCCCTAGAAAAAGTATAACAATTTTAGAGGAAGGCGCCTTGGAAAAGGCGGTGCCTGTTGAGACCAGTCATCTGGTAAACTTGTTCTCGTTGAGGTTTTAAAGAATACTACCCTCTAAAACACCAGGAATGGCTTGCACAGTCCTAATTTGCGACAACATAAGATGGTAAAACGTGGAGCCACGTCAGGGCGTCTTTTTACGAGTGTTTGGGCAGTGAAGCTTCCCATGAGCCGGGTCGAAGCTGACAGTAAACCCTGGGGTCTGCCTGCCCAGCCCTGGGGAGGCAGCACTCCAAGGGCCGTTAATTGTGTTTTCTTTTCCAAATGACATGTCAGGGCAATTACCAGATTCTGATCAGAGCCTCCCGCCCGGATTGAATCCACATGTGATAAGGAATGTGCGACTTGTTATCTGTCGCCCTGGAATTAGGGAAACACTTCCAACGTGTCATTCCGGGGCCCGCTTGCAGCCCTCGGCTCTTTTGATCTTGTTTTCAGCCCTTTAAAAACGCTCTAATCCTGTTCCTGATTTCGGCGCTTTGTTTGCCCGCTTGCCAGTCGCAGAGAGAGGCGGTTTGCTCTGCAATGGCGGCCTTTTGTTGCTCTTTCCCTTGTGTTTATTGGGCCTGGCTGCTGCCATCAGCTGCAATGCGCAATCCATAATCGCCGAATGATCACAGCTTTGTCGAAAGAACCCCCCTCTATAGCTGCCATGAAGTGTTTGAATACAAGGGCATAACACAAGCCCCTGAGGTGCGGGAGCCCCATTCAGGTCAATGAACATCTGAAATATGGGAGGCTCAGCCTCCCCAACCCATATCACCTGGGTTAGTCTGGCATTTGATTTATTCTGCCCAGCCATGCCCCTTCTGCATAGTCATGGTAGATCCCGCAAGCCTCCCAGGTCCATGGTGAGCAAGTCACCCATACAAACAGCCAGGTGTGGCTGCATCTCCCCCAGCCCTGCCCATAGCCGCCCAAAACTCCATAGAACCTGACACCTTCAATCGCTCTTGACCTTTTAACCAAGTGCTCCATGCCTATTGGAAATTGTACACTGGGCAATTCATACTTTGAGTTACATTACCTAACTGTATGAGTCTGCAGGTTGGGGTACACCATACACCTCTCCTCTTGCTTGGGAGATTTCACTGGTGAGGGAAGCAAGATATACTCCTCTAGAACTGTGACTTTTTTCTTTCTTTGTTCTACAATTTAACACAAGACTGTTTTCCTTAAATCTGTATCACAAGATGGTCTCTGGACAACGCAGAACCGCTTAAATAATCGCACATACCTTTCTAGTCCTTAGGGCTGGCATTAGAAAAGACCTTTTGATTTTGTTAAAATGATGTGCATAATGAACAAACTTGTAGGGGCTTTCAGCCAGCCCTCTTCATCCATGGCTCTGTTATTGAGTCATTCACATTTTTATGTCTCACTTGTACTCTCGCTAGCGAAGATCTATTATTTCTATAAAAACAAAACTCTGAAAAGGAGTTTTTGCCCCCCATTACTTGCCATTCTTTGGCTACAGCATCACTCTCATTTTCCTGCTTCTCATTGGTCAGTGGGTGCAGATTTTACTTCCTCTTGGTGTTAGTCCCTTTAAAGGAGCATGGACCAAGTACTGATTAATGTCTTTATTGGTGTTCTTCCGCTGCTCACGCGTAGGTGGAGGTATGTTTTTGTTTTTTCTCCATCCTCTTGCTTCTTTCTTCTTTGCTTGTTGCCTCATCTCTCCCACCCCTCCATCCCGCATTGTTGCAGCTGTTCTTCAGATGTCAGTAGTTTGAGTTTAGGGAGATACAAGGGTGCACCGGACTACATTTTCATACACAAATAAAACAATTTGCATCGTTTCACATGGCGCTGCTGAACCAAAGCAAATCAGAGGAGTGTATCTTGAATGGCGTCCGGTCAGGAAAGCGAAGTCTTATAGGTCCATCATAAATTTAGGAACAGACTGTTGATGTATGTGCATTTAAATTGCTACTGTAACACCATCAACTGTGCTGAGTTATAAATCACATAAAATATGTCTGATGATGTAACATTTGACATTCATTTGCCTTCCCATAGAAAGTAGGTGGTGCTCTAAAAAAAGATAGTTCGTATTTCACTTTTGTAACCTTACTGTACATGGCGGAGTTCCAAATCAGTCTTACAACTGCATTGTCTTCACCATGTAGCATTTTACCCATTTAGGCAAGCGCTTCAGCGCCCCTCTTGTGGGAAGTAAGTGCTATCTAAATGTTACAGTACAATACTGTGATGAAGGCAGGACACGCAGACAAGGTAAGATAAGGCTGGTGGTTTATTAATTAAGTGGACTGTAAACAGAGCTACCACAAAGACTGACTGAGTTGTCTCCACCACTAGCTTTTCTTAACTCACCAGATTAATCATCTGCATTATGAGCTACCAACATTCTTCACCCTGAAATAATTGTATTTCAGAGTGGAGAATATTGGTGGCACAAGATGTACTATTACCTCACTCCTTTTGCAAACATAGCACACTATAAAAAAACACCCCCAAAATGGGAACTAAAGCAAAATAAAAATACAGAAGAATAGTAAAGAACCAGCAAACACCAAATGAAAATATGCCCACATTAAGTATTCGAAACAGATGAATAATACACAGAAATCATGACCTCAGTGCCTATCTGTATTGGATGGGTAAGCGCCTTGTGCGACAAGTACTGCAAATCGGTCAAGGTATTTCAACAATTAACTGGATTTGGTTGGTGATAGGATTCCCTCCAGCAGGTCCAGATTGAATTGTGCACTTGATACTTCCAGCTTGTCTTGTTCGATTGGGCCTTGATTGGGACTCATGACATCTTACACTTCACCACCTGACTTGTGCACAAGGTATTTCCAGCTTGTCTCATATGGCCAGGTATTGCAGAGTCCCTGCACCAAGCTGTCATCCATTCCCAAACCTTGGGCCCCATGGGTACCACAACCCCTCCACTATCCCCCGAGGCATAGACACACATCAAAACACAATTTTCTTGGGTTAGGGGTCGTATGAACCCCAGCCGTATTGTATTAAATGATAAAGCCTATTAAGATTTTATATTTACAATACGCAGAAAACCTGTCCAACAGTCCAGAAAATTCATACATAAAGCAAATTTCTTACACAATGTATTTCCAATTATTTATGTATGGCTAACCTTAACATATTTTTTTTATTTTTTTTATTGTTCTTATACAGCAAAACTGCGAAAAAAACACAAAATAATTCACATTTCCATCATCTCTCACAATTATCAAAACAAATACAATTACACCCAATTAAAAGTTCATTATTCATAATAGTCCCTAAACGCACTCCAGATTTTTGTGCCCAGTCTTTTTTTCCTCAGTCCTTTAATAGAAAATAAACTCCACTCAAGATTATATAGACTAAGAATTTTAGCACGCCACTGATGAAAGTCCGGTGGTTTTTCCTGTAGCCACTCCGTAGCTATGCACAGGCGTGCAACAGTCATTGCAAAAAAAAAAAAATAAATGACGATATTGAAAAAGTGGTTCCGGTGTGTTGTCCTTTGGAATTTTACCTAGTAACAGCATTGCCAGAGTGATAACAACCAATATTTTAATCACCAAAGACAGAAACTGTTCAAGGTCTCCAATGTAACCCTGAAGCTTAAAACAACTATATGTATTGCTCCAGCATCATTTTCCCCACATCGGAAACACTTGCCTTCGTATCCTCCTCCCCATTTTGCCATTCTTTTAGGAGTGTAATATAAATCATATACAGTTTTAAAGAACTGAACATAGCCGATCCTAACCTCAACTAAAATTGTGTACATTTTGGTTTTCTGCATATCTCAAATTGAGCCTACGGGCAAGGTCATGACTGATTCAACTACATGCTAGGTCCACCCCTCTCACCGGAGTGACCTTGTGCAGTAGGCCCGGCTGCCCAGAAGGATACTGCCCTCGGGCACCCCCTACATGCTCAAATGCTACCCCAAGGGGTTGTGCTGTTATGTCAACTTGGCGCCCGTGTGCCTGTCCGGGGATTGCTCCAAAGGCATCCTGGACGCGGAACTTTTCCACACATGCACCCTCCATGTCTAGCAGTGTTAAACGCCCCCTGGAGTTCCATGAGAGACCACTGTCCCCCCAGGTGTCCCCATTAACAATAGTGATGCCTACTAAGGACCATAAAATACCCCACCAATCATTACCTTACTGCAGACCAAGGATACCATTACATAAAATGCAGCAAGGATGCTGTCCTGTAAAACAAAACAGGTTTTGTTATATACACTGTAGCAACTACCTGAAAAAAAAGATTACTACCCGAAAGAGAAAATATTAGACAACCTGTAACACAAAATACCAGCACTGCAAACAGTAAATCTGCTGCCTCAGGGGATGGTGGGTGGGCAAAAAAGAAATCTGTGGCGTGTGGATGGATCAACTGTTCAGGATGCAGAGCGACAAGGGAAAAGACCTTCCCGTCACTCCGAAGTCCCATTTAAAAGGGGGGCAGTGATTGCTGGCCCGAACAACCTGTCAGGGTCCAGGATCCATCTCCCACGCCCCAGAAGCACTTAAGGAGTCGGGGACCTGCACAACCGCCATAGATGTGGCATGCCCGAGTCTTGGTTGGCGCCTTAGTAAATGGCCAGGTATTGCTGAGTCCCCGCCCCAAGCTGACATCCATTCCCAAATAATGGCCCCCAAGGTACCACAACCTCTCCCCTCCGAGGCATAGAAACACATCAAAACACTAATGTCTTGGGTAAGGGACACCTTCCTGTACATAAACACACCATGGCATTTTGCATTTACCGTGTCTGCTGCACAAGGCAGCACACATGGAAAATGCAAAAATGAGGAGAAATAAATCATTTATCCTCGTATCGCCAACTTAAGACCAGGGTTTTCCTGGTCTTTAGTTTGGCGTTAGATCCTTTTTACGCTGCCCTTGTGAATAGGGGGAGCGTAAATATCAATGGGTGTTGCAGTGGAACGCCCACCACAACACCTACTGCACGCCCTTTTCACGCTACACAGCTTGAAAGGGGGTCTATTAATCATAAGGCAGCGTTAAGCCACGTTAAGAGGCTTAACACTGCCTTGTGAATAAGACAAAGCCCCTATCGCCACCACAACGTGAATGAATGAATGAGCAATTTGTATAGCGCAAACTAAGCCCAAGGGCATCAAGGCGCTGTGTACGGTCCACCCACAAACAACTTCGGAAATCATACTTAGACCTGCCTCTTGGGAAACAACCAGGTCTTAAGGGACTTGCGAAAACCAGAATGTTCTTGTTGCCCCGAGAAGGAAACGGGGAGAGAATTCCACGCCTTGGCAATTGTCAGCGAGAAAGCTCTCCCCACCTCAATCTTTTAAACCTCGGAACCATGAGGAGATTACTGTTTGCTGACCTAAGGTTCCTTGAGGGCGTATACCTTTTAATATTGGCTTTTAGGCCAGATGGACCCAGGCCATAGTATGCGTTGTGGGTGAAGCAAAGGGTCTTAAACAAAACTCTACGGTCCACTGGAAGCAAATGCAACAGACAGAGAGAAGATAAGACCGAATGATGTTAAGGGAGATTTAAAACCAGCCTTGCGGCAGCGTTTTGAACCAGCTGCAGGCCGTGAATCTGACCCTTGTTGATGCCCAAATATAGGGCATTACAATAGTCTAGTCTGGCAGGATTAAGGCCACAACCACCTTTTTACGATCTTCAAAAGGCAAAAACTGAGATATTTTTCTTATAATATGAATAAGCCCAAAACAGGTAGACACAGTCCTTGAGACCTGCAGAGCCATAGAAAGGGAATCATCAATAATGACTCCAAGGTTTTTCCTATGGGAAACAGGAGTGGGACAGGTAACCAGGGAGTCAGGCCACCACTCTCCCGACCAGATGTCCGGGCCTTCCCCAAAGATCAGGACTTCCGTCTTTTCACCATTCAATTTAAGATAGTTATGAACCATCCAAGATGAGGCTGCTATCATACGGTCTTTAAAATGTTGCGCAAAGTTCCTGACCTTTTGCGTAATGGATACCATGATCTGGGTGTCATCCGCATAGGATAACACCTCAAGCCCAAAGGCTTTCACCACCCTTGCCAGCGGGGCCACTGAAAGTGACGGTTGTGGCGGTGATAGGGGCTTGTGAGTATGCCCCAATGTATTTCCAATTATTTATAGATGGCTGACCTTAACATATTGTATAATACATAGCCATTCCTAATCTAAACTAAAATTATGTACGTTTTTGCTTCCAGCGTATTCCAAATTGAGCCTAAAGGCAAGGTCCTGACTGGTCCAACTATGTGCTAGGTCCACCCCTCCCACTGGAGTGACCTTGCGCAGGAGGCCCGGTTGCCCAAAAGGTTACCTCCCTTGGGCACCCCCTACGCCCTCAAATACAACCCCCAAGGGGCTGTGCTGTTATGCCAATGTAGCGCCTGCGCGGGGATTGGCCCAAAGGTTTACCGGAAGCGGAACTTCTCCACTCGCACCCTCCACGCCTACCTGTGTTAAACACCCCCTGGAGTTCCTTGAAAGACCACTGCCCCCTCAGGCATCCCCCTTAACAAGGGTGATGCCTACTAAGGACCGTAAAATGCTCTACCAATCATGACTTTACCTCCACAGGCCAGCATAGTTGAGTGACTCTCTGGTCTCCCCTCACAGAGACGTCCTAAGGTCATGCCCTGTCTTGTGTCCCTACCAACCACGCTAACAAGTTCTATAGGAAAAAATGTTATTGCCCAGTTTAAGCAATGACTGATCGCTGGAGTTTCTGAGCTAACCGGCCAATACTTGATGATCGGCAACTCAGAATTCGGACCTGGCTAGATGGACCAACATGTTGCCCACAATGTGAAGAACTATTCATGGTCCTGACATACTCACCCACTTTCCATTGTAACCCCAGGGTGAAGTAGACCAAGTGATGACGGAGTGCGGGAGTCTGAGCTAAACAACCCATGTCTGTTATCAGTGACTCAAAAACTCCATCTTGGTTAGTCGGACCAAAACATTGTCACCCATATGCGAAGAATTATTTATGCTACCACTGCTGATGATTCCTAGTTGTATATGAAACCCTTTTGCTCTGCAGGGATCTGCACAATCAGCGGCCAGAGGCTACACCCCTGTGCTATAGTTCCTCGCTCATCACCAAGACCAGAAGCGGTGGACACCCCCTGCGTAACCATGGTTAAAATATGCACCTTGAATGCACTAAGTGTAGACCCCCTCTGCCTGTGGAACAACATGATAGCCCGGTTGGTGAGCCTGACCTTTAAACCTATCTGTGCAAAAAAAATGCTGAACTTTCTTTTACCTACCCATGTCTTAAGCATACCCTATTACCTATGCCTCCATTACTCTTTCATCTCTGCGTACACCAGAGTTACCCATGGATCTGGCAAAAGACTTGGCTCCCTGGTCTTTCCCCTGCATCACATGACAGGAAAAACAACACAGCATCATAGGACAGGAAAAACATCCCCGGATGCGGAAAACATCCTGGGTATAATCCGGTCTAAAGCAATTCCATGGTGGCTACACGCCTCCCGACTTGCCCGCAGTATGGCAGGCAAGTCGGGAGGATCGAAGGTCCTCTTCGATCCAAGCACACAATAGGGGCAGAAAAAACATTGCATGCTCATAATTCAACACCACTGTACCTGTGATGATGGGAAAACAGGAAAACTCCAGCGTCACAGCTGACGCTCTGCTGTGTCCTGCCCTTCACCTGCGTTGACAGGAAAATATTGTAAAGATGAAAATTAAATTGCAGAAACACTCTTAATTTTACAATAATGCTTACAAGAATCGGACAGTTCCAGACCCTCCTTTGACTGCCTGTCCCATCACCCATTTTTCCTGCTGTCCCAGGGACTGCATCCAACCAACAATGAACGCCAACATATAATCCCTAGGTCCAACCTGTTGTTACCAAGGCTGACTGTGCCCACCGGCAAATAGGACAACATTTTTTATGGGCATTCTGCCCTCGAAAGCCATGCTTATATGCCTAGATGCCATCTGCTAATCACTACCAATATTATTTGGCCTCCTTGCCAACAAAGCTCTCCAACTCTTCATACCCATTGGCGAACCAATGGGAGAAAGCTTCCTTAAGCCGACAAGTTTCTAAAAAGATTGGCTGTTATCACAACAAGTTTCTTTTATCCATCACGAGTAGGACACCGTTGATGACCCCTGTGTACATACATGCCTGCCAATACCAGAGCAGAATCATGCAATCAATGAGCCAGATAGTCCTTCCGGGAAGGATGACTGGGGCACGAATCAAGCTGCAGAACAGAAATATTGGGCCTCCCATGATAAAGCCGAATATGAAGCGGCCATGAGGACCTACAAATTAACCCGGAAAACGGCCCAGGCCGCCTTTTTTGAGGAAAAAATTAGAATGTCCTCTAATTCATCCAGAGAGACATTTAAGATTGTGAAAGATCTCCTCAAAATCCAGAGTCCTCCGATGGTGCAGGATGCGTCGGAAGCCAAATGCAACCGATTGGCGGTATTCTTTGATAGCAAAATACAAAACATACTAAAATCCTTGCCAGAATGTGCTCAAATATCTGACTCTGCGGAATTCACTGCCCATACTTGTGGCCCTGTTTTAGACTCCTTAGCTCGGGTCTCAAAAGAAGACTTCCAAGTTGCCCTGTCCTCCATGAAAAGCGGTTCTCCCAATGACCCTGCGCCTATGCGTATTTTGAAATGCGTGGCTCCCACCATCTCCCCCTTAGCCACGGACCTGAGTAATGCCTCTTACGCTCAGGGTTCTGTTCCCCCTAGTTGGAAGCAGGCTATAGTAAAAGCACTATTAAAAAAGCCAGAACTTGACCCTGTGGAGATGGCCAATTTTTGACCAATTTCATTGCTGCCAGGTCTCAGCAAGATTGCGGAGAAGATTGCTAATCAGCAGCTCTCCTCCTTCTTGGAAACTAATAGGCTACTCCGCAACTCCCAAACGGGTTTTCGCCCAGGTCAGGGCACTGAGTCCACTATGATAGCAGTGGTCGAGGAGGCAAGGTGCATCTTGGATTCAGGAGGATCAGTAGTGGTGATCCTCCTGGATCTAAGTGCAGCCTTTGACACTGTGGACCATAAGATCTTAATCCAACGCCTGTCTAATCTAGGAGTAGCTGGTATAGCGCTGATGTGGTTCACTTCCTTCCTGAGGAATAGAACTTTTCAAGTCTGGGAAGGCTGTGCACGCTCCAAATTAATCCCCTTCCAGTGTGGAGTCCCACAGGGCTCGTCTCTGAGCCCTACTTTGTTTAATGTGTACATGGCCCCACTGGAGGATGTGGTCACCCCCTTTGGGATTAAAGTTATTACTTACACAGACGACAACCAACTTGTCGTCTCGCTTTCCCAAGAGAAAGTCTGCACAGAAAACTTGTATGGCTGCCTTTCGGAAATTAATTCATGGATGAGCAGCTCGCACCTTAAATTGAATGGCGCAAAAACAGAGCTTATGCTTCTAGGGCATCAGGTAACATCTCTTCCGGATTCAATTTGGCCCTCATGTTTGGGGGCTCCCCCCACTCCTAAGAACAAACCTAAAAGCTTGGGAGTATGGCTTGAGCAAGACCTTTCTTTTAGGACACAAGCTAAGAAGACAGCTGGTATCTGCGTGGGCCTGCTCCGGTCAGCCCGTAAGATCCTCCCTTTATTACCAGCTCAGTCTAGGAAGTTGCTTATTCAAGGGCTAATTCTGTCTAGATTAGACTATAGCAATGCCCTGTTTTTGGCCGCCCCAGAATCGACCAGTAACACCCTCCAACGCGTTCAGAACTTGGCGGCTAGGCTGCTTACTGGCACATCTCGTAGAGTTCGGCCAAACCTGCACTTAAAGCCCTCCACTGGCTGCCAATACGGGAAGGGATTAAATTCAAGTCCCTATGCATTGCCCATAAAACTCTTCAGAACAAGGGGCCCCCTATTCTCTGGAGCTTGGTCCGCCCGTATAAGGCTATCAGGGCCTTGCGTTCGGACCATGGAAATTTGACTATCGTTCAAAGAGTCAAGAAGGTTCGGACTGGAGGGCGTCGATTCTCGGTCAATACGGCGACTCTGTGGAATGCCCTCCCGGTTAGGCTGCGAACCAAACCAAGATACTTGAAATTCCGAAAGCTCCTTAAAACATTTCTCTTTCCTCAGGATGTGTAAGACCCAGGCCCATTCTCAGTTGTCCTCTGTTCTTTAGCGCTGGGATGCTCCCGGGCAGCCATGCGCTTTATAAATCAAATTTAATTTCATTTCATTGTAGGAAACCTATTCCTCCTCACTTCTTAAAGTGACCTCACTTTGATCATGGCCAGCCCCGAAAACGAATGGAGAAAAACTTATATTTCCCCATAGGTGCAAGGCCACCAAAATGGAAGAAAACCATCAGTGAAGGCCCTTCAGAGATAAAAAAGCTGATTACCTGACCACTGATTGAGGACAGGACCCCCTGATTGGAGAGATGAGTGGCAGTGTTGCCCGGTGGTAGTGAGAGAATCCGAGGAGGCGGTCATGGGGTGCCAAAAAATGATTGTCGCACTGGTGTCTCACCGGTGCCACCAGCATTATAGCAGATCCTGATTCTAGTCCACCCAAAGAGTCTCTTGCAACTGTTCTGGAATGTGCCTCAGCGCCTGTTGGCAGTAAAAAACACCACACAAGTGGAAATGCAACACTACAAAGAAACAATTAGGAGGTGTTGGCAAAGAAGCCAGTGAGTTCACAGTAAAAGAATGTATTACAAATCGTTATGACGTCACTCTGAGGTGACCATGAAGATGTGTTTACAGAAGCAACTAAGAATGAACGACAATGAATGAGCAAATGAATGCAAGAAGGAGCCTTTTGTACAGTGCACAGCTGCCTGAAGGACGTCCTGTCTCTATTGAGGTGACTGGCAAATGGGGGCTGCGGGGCCACCAAGAATCCTTTGTGTCTTTCCCTCCCCGTTTCTTTCCTTGTTCCCACCTGCAGGTTGGACACATCGCGCTGCAGTTTTGAGCAGGAGGGACCAACAGCAGAGACAACTGAGAGCCTTGGGCAAGCCTGCGGAGGACAGGGATTTCTTGTTGGGCTACGTGCACCCCTGGGAGATCGGCACTTAGCACCGCAGTCAGAAGCCACACAGGTTGGAGTCTAACTCACCTAACTCTCAGGACTAGCCTGAGGGAGTGGCTCTGGCTGTGGGGGTGTTTGTGGTTGCCCGGGGGATTGCCTACAAGGTAAGGGTTTGGACATTGTCCCAGACCAGGTGGCGAAGTGTGAGACTAGCTATATCAATTGTGTAGCTGTGTGCACATTTAAGTGGAGAGCAGGGTTTGGCCCTAGGCGAATTTTTTGAAGGTTTGCCTGGTTTGTGCTGGTTTGCTTCGTATTAGTTATGGTTGTTTGAGGCAAACATCAGTCTGGTGGGGCAACCAACTGCAATTTGAGGGTCAATAGTTAAATTGCCACTGTAGGAGGTGGGTCTTGAGGACCCTAAACAACCAATTTTATCTACAATTTGGTGAGCAGCGTACTGTGGGGATCTGCTACAAGGTATTAGGTTGTATTTCAGGTATCTGCATGGGTGTGGAGCAGTACATTGGAGTGTGTAGAGGAATGGCCCCAAAGGTGAAGCGGAACGAGCAGTGTTCACGCATGGATACTTTTATGGAGACGATGATGTGAAAGATGGGGGCGATGGACTCCATGATGAAGAAAGTTGATGACATGGGCCAGGCTTTAGCTGCTTTGAGGAATAAGGTGGATGGGCAAGATTGGGCAGAAGATAGGTCCCGGCGAGCTGGGGTAGCCCCTAAGGCAGCTTTTACCCCAGTACCTAAAAGGATTAGACCTAAGAAAGGTGGGCCACCTCCACCTAGCGAGGAGGATGGAATGGATGGGGCCACAGTGCCAGCCCCTGAGGGGGTGGTGCCACGGTTGGTGGGGCCTGTATCGATTCCACATGCCACCAGTGGTCAGCCAGATACATTTGGGTGGGAGACCAGCCTGCTAATAATGGGATTGGGGGCTAGCGGGGGGTCAGCCAGGTACATCGGGGGCTCCTCTTCACACTGATGGGCAGTTGTGAGCAGCGAGGGGCACCCCACAGGCTCTTCTGGTCCCTCCAATGGTGGGCCCATCCGCAAGCACGCCGGGTCAGCCTGACTTGGTATCTAATCTGGCAGCCGTACTCCCTTGGCTGGAAAAAGTGGGTAACTGGTCCTGGGCAGCGGGGTGTTGGGTAGCGGGGAGCACGCATTGGAGAAGGCCAGACAGATAATGGCAAAGTTGGATGGGTGTAAGCCTAGAGACAGGCTAGCTGTACCGACGTAGGGTGCGATTGAGACTAGTGCAGGGCCAGTGGGGAGTCGAAGAGTCCCGCCCGAAGCAACCATGCCATCAGATGCAGGAGCACCGAAGCCAGCAGAGACAGCGCCAAAAGGTATACCACAGACATTGCCACCTTTGGGTTTAGGTGAAGTGCGCTCTGCTAGAGAGCAGTTAGGGCGACATATGTCCCAAGAAACTAAAGAAAAACTTTGGAAGGGCGCATACGTGAATATGTTTTCCTTGCTACTAGATGAGGCAGAAAGGGAGGAGGCCAAGAAGAACAAATAATGGACACACCCAAGAGAGTGGGCTAATATGTTGCTGAAGTATAGGCTTCATGAGACTTTGGTGGATTGGATCAAAGGTTTCACTGTTTTCACATCCATAATGTGTGAACATTTTCCAGGTCTTGGCTCAGAGATGGCTTGCTACCAGAATAGAATTACTTGTGTGCATGTCACTTGTGGTGGTAATGGATGGAAAGATTATAACAAGGATTTTAGAAGAGCTAAGGCATCTGATCCTGCACTGGGCTGGTATCAGATTGACATGATCATATACTTAACACATTTCAGAGGTGGTCCAGTGGACACCACCCAAGGTCAGTCTCAAGACACCTCTTGGGTCAGTCGTTTTGTGCAGGCCCCCCAGGCAACTCAGGGGGGCGGGGGAAAAGTAAGGGGGCGTGTTGGGATTTCAACAGGTGCACGTGTACCAGAGCAACTGGCACATGTAAATTCAAACATGCATGTTCTTTCAGTAGTAACTCCTCTCACCCAGAGTCCAAATGCTTTAAGAAAGCAAAGGACAAGGGAAGCAAGAAGCAGGATTGAGAGTGTGTCCCTCGGTAAGGCCAGATCTCCCATTATAACAAGTGCTTTGATACCATTGTTGTTACAGCGAACAAATGATGGACGGAATGCTGACAATGCAAACATTCTCCCCCAGTCAAAAGATCTGGGTCAAATCCATTGTTCTTTTGCCTACTACGCCACCCCAGTTTGGACCCAGCCATAAGCAAATCAGTCTTGACCCTGTGCCTCATGGGAACAGTCCAGACCGAACTTGCCAGGCCCTCCCTGGACCGCAAACAAGCATCCTGGGACCGGTTTCAGGATATGTCACCCTTCTTCAGCCAGGACGGAATGCTGACAATGCAAACATTCTCCCACAGTCAAAAGATCTGGGTTAAATCCATCGTTCTTTTGCCCACTGTTTCCATGGGGCACAGGGTCAAGACTGGTTTGCATATGGCTGGGTCCAAACTGGGGTGGCATAGTGGGCAAAAGAACAATGGATTTAACCCAGATTTTTTGACTGGGGGAGAATGTTTGCATTGTCAACATTCCGTTCATCATTTGTTTGCTGTAACATATTTCACGCTAAGTGGGATGGGTATGCCCAGACTTGGGTCCCTTGCTCACTGTGCCACTGGATTAAATCTAGCCTAGCTGAAGAAGGGTGACATACCCTGAAACTGGTCCCAGGATGCTTGTTTACGGTCCAGGGAGGACCTGGCCTGGCAGTTCGGTCTGGACTGATCCCATGGGGCACAGGGTCAGGACTGATTTGCATACGGCTGGGTCCAAACTGGGGTGGCGTAGTGGGCAAAAGAATGATGAATTTAACCCAGATCTTTTAACTGAGGGAGAATGTTTGCATTGTCAGCATCCCGTCCGTCATTTGTTTGCTGTAACACTTGATACCATGGTTGAACAGTTACAATTGCCCCAAGTCTGCTAGAATTTTACTGGAAGGTTTCAGGGATGGCTTCCAGATCCCCGCGTCTAGTTACGTGGGGGTGTCGCATTGCCAGAATCAGCGATTGGTCATAGCTAATGAAGGGGTGGCGGCTGCAAACATTCAAAAGGAAGTTTGGTTGGGCGGTGTAGCTGGCCCATTTGATGACCTCCCCATGCAAGATTTTGTCTGCTCCGCATTTGGAGTGGTTCCCAAAAAAGAGCTAGGGGAATTCCGACTGATTCATAATCTCTCGGCCCCCAGAGGTGTGTCACTGAACGATGCCATTGATGACGACCTATGCAGTGTCAAGTACGCTTCCTTTGATTAAGCAGTTGAGTTGCTCAGGGGGTTGGGGTGGAGCGCATTGTTGGCCAAATCAGATATTGATTCAGCTTTCCGCCTGCAGCCAGTGCACCCACTTGATTTTCACCTGTTGGGTTTCCAATTCAAGGGGAAGTAATATGTGGACAAATGTTTGCCTATGGGATGTTCAGATTCTTGGGCCTATTTTGAGAAATTGAGCTCTTTTTTTGAATGGGTTTTCAGGTGAGCGACGGGACACCAGTTTGTATTACACTACCTGGATAACTTCCTTATCTTGTGGCACCAGAATCTCAAGATTGCGGGTGGGCATTGCAGAGGTTCTGTGCACTCATGTGAGACGTCGGTGTGCCGTTGGCATAGGGCAAGACTGTGGGGCCAAGCACTGAGATTGAATTCCTGGGGTATGGTGTTCTTATTTAGTGTAGGGAGTGTCATGGCTGCCCCTGGAAAAAAATCACGGCTTTTGGGGCTGCCTTGCAGCATTGATGACAAAGGAGAAGGCTACACTACATCAGTTAAGGCAGGTCATGGAGCAATGGAATTTTGCACTGAGAATAATTCCAATTGCACAACCTTTCTCGCACACCATCGCACAGGCTATGTCAGGACTCAGGTAGAAGCACCATCACACCAGACTGTCAAGAGAGGTCAGGCTGAACATTCGAATCTGGAAGGCATTCCTGCATGACTTCAAAGATAGGGTTGTGTGGCGCAGTCCCACTGGCACGTTTATAGTGCGGAAAGCCTTGAGAGGTTGGCAACGCCTACAGGAGGGGGCAGACGGACATAATAAGACCCATAGGAATACAGACATTGGTCACACTGGTGGATGCTTTACAACTAGTGTGTACTTCAGCTGGGGATGCATTTTTGTTCCAAGCGGCTCTCTGTTTAGCGTTCTATTGTGCTTTCAGGATGGAAAGCTGGTAGCAAAAAACAAAATGGATTGGCAGGTGGGGGCTGTAGTTGGAGCACGTGCAGATTCAAGGGGACTCGTTATTGATATCAATACCCAGGTCTAAAACTGATCACGAAGACGGTGGGAAGGGGTGGTCTTGCATAGGGCTGAAGGAAGAGCTTGCTGCCTCATCGCCAGGTTGGAGACATTCCTGGCGCAACATCCAAGGCATGCGGGGGGCCATTACTTGTGTACGCAGATGGGACCCCGCTCACTATTTTCCAGTTTAAGAGGGTCGTGGGCCTAGCCGTGCAGAAAGCTGGTTTAGATCCAACTAGTTTTGGTACCCACTCCTTTAGGATAGGCGCCGCCACCGAAGCGGTGGCCAGGGAATTTACTGGGTGTGAGGTGCAAAGGATTGGTAGGTGGTCCTCAAAGTTTTATAAACGCTATGTGCGCCTACACATGCTCTAGAGGTGTCAAAGATAATGTGCTGACGGTTGGTTTTCTTTTATGGTTTGATTTGCAATTTCTACATCCTGTCACGCAGGGGAGAAGCCCGCATCGTTCCACCGTCCACCAAAGGCTGCAACACCCTGTCAGGCAGAAGGACAACAGTCAACAATTCAGCAACACACAGTGCGCGTTACGGACCTGGTTCACGCCTGGAAACATGCAGAGAAATACTAAACTTAAGCTACTCCTCACTTACTTCTTCCCTTGTACTAGACTTAGGTTAGGTACTTTTCGGATTATATGCCCTGTATTTTATAACCACTATTACGATTGTAGCAGTACATTTCTTATGCTTGAGAAAGAAGACTGTTCAATAAATACCTTTTATTGAAAAAGCCCGTCTCTCTATTTTCTCAGCACATCTGGTGAAACGAAGCATGCACGATTGACTGATTAAAATAGTTATCTATTGTTTCCGCAACTCTAGAGATTGATTTCTTATTCTTGGGAAACAAAGTTGTCATGTTTATGCGGTTGTCAGAAATAATCCCTTCTTGTGTATTCGAGAAAGTTTCTAGTGACCTCTGAGCCAGCTGGCATTCACTATTAAGTCTAATATATACGATAGAGACCTAGTCGACCTCAGTCCTACGTCTAAACTATAGTATATGTTATTCCAACGCGCAGAGCCTATTGGGAATATAGGAACTACACTACATGGCACCCAACGTTTGGTAAGGCGATAATTTAATGCTAGATACTAGAGTAACTCAGTCGTGCTTTTCACACAGACCCCTTTTTCCCGTAAAATACTCCAATAGACGCCTGGAGTGGGTAAAAGGTTAATATCCGCCAAAACTGAGTAGGACGAAAATCCTATGTAATCGTTTTTGGTTTATTCAACGTTGAAGGATACAGTGTTCCAAAATATTGTACACCTAATCTTTGTTTCCTTGAAACTTGCTCTGCAAACTTTCAGTCAATAAAATGACAGAGAGTGACGATGAAAGAGCTACATTTGCAAACACAACAAGTGATGGACCGAATGTGGATCAATGTCACACATTCACCCCAGTCCGAAGATCTGGGCCCAAATCCATCGTTTTTTTGCACTCCACACCACCCTGGGTTAGACAATGGCGATATGCAAATCAGCTCTGACCCTGTGCCCCATGGGAACAGTCCAGTCCGAACTACAAAAGCCATGTCCTTCCCAGAACGGAATCAAGCATCCGAGGACCGGACCGGTTTCGAGGTAACACCTCTCATCAGCCCGGCTAGCTTGACTCCAGTGGTGTGGAGTGCCTGGGACCCACGTCTGAGCATCCCCAGCGCACTTAGGGCGGAATTTGCAAACACAACAAGTGATGGACCGAATGTGGATCAATGTCACACATTCACCCCAGTCCGAAGATCTGGGCCCAAATCCATCGTTTTTTTGCACTCCACACCACCCTGGGTTAGACAATGGCGATATGCAAATCAGCTCTGACCCTGTGCCCCATGGGAACAGTCCAGTCCGAACTACAAAAGCCATGTCCTTCCCAGAACGGAATCAAGCATCCGAGGACCGGACCGGTTTCGAGGTAACACCTCTCATCAGCCCGGCTAGCTTGACTCCAGTGGTGTGGAGTGCCTGGGACCCACGTCTGAGCATCCCCAGCGCACTTAGGGCGGAATTTGCAAACACAACAAGTGATGGACCGAATGTGGATCAATGTCACACATTCACCCCAGTCCGAAGATCTGGGCCCAAATCCATCGTTTTTTTGCACTCCACACCACCCTGGGTTAGACAATGGCGATATGCAAATCCGCTATAAGTGTACTGGGGATGCCCAGACGTGGGTCCCAGGCACTCCACACCACTGGAGTCAAGCTAGCCGGGCTGATGAGAGGTGTTACCTCGAAACCGGTCCGGTCCTCGGATGCTTGATTCCGTTCTGGGAAGGACATGGCTTTTGTAGTTCGGACTGGACTGTTCCCATGGGGCACAGGGTCAGAGCTGATTTGCATATCGCCATTGTCTAACCCAGGGTGGTGTGGAGTGCAAAAAAACGATGGATTAGGACCCAGATCTTTTGACTGGGTTGAATGTGTGACATTGATCCTCATTCGGTCCATCACCTGTTGTTTTTGCAAATCCGCTATAAGTGTACTGGGGATGCCCAGACATGGGTCCCAGGCACTCCACACCACTGGAGTCAAGCTAGCCGGGCTGATAAGAGGTGTTACCTCGAAACCGGTCCGGTCCTCCGATGCTTGATTCCGTTCTGGGAAGGACATGGCTTTTGTAGTTCGGACTGGACTGTTCCCATGGGGCACAGGGTCAGAGCTGATTTGCATATCGCCATTGTCTAACCCAGGGTGGTGTGGAGTGCAAAAAAACGATGGATTAGGACCCAGATCTTTTGACTGGGTTGAATGTGTGACATTGATCCTCATTCGGTCCATCACCTGTTGTTTTTGCAAATCCGCTATAAGTGTACTGGGGATGCCCAGACATGGGTCCCAGGCACTCCACACCACTGGAGTCAAGCTAGCCGGGCTGATGAGAGGTGTTACCTCGAAACCGGTCCGGTCCTCGGATGCTTGATTCCGTTCTGGGAAGGACATGGCTTTTGTAGTTCGGACTGGACTGTTCCCATGGGGCACAGGGTCAGAGCTGATTTGCATATCGCCATTGTCTAACCCAGGGTGGTGTGGAGTGCAAAAAAACGATGGATTAGGACCCAGATCTTTTGACTGGGTTGAATGTGTGACATTGATCCTCATTCGGTCCATCACCTGTTGTTTTTGCAAATCCGCTATAAGTGTACTGGGGATGCCCAGACGTGGGTCCCAGGCACTCCACACCACTGGAGTCAAGCTAGCCGGGCTGATGAGAGGTGTTACCTCGAAACCGGTCCGGTCCTCGGATGCTTGATTCCGTTCTGGGAAGGACATGGCTTTTGTAGTTCGGACTGGACTGTTCCCATGGGGCACAGGGTCAGAGCTGATTTGCATATCGCCATTGTCTAACCCAGGGTGGTGTGGAGTGCAAAAAAACGATGGATTAGGACCCAGATCTTTTGACTGGGTTGAATGTGTGACATTGATCCTCATTCGGTCCATCACCTGTTGTTTTTGCAAATCCGCTATAAGTGTACTGGGGATGCCCAGACGTGGGTCCCAGGCACTCCACACCACTGGAGTCAAGCTAGCCGGGCTGATGAGAGGTGTTACCTCGAAACCGGTCCGGTCCTCGGATGCTTGATTCCGTTCTGGGAAGGACATGGCTTTTGTAGTTCGGACTGGACTGTTCCCATGGGGCACAGGGTCAGAGCTGATTTGCATATCGCCATTGTCTAACCCAGGGTGGTGTGGAGTGCAAAAAAACGATGGATTAGGACCCAGATCTTTTGACTGGGTTGAATGTGTGACATTGATCCTCATTCGGTCCATCACCTGTTGTTTTTGCAAATCCGATGAAAGAGCTACAGCAGCAGCTCAAGCAGTCTTAGATGACACAAATCTGCAACAAAATGACCCGGATGCAATATTCATCCAGGTGAATATAAGGATAACTATACAACTTATAGAAAATGGAGTATCATCGAGAGGTGGTAAAGTAATCTTCGTAATAGAGGCACATGAATATCGGCAGACAGAGGTATTCTGGTATTCTATTCATGGATTCTGTTTCCTACAGAAAATCCAGTAACACACGAGTTCTACTACTACAAAATAGAGGAACCTCCAGCGGAATACTTTCCTTTTTTGAGGACGTTGAAATTCCACTAACTTACCAAGAGCATGAGCTCTGGTTTAAAGGCGCCCTAAAACATCAAAATCACAATACCAGGCTCAGTCCACTAGGTAGACCAGGAGCAACATGGCTGGTACTAGCCAGCTACACACCACATCCTGAGATTAACGGAATGACAGATCCAGAACTGTTAGCTCAGCTGAAACAGTTAATTAAAATACACAGACAATTGGTTCAATATGTCATGAGGACTTTAACAGTCCAACCAGTTGTAAGGATTCCACAGCACACCCCTCACCAGGGGAAAACTAATAAAATCACACCACAGACTATACAATCAGTCATTGGTAGATTGCCCGCAAAAAGGGAGCAAATTCTGTTCTGGTTAGCTCAGAACATTACTCAAATAGAGGCAGTATTCCCTTATAGTACACCTCTTGAGAAACACAGATTTCTGACAATCTGTTTACCAATGGGGACAGCACCACATGTGGAGGACTGTGACACTTGGGGTACAGTCTTTGCTTCAATCTACACAAAAACACATGGTGTACCGTCAATGGCGGTAATACCAGATGTTCTGAGGCACATTTAAAATGAATACGGTCCAGAACCGGCTTTAAATCTGGGTATGAAATTACTAAAAGATTTCAAACAGGTCTCGGCTATACTATTAGCCAACATTAAAGGTGAAGCAGCATCAGTGGCAATCCGCCAAAAGTTAAAAGAAACAGATATAACAGACCAATCATATGAGATTGCTAGAATTATTGAAGAATCTTATGAAGAACTAGGTAGAGATAGTTTGGGTGGGAAACCAGTAAAACCCGAATGAACAGAAAATCCTGAAAAAGTGTTTATTAAAAATAATCTCACTACTCCTAAAAAGAAGTGGGAAAATACTAAACAGACACTTCCTAAAGAGAAACGTTCTCAGTCCAGAGGAAGATTTCCCCAGCGGGGAGGTAGGTCTCCCTAACGGGAGCCCTCTGAAAAAAGGTATAACCTTAGAAATAGGGATACTTTAAGAAAACCTGATAGATATCAAGATACTGATACACGTTCCTCCAATACCTTTCAGACTTCCTCGCAGAAATCCAAGAGGAGAGGGCAATCAGAACAGAAAGAGGAACGCGTGAAGTCCAAAGAAGAACAGCACGTTCCAAAAAATAAGAAAACTCAATTCACCAAGAAGAAGGTAGCAAGCGTAAAGATCAGACATGCTGAGGATCTTGAGAACACAACTCAAGAACGGGGAGTGGGCTCAGACAATGCTAGACAGCGCAGCAGAAGTCACCATAGTTTGTAAGATCTTGAAGGATCATCTGGAGACAGTGGACTTGAATAAATCCATTCAAGTTGAAACTGCCGACACCAGGGTTAGTGTACCCCACAAGTTATATGAAAGAACACTCTGGATGGAGGGGGACATAACTAGAAAAATAAGAGCACTCTTTTGGGAGAAGCTCTCTAAGGGCTATGACATTCTTCTTGCTGAACAAGACTGGCCACCTGAATTTGACAGGGAATGGCCACATGGCGAAGAGATAATTATGCCAGCCTTCTCAAATTACATTCCAATTCATAAAAAATACACATATGCCAGAAAATGGGCAGTAGCTCAGGTTCCAGCATTATATAAAAATCATGTAGGATGGGATGAGGACTCTCCTCACCATAAAATACAGTTAAAAAATCAACCTACTGCACAAAGGCAGTATCCAGTTAAGCAAGAAGCTAAAAAAAAAAGTCAGGGATATTTTAAATCAACTTGAATACCAAGGGGTGATTAAAACATGCACCTCGTCAATGAACAATCCTTTGTTTCATGTCTCCAAACCAGACAATTCATATCGTCTAGTATTGGATTACAGACATTTAAACTCCAGTTGCAAAACATTTGCAGTACAAAATGCACAGAGTGCAGCATTGATGAATAACATTGTGCGGAAAAAATATAAAACCACATTAGATATTTCGAATGGGTTTCTCTGTCAAAACAGGGCACCTGAAAGCAGGCATTTGATCGCTTTCTCAATTATGGGGACACAGCGACAATTTTGCCGTCTGCCCCAGGGATTCAAGAATAGTCCAGGGTTATTTTCAGCCAGAGTAACAGAGTTACTACAAATGTACGATGATGAGGCATTATCTTATGTCGATGACATCTATCTTAAAGACGATGATTTGGACGTACACTTGAAAAGAGTGAACACCATAATACTTGGGTTCGCATCTGAGGGTATAAATTCAATTTTAAGAAATCACGAATTGCCCACCTCAACGTCCTATTTTTAGGCTATGAGTTATCAAGTGAAGGCAAAAGCCTGGCAGCTAACTTTCTAGAGAAATATGCGCTGCTCCAACCCCCAAAGATGCTGAAAAACGTAGCCAATTCTAGGTTTCCTGAATTTCGGAAGAACTTATGTTCTGAATTAGGCAGAAAGGGTTAAACGTCTCTACGGATTAATCAAACCAGATTTCAAATCAACTAATTGGACTCAAACACACACAGAAATGTTGCGTTCAGTGCAAACAGACATGTTAGCAAAAACACAGTTAGAAACACGCGACAATGTGTGAAATTTTGTGATCCGAATCATCCCAGGGAGTTGCGGATTCACGTACCTGACCTTTAATGAAGGTGAAAAGGTACCAATAGCATACAAATCACACTTATACACACAAGCGGAAGTAAAATTCACTTCTACTGAAAAAATTCTGACAGCGGTTCAAACTGCAATAGAAAAGGAGAGGGCTCCTGCATGGGGAAAACGAATAATGATCATTACACCTGTACCTGCCTTAGAGGCAGTGACGAAAGCAAGCATTCCAAATGCAAAAGATGTACATCCGAGATGGATACAATGGGTTAACTCTCTTGCTGCAACAGACGTTGAATATGTCTTTGACCCCTATTTGAAGACACAAGAATTTTTACAATAAGAACACGAATGTCCTCTGCCGACCGGGATTCTGCCTCTAGAACTTTACGGATGTATAATATATACAGACGGATCAGCACAGCCCGCAATTGGGGATAAACAAGCCTATGAATTACTATTTGGTACTAGAATGATAATCGAAGGCCTCGATTGTCAAACTTCAGTGGTAGAACAAAAACCCTTTGATGTCCAAGATCCTTTGGCTGATTTACAGGACTTAAATGAAACAAGAAGTCCGAGAAACACAACACAGAAGCCAACAACCACTGAAGAAAAACCACCTGTCCAGCAAGGCCTGTCTGGATTCCAAAGATTGGGGATCTAGTCAGGGAAAAGATTGCAGTAACGAAGGAATTTGGGCCTTCTTACAGAAAAGCAGTACCTGTTTTGGCAATCCAAGGAACAAGATCAGTAGTACTACCGCCCCTTGCTGGTAAAAGGGAGAACAGAGTTGTGTCCATCGACCTGGTCAAACCACAACATGTGGCCAATAATAAGTAGTAGGCCCAGTGGACTCCCAAGATGTAGCAGAAGACTAAATCTCGCTACTATCCAAGAGGTTCAAACTGAAAGACTTATCACCTTTGATAAACCTGCAGTAAGAAAAGAAGGACTATGCAACAAAGCCATGGAACTTGAGCCTTTTGAGACCCAAATAACAGTTCGTCAAGAAACACCTGTCTACAATGATGTAGCCTCTGACTATACCAATATGGCAAAGGAAGAAGCAACTCCAAAGGTTAATAACAATCCTGATGCAATTCCAACAATTGACAGAACTGCCTCTGGCTATTTTATCAACTTTGACACATTTTCTGAGGATCCAAGTGAACCTGAAGATAAGCCAGCAAATAAAACTTTCAAAGAAAAAATAACAGAACTCTTTCATCAACTTGAAAAAACATATCTGGTTTCACCATGGATTTAATTTTGGATTGTGTTAGGTGTACTTTTCCTCCTGCTCTGGCTCATTCTGGTTTTAAGCTTGGGAAAAATGATAGATGGAAAATACAGTACAATTGACACAGCAAGTAAGAAAATCAACTTGGTCCTGAAACCTCGCAAATCATCTCATTGTGAACGAAGAGACCTCTCATCAGTGAACATCACAGCCGTTCCTATACCTGGTGGTATAGCATGGGACAGAACTGATTATGACATCTATGGCCCGGTGGAGCTGCTGAAGATCCCACACCAGTTCAAGGTTTCTTTGAGTGACTTTGTATCACCCAGCACATTTTCTGATGATTGGGACTTTGAGACTATTAATAATATGATCTCAGATTTAGAAATGTCTGCAAAATTTACGGAACATGACTATTTAGAAGGGTCATCAGATTATGAACAAATGTATTGTTTTAATCATTATGGTCACCCTTATTTGCATACATCTGCAAGCCCTAGGAATGTTTTACTTATAATCAAGGGGAACATTGTCCAACCCCGCCAAAGGGCAGCTCAAAAACATTTTATGAAAAGTTTCCACACTTCTCAGGGTTTAATGTTACAAATCCAGAAATGTTTTATTTCAAAAATGTAAATAAGACATGAATGAAAATGATGTTGACCAATACTAAACACATTTATTCTGCAAACGTTTATGCTCAGCTGTCTACATTAGGTTTTTACTTTTGGAAAGACAATATTGAGACAAAAACTGTCTGGGGCATGAAAAACTGGCAGGTGCAAGGTTTAGAAGCCCTGTTCAGAGCCTGCATTATACCAGAACAAATAATGTTTTTAAATTATAGTGTTCAACAAACTTCTTGTCTTGGCCTGGCTAAGATAAAAGATTTAAATAAACCGTCTATACCTAAACCCACATCTGAGAGTAATGACACTACAGAAAAGGAGGTAGACGTACCATATATTTTAAAACACAACAGAACTAATCCTGATTGGAAAAAATGGTTGATCTGGCCCACAGACACTAATAACTGTCAAGATAGATTCCTGAACAAAACACAGGGGTTCAAAATGAACAGGCCAGATCAAAGATATTCCCAGAGACAACATCTAGGGATAGTAACAACATACAGTGTAGGAAAACTATGCCTTGAGTGGCTACAGACATCCACACTTCCAGAAATCAAACAACACTTATCTTTACTTAAAGAAGGCAATGATTTGCAAGATTTCTTAATGGGGCCTCGTAAACCACGTCAAAAACGTTTCATAAACACCGGTATATATACGCTGCGTACAACGAAGCTTGGAAAATAACGCAAATGGAAACTGCAGAAAGAATACGAGAAATTGATCATATTAATTTAGAGAAAGCTCTCTCTGTAGTGTAGTGGACAATGGGTTAACGACTCTGTCCTCCAGAATACATTCGTTAGACAGCATTGTATCCTCTGCATTTGATATAATGGAACATGACTTGCTAATGTTACAACATGGCCAGTCTCAATTACGTTCTGTAATGCAGTTAGGCTGGACGTTGCAAAATCTTCGTTCAGGCTACGTGCCATGGCGTCTAATCAACTTAACGTCATTGCTTGCTGCATTTAACCTTACAGATATACAAATCTCGTTGGCACAAAGAGGAGCAAACTATACGGTGCTGAGCTTTGAAAAACTGGAAAGATTACCATTGACAGTTTCCGAGAAGCCTATCATTGAATGGACAATACATGACACCATTACGATACCAGTGACGATTGTCCAATTTCAGTATTGTCTACAGCATATATCGACCTGGACTTTACCATACACACACAACTGTTGGAGTGGGGGAAAAGAGGTATTCCTTAGTGGTAAAAATTGTAAGAAATCACTAAGTGCAAATAACCTCTCGTGCCACCTGCACAGTACACCCACAACAGTGAAAGAACCAATTTTCAGGCAGCTATCCAATGGCAGCTACGTTATGCTCAATGACCACAGCTGTTGTGGCATGTTGTCAGGAAAAACATATCTTGTTAGTGTGTCATCCAGGGTCACTTGTTGTATGCAAGTGTTGTGTCCAAAGAGCAAGACAGACAGGGAGACGGAGTTATGGCCGTCATTGAATATCTCTTCTATCCGAATTGATACTTTAAGCAGAATGAAAGTCATTCTTTTGCAAGAAACTGTGCCATTGACCTCATCTAAAGAAACCTATGAACTGCAAATTGCAAGGACTTCCGCAGAGATACATGCATTATTATCAACAACCTGCCCAGTACATTTTGCAGAAATGTTAAGTCAATTATTAAATATGTCTGATACCAGTGGCATCGCACATGTATTTAAGACGATTTTTTCGGGACTGTTAACACCATTTGGAGCAGTCCTCTGCAATTTTCCAAATTTCGTGCACTCTGTGTTCGGCGGTCTGCCTCTCATTTTGGGACTCGTAGCGGGACTCGTAGCAGGAATTCTCTTTTTATTCCTTCTGCTCCGATATGGTAAGTCCGGTCACGAGCAATACCCAGAATACCATGGAACAATGCCTCCTTGCCATGAGGTATCGTGACAGAATTACACAGATTCTTGACTTGGCTCGTTTAAGAGATCTGAGCACAACTTGGTTTTTATCGTTCAGACCAATCTGGCAAGATTGCATCTTACCTGTTCTACGATGCCTGCTTTGCGGAGAGGAATGTGTGTTGGACATTTGTCTTACACTTCGATCAGTACTGCCATTGGATGTCGACACCTTGCTAGGTCCAGTAACGACTCATGCATGGTGTTGTCCCCAACGGCTACCAATCCTGATGACGGCATTCATTGAGATCTCACCAGTAAGTCTAACTGAGGGTGAGATACGAGGATCAACAGGCACACAGGTACCATCTGATATGAACATTGCTAACGCGGCACTTGGCGCTGATACTTATCATCTGTGCACATTTGCTCTACTTGATGAAATAGTTCCACTTTCACCTACTGTGGTAGACGATTTCTTTGCCAGCCTGAACAATTTGATGTTTTCTCCTGACACCGAGAATAACTCTTGATTCATGCACACAGCGTTCCCTGAACTCTGAAATTCGGCCTTCCCGTTTTCATAACAAAGGCTTCTAACTTTGGAACTCTATTTTTCTCAAACAATTGCATTTTTTTTCTCCCCCAAAACATTGAACTTTTGGCACAGACTAATCTGCTTGAAGTAGAACTATTCTTAGAGAACAAGAAATTCTTTTTGAACACTTCCTAGAGGAAATATTTGGCCTTGTCCTCAATACTATCAATATTGATATGCAATGTTATGTTATGAAATGGTCTTGACCTTTTTTCTGTATTTAAGAGCCATTTTCATAAATGCAATTACATGATTCGTTCAGTTTGCATTTCAGATATGATACTTTATGCTTCCCCTCGCCTGAATACTAATTTATCTAGGAAATTATGGAGTTTCACAGAACTGGGTCTTTGAGTGACGTTATTAAGTTCAATCATACGTCAAACTCGGCACCTTCAAAGTAATAATATGCCTACATTTGCCCAGACAAACACACAGTGGTTTGGAGCAAATCGACTAACTACTTGCCCGACGCCCTGCAGCAGCAAGTGCCGAAGGAAGCCGACCCTCCAGCTGACGCGCAGAGAGACGCTGTCTTTTCTCTTGCCGAGAAATCCAGCTCCAGTGTTTCCAGGCTACCCTTGCGGGTTGCTGGGAAATCGAGTCCTGAGAGAGAGATACAAGACCTCCTTCATTCTAAAACCAAGGTACGGAGCTGATTAGACCTTTAGAGAATTCTTGGATAGGTCCTTGACAGAGAAATACTAAACTTAAACTACTCCTCACTTACTTCTTCCCTTGTACTAGACTTAGGTTAGGTACACCGGGGTAGGCGTATTTTAGAAGCACCAGTTGAGTACTTTTAGTCATTATTTTATTACTGTATGTATTTTATATGTTTTAAGCAACTTATGGTTTAGAAACCATATCATGCTTTTACAGTACTACTTTATAATACTTTTCGTATTATATGCCCTGTACTTTATAACCAGTATTACGATTGTAGCAGTACATTTCTTATGCTTGAGAAAGAAGACTGTTCAATAAATCCCTTTTATTGAAAACGCCCGTTTCTCTATTTTCTCAGCACCTCTGGTGAAACGAAGCATGCACGATTGACTGAGTAAAATAGTTATCTATTGTTTCCGCGATCTAGAGATGGATTTCTTATTCTTGGGAAACAAAGTTGTCGTGTTTATGCGGTTGTCAGAAACTAATCCCTTCTTGTGAATTCAAGAAAGTTTCTAGTGACCTCTGAACTAGCTGGCCCTCACTATTAAGTCTAATATATACGATAGAGACCTAGTTGACCTCAGTCCTACGTCTAAACTATAGTATATGTTATTCCAATGCCCAGAGCTTATTGGGAATATAGGAACTACTCTACACCGGGAGTGCCACTTACCCCAAGGGTCTTCGATTTGATATGGGGAGGGGGATTAGGCAGTACTAGACCATATTGCAAGGCAGGCACAGACTCGGAATATCAGAATGGCGGTCGCACCAGGTCCCGCACCCGAGGGAGGCAGGGCACGCCACTCACAAGAGTGACGTGGTGCCACGACCTCCCCTGACCCTTGCATGTGATTGGCTGTCCATGCGTGGACCAGAAGCACTTACAAGTGCTTCCGGTTCATGCATTCGGCCATCGTCGGTTTGCCGGCCAACGTCGGGCAAGCCGGTCATTACCGGCTTGCCCGACACTGCATGATAAAAGGCTTGGGAACAGAGCTGACTGTCTCTTTTTTCGTCGCTCCCCAGCCTGCAGATTATGAGATGGGTCAGGGCCTCAGTCGGAGCCCCAACGATTCTTTTCCCCCACCCACCATCCCCTAAGGCAGATATATTGTGTGATCAGTATGTTTTCTATTTTCAGGATGAGTAATGTAAAAGAGTCTGCTTGTTTGATGTGTTGTCTTAATGTTGGAATAAAAAATTATCTTCTTTTTTTTACTAAATTGTTTTAATTTTCAGGAAAGTTATTTTGTCATATTTTGAATGTTTTTCCCTTGGTCAGGCGGTAAGGTCATGATTGGTGAGCACAGTTTTCGGTCCTTAGTGGGCATCACCATTGTCAAATGGGGACGCCCGAGGGAGAGACAGGGGGTCTCTCGTGGAATACCAGGGGCAGTTACAGCCGGTAGGCTAGAGGGGTGCGGAGGGAAGGGAAATCTCACTTCTCTTAGGCTGGTTGGCCAATCCCCGCACCTGCATGCGCTCAAGGGCACAAGGATGCATAACTGCATTGCCCCTTTATGAAGTTAACATTGAGGGTGTAGGGGGGGTCTGGGGGAGGTATCCATCCAGTAAGCTGGACCCACTGCTCAAGATCACTCCGGTAGGAGGTTGGGACCTAGCTTGATCGGGATCTGGGGCCGCTAGTCATTGACCTTGCCGTAGGCTCTAACAGGGATACGCAGAAAGAGAATATCTACATCGCTTAGCTTACAATAGCAATGTAAATAATAATAATTTCAATGTTTGATTATTTTATGTAATAAAATATGGTCAGGGTTGTTACGACCCCTAATCCAAACTGTTGTGGTGTTTGCATTGTTTGCCTTGGGGGGAAAGGTGTCCGGTGAGCCCCACGGGATCCGGGAGGGTTTCTTACCCCAAGGGTCTTTGGTTTGAAAAGGGGAAGGGGATTAGACAGAACCAGACCATATCAAAAGCAGGCAATGCTGGCAAAGAGAGAAGGCCAAGCTGTCCAGGCTGGGAAGCAAAACCCCTTATAAATTGAACCAAAGGGGTGTGACCATCCCCTGCGCACGAATAGAAACACCAAGCCATGACCACAGACCAAACCATGCACGAAAAAGGGGGGTTCAACTTCGAGCAGCCAAAGCTGGCTGTCAGCTATCCAAACTAAATATTGTTCATTAATGATAGGCATTACATATGGCCTCCAGTTTCCCTCTCATCGACCAAACATTCAATATGACCGTTAGGCCCTAGCTTAAACTGCCCCATTGTGAAACCCCACTCTGGGCCACTTGTTATCATGACCAAAGTCTGGCCGGCAGGCTGACTCTAAGACCGAAAAGTGTCTCAATACTTACCACTCTCCTTTAAAAGTATTAAAAGTCCAGCAATTATTTACCTACTGTTACTGTTCACATTTTAAACTTATCTTCTAACAAGACACATGATGTGAAACCTCACCCATGTCTCATGTGCCCGAGCAGAATCATGCATCCTGGTGTGCATGCCAGGCCCAACAAAAGAGACATTCAAAAAACCACCGAACGACCGCCATGCAAGGCCCCAACGCCCGAAGCCCCATTTAAAGGGGGCGTGATTCATGACCCGAACAAAGAGGCAGGGTGCAGTTTGGACCTGCCTCCCACACCCCGGTAGCACCTGAGTGCTTCCGGGGCATGCCTGCTTAAGCCAACCAGGAGTGAAGGTCAGGGCTGGTGCCAGCCGCCTCACCAGCCCCACCCCTCTGGCATTGGGGATCGGCTCAACCTCCATAGTTGCGGTATGCCTGAGTCTCGGTTTGCACTTTAGTATTTGATTGGTGCCTTGAATGGGACTCATGACACCCATGCACATAACTGCCCTTTCTGCATTCCACTACTGATTATCATTTACTCTGATTGCATTGCCCTTCACCTTGTCAATGACCATGGGTTCACCATACTTCACTTCTTCCTTCTTCACACACACAGCTTTTTTATACAAACAATAACACCCACTTTAAATTCTTGTTTCATACATGATTGCGTCTGTCGAAAATATCTTTCTGTATAGTCTTTGCCCTGTAAATCTAGACCTCCCCCAGTATCTTCTTCTTCCGGTGACATTATTTTCTTGACCCACTTCCCCATCCAACTGGGACAACACTTTGTTGCAGGATTTCTCCCTCTCAAAAGCTCAAAGGGTGACACCTCAGTTGAAGAATGAGGATTGGTGGAATAAAACCAAAGCATGCTATGATAATCATTGCTAACAGTGCACTTATATTCCACTGCCCACCACACACATTGTACCAATACATGATTCTTGCACTCAACTTGACCATTGGCCTCGGGATAATATAAGGATGTTTTGAGGTGAACAATATCTCCAGATCTCAAAAATTCCTAGACTTCTTCATTCACAAACTGGGCTCTTTTTTCTGACACAAGAAACTGAGGAAAATCCTTTTAAAATGTAATAACCACTTTGGCACTGTGTTCACCCACAAACTTGACCTTCGGACATTAGCAATAAAAGTCTATCAACACCAGCCCAAAATGTGAATTTCCAGGTAAGACGTTAAATGTTCCCACCAAGTCAACCCCCCTTTTTCCCACGCTCTGCCAGGACACTCAACAGCCTGTAAAGAAGTTTTTCTCACAACCAAAGACTTTTCCGCTGATGAACAATAACCCACTCGCCACAAAACTAATCAACCTCCATATCATGGCCGGTCACCAGAATGTTTGTCTTGTGCATTGTTTGGTGAATGTACGCTACAGATGTCCTTCGTGGGCGGGGTGATGATCCTATGCCTAATCCCAGCCGGTGGTACCAGCTTATCATTCCTCATTAACAAACGATATTCCACTGACAACTCATCATTAAGTTACCCAAAAAACTGGGATAAATGCTCTATTGCTTTGTCTGTAGGCCTTACACACACCATGAACTGTTTGAGAATCTCATCGAGTAACAGATCTTCCCTCCAATCAGCCTTTGAGAGTCAAGTTAGGATTGAAAGGCTTCAGTATAGTGGAACACACCAACTGTTTCGTGATCCATTTGAAAGAAGCTTGACAAGAAGAATCCCCCCTAAAAACTGAAGAATCCCAAACAGAACTCTTATCTTTTTTTTAGTAAAACAATGAGGAGCTTGATATGGGTGGCATAGTCAGGTAAGAAACAAGAGTAAAATTCACACATGCCCATAAAAGAATGTAGACCAGATTTATCTGCAGGAGCTGGAGCATCAATTATTGCCTCTGCCTACCTGGGTCTGGGTTCAATTCGTTCACCTGAAACGAAATGCCCCTATTATTCCCCCTTTTGTATTGGAAAGCTCACACTTATAAATTTTTAGGGCAACCCCATTCTCCTGAAGAATCTTGGGCACTCTTTTAAAAATGGCATTATGTTTAGTAGATGCAAAAAATAGGCTATCATCTTGAAATACAGTGACCCCCTTTGTACCATCATGCATGTGATACATGATCCTCTGAAGCATTGATGCTACAGAGGCCAGGCCAAAGGGCATCCTGTAGTATTGGTTAGTACCCATAGAAGAGATAAAATCTGTGTAGTTCCTAGAACTGGTTTCCAACACAACATGGTGGTAGGCGGAAGCCAAATCCAACTTTGAAAATACGTTTGCCCCATTTATTTGAGAAAGCAATTCTAGTATCTTGGGTAAGGGGTATGAATCTACCCAAATGGCCATGTTCAGGCTCCTCCGATCCACACAGACTCTCAATTTTCCAATGCATTTCCTAGCAACCACCAGTGGAGACAAATTATTGAGGATTCTATGGGCTCAATAATACTCCTTTCACACAAAGATTTCAACTCCTTTTCCAAATCATAGCTGACTGAAAATGGAGCACAACACAATTTATGCTTTAACAGGATAACACCTTCTTTGACCTTAACTTCATGTTGAAAACCCTTAATGACACCAAGCTCATTTGTGAATACAGAAGAAAAACTTATTATTAAGTGCTTCAGATGTACTCTCAGTCACCACTGAGACTTGATGATTACGACCTGGTCTCAACACCGTACGAAACAGTCCCTAGTGAAACAACCCCAGAATACAGAGCCTTTCCATCGTAACATATGCCGTACCAAAGATTTTCCTGCCACCAAAACGATAACATCCCTAAAAATTCCAGAAGGGTTGATTTCCCTTCCTTCATATCATATGTGGGCATGGTCAGGAGTTTCCAACTTCCTACCAGGCCACAATACCTCAACAATTACCATGTGATCATCGTTATTCTGGCCCACAAATCAACAAAAATGTTGACCACTTTGTCCCCGACAATGATATCTACATAGGGATCGAAAGAACATGAAGGATCTCCCGTGACCACATCATCTACCCTGACCACCAAAATCATATCTCTGAGATCATCTTCAATTTTGGAAGCATTAAACTCATTACTGTACATTTGCCTTATCCACTACCATATTTGTCAATCTGTTTTCTCTGACCTTGGCCGACCTCAGTAAAATTTTCCAATTTCGCCAGCATTCCTGCAAAGCATGTTCCTTGCGGGACAAATATTTCCCCCTTTGGAATTAGCTAAATTGTCACACCTAAAACAGATCTGGGATTGGTTAAAGGGCATGCAGGACTGTTTTGACCCCTCTTTAAAGTTCTTATCACTCTTGTTCCCCACTTCACTGTTTTGAACAACATTGATAGCTCCAGACCTTTTATCTAATTCTTTAATTGAGATGTGGGAAATTTCAATACTTTTGGTTATGTGCAGGATGTCTTCCAATGATGGTTTTCCTAAGTACAACAGTTTCTGCTGAGTACCCTTATATAAACAATGAACAATGAACTGACCACGCACTAATTGATCAGTTACATTTTTGAATTGACACTCTGCCACTGATCTCCTCAATGCAGACACAAAAGTATCTACAGTCTCACCTGAAAGGTATTTTTGCATAAAGAACTCGTGATGAATCCCCACCAAACTGGGTTGAATGTCAAATCTTTTTTCATGTTTCCTTACTGCCTCTGAATATTCATTTAGCACCTCCCCTTCATCAAGCTGAACCTCCGGCAGATGTTTAAAAACGGGGCAACTTCCGAACCCCAAAGAATATTGTAATAAACATTTATTTTTCTTCGGTCTAAAACATTATGCCCCAATAACGCCAAAGTAAGTTTCAAATGCGATGACCCAACACCTCCACCTAATAGGTAGTTCACCAGATACTTCCAAAAAAAAGGAGGGGATTTACAGTTTACATGATGTATAGAGCGTTTAACGACGTTTGAGAAAAGAACAGGAAAATGAGAGCTAAATCAAATGCATGAATTAAAAACTAATACACAATAAAGAATATCCACAAATAAAATACCCTGTTTTCAACAAGAGCAGAACAAAACAATGCACTCTATTACCTCACTGTCCGATCACCACTATTTACAAATAACAAGATTGCAGACCTCAACCAATAGAAATTGAGAGAAAGAAAAAACATTATGTAAGTTCTAATCACTATGCAGAGTTTGCAAAACAAACGTCACAGTAGGTGTGCATGTCCCAGCCTTGCTAATCTATCGTGCTTTGCACTCATGGGTTCGTATCCCATCCTTTCACCAGCCAGATGTGATGATCGGCATGTGAAGAAGGCAGGACACGGAGACAAACAGAAATGGGCTCCTCAGGGAAGGCAAAACAATACTATAACTCCTAGAGTGTAAAGCAGAAACCAGGCCTAGATTGTCTACCCACATGGATTTAAGAACTTCAGAACTCTGGAGAGGACACTCGTTCACTCTCTTTTTCTTTGTAGAAACTTTATAGAACATCACACTCACTTTATATAAACAAAGAGAGTTAGAGTAAGCAGATTACGAACTGCAAAATGGGCCCTAGGTTATGAAGTGTAGAAACTAATTAAATATTCGAAGTGGTGCTTAAACAATTTCAGAGCAGGGATGCTACCATCAATTAAGTGATAGCGATTGTGAAAAATCCAAACATCACACATCCAACAAGTATTGCTCATGAGCCTCACCTATTCGGGACAGTGTTAAGGGTGCAGTAGGTTACTGGTGTTACATTTTGGAGACTATTGTCACAAATCTATAATCAATAATCTGTGTCTGATTTCAGCAAATATTTATCATTTGCTCATCACCAAGTAAAGTGATTTGATTTGCTTTGATCCTATTAAAATCTTTTCTTTCATCACACTTCAGAATTACAAAAAAAGTGCTTCATTTGAGCTTTCCTAGCTGCTGATCTATTTTGAAATGTTTGTTGTCAAATTACACATATTTAAAATTTGTTGATACAAAAAATGGACACCATACAGCCCTTTCTTTCACACTCCCTGTACCCCAGAAAGATTGTCAGATAATTCACCTTGCAACATGTCTAACTTTGCAGTAAGAGAAAGAAAAGTATATACCAATCTCCATGTCAAAAGAATAGGCAGCAATTTGTCAGAAGATATAGCCTAACATTTGATCTCTGTCTTAACAGATCAGAAATGTGCCAAGATCAATACTACATTTAAAAGCATTGCAATTGCTCATTCGCCTTATGATCTCCGTAATATTTATTTTGGGGGTGCTGTAGCACCCCTGTAGCTCTATAAATACTTGTGGCGTGTTGCCCTTTTTTGTCAAAATTCTTCAACAAACGGCCAGCTTAAAGAGCTAAGTGATGAGCATAGCTGCCAAGTGTCACAGGCCCAGACGTGACTAGTTAGCCGAGTCCTGGTTTTAGAATTCTGAGACATGTATGGTCTTGGTTAAATAAGATTGCAAGTCCCAGGATTCAGATACAAAAATAGGAGTGGTCTAAATGGTCACAAATTTAACTGGGAAACTTGGCAACTATGTATCAGGAGTTTTCTGGATGGAAGTTCTTATTTTTTTCTCTCAGGCTGTTGTTCGAGTTATTCTAGAGACATAGGCCCTGAAGTCTAAATATCTATTGATGGATATGGTACCATTTGTCGTTTGTAAGTTCCTGACAAGGGCATAGCTCATGCCCAATTTGTCAGATAGCTGACTCCTTTATCGCAATAGGCCTTTTGATTGCACAAACAGTTTAGAATTTGTGAATGGATTGCACCAGATATTAGTGGAGGGCTTTTAAAGGTGTGGACACAGTTTTCATGCCTGCCGACAGTCTGAAAGCTTCTGAGGAGGTGTGTTAAGTCAACATTGCAATAGTTTGGCTCTCCCATCACTAGGCATGTTGCCAACTTCAGCCATTGGTTAGTTTGCACCATTCTGATGATTTTTCCGATTATTGCTTAAAGATTTACAATGTGGCTATGGTATTGATTTAATCAATGAATCATACAATCTAGATATTTTGTGCCATTGTCTGTTTCCCTGAATCATTATTCACTTAGATATGAATTTAAGCGTTTCAGCATAAACTTGGATGTGATCTTTATGGTACTCTAGTTAGTACCGAACAGAAGCATCCAAATGAAGAACTGGATGCAGAAAATCGCACCTTGAATTGAAAGGTGACGACCATAGGGGCGTTCCTGGTGGCGAGGGGGGCTTGCCGAGGGCAGCTTGAGGGATGGAAGCCCACAAAGGTGGGCTTCCCCTAGATAAAGAGGGAAGAGGTGATGGTTGGTTGGAGACATGCCAAGCACTAATTTAAAAAGCGAGGGCTGAGGTTCAGATGACTTCGTTATTCACCTGTACCCCAACTGCCTCCTGTGCGGCGATCCGCTGAGAAATCGTTATCTCTTTCCAGTAGAGGAAGAGGATCTGCTTATAGTGGTTCTTTGGTAAATCATGGATTGTTTGGTATCATATTCGGGGATCTAAGCTTGGATGAGGTAAATGTAAATTGATACTTGTACAGCGCACTACTCACCCGCAAGGGTCTCAAGGCGCTTGTTCGAATACCGCTGTGGAACCCATCCTGGCTTTCCCTTTGAGGTGTCCACTCCTGGGCACCCCCAAGGTGGAGTCCAGGCATCCTTAGTGTTGTGGGGGCCGTTGTGGTAGGTTCAAGGTTGGTACTGAGACAGGCAGACACCTTGGCATCCTACATACTTATGGACAGAGCGCACACCCATAAGTGTGCATGGCACCGGTGCCCCCGTGGAGCCTGGCCGCTCAGCTCCTTTCATGGCTCACTGACCCTAACTAGGGGCACTATCAGATCAGGCTTCATGTCCCTCGTATCAAGTGATGGTGGCTGGGAAGTCAAGGACGGGACTAGCACTTCACTACAGTTGCGATGGTATGGGAGCTATTTTTAGGAACGGCTACAATTAGACCTTCTCCTTTTTCAATGTGCCATGGTGACATCAGATAACTAAGTACACAGATTGCCAGCCACACACTTACTTAAATCCTCTATTTTTGAGGGAACAAACCATAAGAGACTTCCTGGTTCGTAAGGGTATATCACTCTAACCCTTTTATTATTTATTTATTTTTTGTCTTTTTTAGTATCGATGTATGAAAGGGACACCTTATCGTTTTGTACACCTTATATACAATTATTTACAATTCGCGATTACTTACAACACAAACACATACACATAACTAGTTGTATTATACAAAGTGAATTGCTCTGATATATATACACTCAAATATTCATACTACGAAGAAAAAATCATCCGTAATTCCATAAAGACCAGAGTCAAAAGTATAAACTTGATGACAATCATAAATCAATGAACTACAGTTAAATGTAGGCAGTTCAAAAAAGGAAAAATAGACTTCAAATTAATTCATTCAGTCCATTCGACCTATAAATGGCTAATCTTTTTACGCCAACGCGTTTCGAATCCGGTATGTCAACTCTACGGATTCTCATCAGGGCTCTGTCTTAATACGGGATATCTGCAAGTGTATAAAATAAACTTGTTTTAGCTACATTTCTGACAGCTGTTTAGCTTCCAACTACATTTAACTCGTATTCCTCTTATTACCTGTTGAACCAGCAGCCGCCGGTCAAGGGTAGAGTATTAGTTCTGACTGAGTTTCTTTTCTTTTCGGGATCTAAAAACAAATACAGGTATCATGACCTGTTCTTGCTCACTTTCTAAGAACAGAATGGGGCACATGTGTTATCAACATACCTTACTGGATCATTCTCGTGATCCTACGTTTCCACCAAATGGGAGTTAATTTTCAGTCTTGTATTACAGCCTGAAAATAATGAGAATAACGTTTTACGCGCTTTTTATGCACAGACGGAGAGAGTATGGCACTCGTTGCTCTACTCGGCATACCTGCTCTGAGGGATTCCTCGCTTGGGCTGTTCGTGTTCTAATCGGTTTTCGAAAAGGTGATGGACAGAGTTTCTGAATGATGCAGAATACTCCTACCCAGTCAAGAGATCAGGGCTTGATCCATCACCGTTTTTTAGCTCACTGCACCATCCCAGCTTCAGAACCTGGCTATATGCAAATTAGTCTGTTCCTGTGCCAGTGCATGATGGGAACAGGGCAAACCAAACTACACAAGCCAATTCTTATACTGGGAAGGAGACAAGCTACCGGGGACCGGTTTCTGGCATTTCAGCCGTCGTCGGCCCGGCTTGCTTGAATCCTGATGGTGCAATGAGCTAGGGACTCACGTCTGAGTATACCCCCCCACACTTAGTGTGGATAAAATCAATTTTGGAAAAGGTGATGGACAGAGTTTCTGAATGATGCAGAATACTCCTACCCAGTCAAGAGATCAGGGCTTGATCCATCACCGTTTTTTAGCTCACTGCACCATCCCAGCTTCAGAACCTGGCTATATGCAAATTAGTCTGTTCCTGTGCCAGTGCATGATGGGAACAGGGCAAACCAAACTACACAAGCCAATTCTTCTACTGGGAAGGAGACAAGCTACCGGGGACCGGTTTCTGGCATTTCAGCCGTCGTCGGCCCGGCTTGCTTGAATCCTGATGGTGCAATGAGCTAGGGACTCACGTCTGAGTATACCCTCCCACACTTAGTGTGGATAAAATCAATTTTGGAAAAGGTGATGGACAGAGTTTCTGAATGATGCAGAATACTCCTACCCAGTCAAGAGATCAGGGCTTGATCCATCACCGTTTTTTAGCTCACTGCACCATCCCAGCTTCAGAACCTGGCTATATGCAAATTAGTCTGTTCCTGTGCCAGTGCATGATGGGAACAGGGCAAACCAAACTACACAAGCCAATTCTTATACTGGGAAGGAGACAAGCTACCGGGGACCGGTTTCTGGCATTTCAGCCGTCGTCGGCCCGGCTTGCTTGAATCCTGATGGTGCAATGAGCTAGGGACTCACGTCTGAGTATACCCTCCCACACTTAGTGTGGATAAAATCAATTTTGGAAAAGGTGATGGACAGAGTTTCTGAATGATGCAGAATACTCCTACCCAGTCAAGAGATCAGGGCTTGATCCATCACCGTTTTTTAGCTCACTGCACCATCCCAGCTTCAGAACCTGGCTATATGCAAATTAGTCTGTTCCTGTGCCAGTGCATGATGGGAACAGGGCAAACCAAACTACACAAGCCAATTCTTATACTGGGAAGGAGACAAGCTACCGGGGACCGGTTTCTGGCATTTCAGCCGTCGTCGGCCCGGCTTGCTTGAATCCTGATGGTGCAATGAGCTAGGGACTCACGTCTGAGTATACCCTCCCACACTTAGTGTGGATAAAATCAATTTTGGAAAAGGTGATGGACAGAGTTTCTGAATGATGCAGAATACTCCTACCCAGTCAAGAGATCAGGGCTTGATCCATCACCGTTTTTTAGCTCACTGCACCATCCCAGCTTCAGAACCTGGCTATATGCAAATTAGTCTGCTCCTGTGCCAGTGCATGATGGTAACAGGGCAAACCAAACTACACAAGCCAATTCTTATACTGGGAAGGAGACAAGCTACCGGGGACCGGTTACTGGCATTTCAGCCGTCGTCGGCCCGGCTTGCTTGAATCCTGATGGTGCAATGAGCTAGGGACTCACGTCTGAGTATACCCTCCCACACTTAGTGTGGATAAAATCAATTTTGGAAAAGGTGATGGACAGAGTTTCTGAATGATGCAGAATACTCCTACCCAGTCAAGAGATCAGGGCTTGATCCATCACCGTTTTTTAGCTCACTGCACCATCCCAGCTTCAGAACCTGGCTATATGCAAATTAGTCTGTTCCTGTGCCAGTGCATGATGGGAACAGGGCAAACCAAACTACACAAGCCAATTCTTATACTGGGAAGGAGACAAGCTACCGGGGACCGGTTTCTGGCATTTCAGCCGTCGTCGGCCCGGCTTGCTTGAATCCTGATGGTGCAATGAGCTAGGGACTCACGTCTGAGTATACCCTCCCACACTTAGTGTGGATAAAATCAATTTTGGAAAAGGTGATGGACAGAGTTTCTGAATGATGCAGAATACTCCTACCCAGTCAAGAGATCAGGGCTTGATCCATCACCGTTTTTTAGCTCACTGCACCATCCCAGCTTCAGAACCTGGCTATATGCAAATTAGTCTGTTCCTGTGCCAGTGCATGATGGGAACAGGGCAAACCAAACTACACAAGCCAATTCTTATACTGGGAAGGAGACAAGCTACCGGGGACCGGTTTCTGGCATTTCAGCCGTCGTCGGCCCGGCTTGCTTGAATCCTGATGGTGCAATGAGCTAGGGACTCACGTCTGAGTATACCCTCCCACACTTAGTGTGGATAAAATCAATTTTGGAAAAGGTGATGGACAGAGTTTCTGAATGATGCAGAATACTCCTACCCAGTCAAGAGATCAGGGCTTGATCCATCACCGTTTTTTAGCTCACTGCACCATCCCAGCTTCAGAACCTGGCTATATGCAAATTAGTCTGTTCCTGTGCCAGTGCATGATGGGAACAGGGCAAACCAAACTACACAAGCCAATTCTTATACTGGGAAGGAGACAAGCTACCGGGGACCGGTTTCTGGCATTTCAGCCGTCGTCGGCCCGGCTTGCTTGAATCCTGATGGTGCAATGAGCTAGGGACTCACGTCTGAGTATACCCTCCCACACTTAGTGTGGATAAAATCAATTTTGGAAAAGGTGATGGACAGAGTTTCTGAATGATGCAGAATACTCCTACCCAGTCAAGAGATCAGGGCTTGATCCATCACAGTTTTTTAGCTCACTGCACCATCCCAGCTTCAGAACCTGGCTATATGCAAATTAGTCTGTTCCTGTGCCAGTGCATGATGGGAACAGGGCAAACCAAACTACACAAGCCAATTCTTATACTGGGAAGGAGACAAGCTACCGGGGACCGGTTACTGGCATTTCAGCCGTCGTCGGCCCGGCTTGCTTGAATCCTGATGGTGCAATGAGCTAGGGACTCACGTCTGAGTATACCCTCCCACACTTAGTGTGGATAAAATCAATTTTGGAAAAGGTGATGGACAGAGTTTCTGAATGATGCAGAATACTCCTACCCAGTCAAGAGATCAGGGCTTGATCCATCACCGTTTTTTAGCTCACTGCACCATCCCAGCTTCAGAACCTGGCTATATGCAAATTAGTCTGTTCCTGTGCCAGTGCATGATGGGAACAGGGCAAACCAAACTACACAAGCCAATTCTTATACTGGGAAGGAGACAAGCTACCGGGGACCGGTTTCTGGCATTTCAGCCGTCGTCGACCCGGCTTGCTTGAATCCTGATGGTGCAATGAGCTAGGGACTCACGTCTGAGTATACCCTCCCACACTTAGTGTGGATAAAATCAATTTTGGAAAAGGTGATGGACAGAGTTTCTGAATGATGTAGAATACTCCTACCCAGTCAAGAGATCAGGGCTTGATCCATCACCGTTTTTTAGCTCACTGCACCATCCCAGCTTCAGAACCTGGCTATATGCAAATTAGTCTGTTCCTGTGCCAGTGCATGATGGGAACAGGGCAAACCAAACTACACAAGCCAATTCTTATACTGGGAAGGAGACAAGCTACCGGGGACCGGTTTCTGGCATTTCAGCCGTCGTCGGCCCGGCTTGCTTGAATCCTGATGGTGCAATGAGCTAGGGACTCACGTCTGAGTATACCCTCCCACACTTAGTGTGGATAAAATCAATTTTGGAAAAGGTGATGGACAGAGTTTCTGAATGATGCAGAATACTCCTACCCAGTCAAGAGATCAGGGCTTGATCCATCACCGTTTTTTAGCTCACTGCACCATCCCAGCTTCAGAACCTGGCTATATGCAAATTAGTCTGTTCCTGTGCCAGTGCATGATGGGAACAGGGCAAACCAAACTACACAAGCCAATTCTTATACTGGGAAGGAGACAAGCTACCGGGGACCGGTTCCTGGCATTTCAGCCGTCGTCGGCCCGGCTTGCTTGAATCCTGATGGTGCAATGAGCTAGGGACTCACGTCTGAGTATACCCTCCCACACTTAGTGTGGATAAAATCAATTTTGGAAAAGGTGATGGACAGAGTTTCTGAATGATGCAGAATACTCCTACCCAGTCAAGAGATCAGGGCTTGATCCATCACCGTTTTTTAGCTCACTGCACCATCCCAGCTTCAGAACCTGGCTATATGCAAATTAGTCTGTTCCTGTGCCAGTGCATGATGGGAACAGGGCAAACCAAACTACACAAGCCAATTCTTATACTGGGAGGGAGACAAGCTACCGGGGACCGGTTTCTGGCATTTCAGCCGTCGTCGGCCCGGCTTGCTTGAATCCTGATGGTGCAATGAGCTAGGGACTCACGTCTGAGTATACCCTCCCACACTTAGTGTGGATAAAATCAATTTTGGAAAAGGTGATGGACAGAGTTTCTGAATGATGCAGAATACTCCTACCCAGTCAAGAGATCAGGGCTTGATCCATCACCGTTTTTTAGCTCACTGCACCATCCCAGCTTCAGAACCTGGCTATATGCAAATTAGTCTGTTCCTGTGCCAGTGCATGATGGGAACAGGGCAAACCAAACTACACAAGCCAATTCTTATACTGGGAAGGAGACAAGCTACCGGGGACCGGTTACTGGCATTTCAGCCGTCGTCGGCCCGGCTTGCTCGAATCCTGATGGTGCAATGAGCTAGGGACTCACGTCTGAGTATACCCTCCCACACTTAGTGTGGATAAAATCAATTTTGGAAAAGGTGATGGACAGAGTTTCTGAATGATGCAGAATACTCCTACCCAGTCAAGAGATCAGGGCTTGATCCATCACCGTTTTTTAGCTCACTGCACCATCCCAGCTTCAGAACTTGGCTATATGCAAATTAGTCTGTTCCTGTGCCAGTGCATGATGGGAACAGGGCAAACCAAACTACACAAGCCAATTCTTATACTGGGAAGGAGACAAGCTACCGGGGACCGGTTTCTGGCATTTCAGCCGTCGTCGGCCCGGCTTGCTTGAATCCTGATGGTGCAATGAGCTAGGGACTCACGTCTGAGTATACCCTCCCACACTTAGTGTGGATAAAATCAATTTTGGAAAAGGTGATGGACAGAGTTTCTGAATGATGCAGAATACTCCTACCCAGTCAAGAGATCAGGGCTTGATCCATCACCGTTTTTTAGCTCACTGCACCATCCCAGCTTCAGAACCTGGCTATATGCAAATTAGTCTGTTCCTGTGCCAGTGCATGATGGGAACAGGGCAAACCAAACTACACAAGCCAATTCTTATACTGGGAAGGAGACAAGCTACCGGGGACCGGTTTCTGGCATTTCAGCCGTCGTCGGCCCGGCTTGCTTGAATCCTGATGGTGCAATGAGCTAGGGACTCACGTCTGAGTATACCCTCCCACACTTAGTGTGGATAAAATCAATTTTGGAAAAGGTGATGGACAGAGTTTCTGAATGATGCAGAATACTCCTACCCAGTCAAGAGATCAGGGCTTGATCCATCACCGTTTTTTAGCTCACTGCACCATCCCAGCTTCAGAACCTGGCTATATGCAAATTAGTCTGTTCCTGTGCCAGTGCATGATGGGAACAGGGCAAACCAAACTACACAAGCCAATTCTTATACTGGGAAGGAGACAAGCTACCGGGGACCGGTTTCTGGCATTTCAGCCGTCGTCGGCCCGGCTTGCTTGAATCCTGATGGTGCAATGAGCTAGGGACTCACGTCTGAGTATACCCTCCTACACTTAGTGTGGATAAAATCAATTTTGGAAAAGGTGATGGACAGAGTTTCTGAATGATGCAGAATACTCCTACCCAGTCAAGAGATCAGGGCTTGATCCATCACAGTTTTTTAGCTCACTGCACCATCCCAGCTTCAGAACCTGGCTATATGCAAATTAGTCTGTTCCTGTGCCAGTGCATGATGGGAACAGGGCAAACCAAACTACACAAGCCAATTCTTATACTGGGAAGGAGACAAGCTACCGGGGACCGGTTACTGGCATTTCAGCCGTCGTCGGCCCGGCTTGCTTGAATCCTGATGGTGCAATGAGCTAGGGACTCACGTCTGAGTATACCCTCCCACACTTAGTGTGGATAAAATCAATTTTGGAAAAGGTGATGGACAGAGTTTCTGAATGATGCAGAATACTCCTACCCAGTCAAGAGATCAGGGCTTGATCCATCACCGTTTTTTAGCTCACTGCACCATCCCAGCTTCAGAACCTGGCTATATGCAAATTAGTCTGTTCCTGTGCCAGTGCATGATGGGAACAGGGCAAACCAAACTACACAAGCCAATTCTTATACTGGGAAGGAGACAAGCTACCGGGGACCGGTTTCTGGCATTTCAGCCGTCGTCGACCCGGCTTGCTTGAATCCTGATGGTGCAATGAGCTAGGGACTCACGTCTGAGTATACCCTCCCACACTTAGTGTGGATAAAATCAATTTTGGAAAAGGTGATGGACAGAGTTTCTGAATGATGTAGAATACTCCTACCCAGTCAAGAGATCAGGGCTTGATCCATCACCGTTTTTTAGCTCACTGCACCATCCCAGCTTCAGAACCTGGCTATATGCAAATTAGTCTGTTCCTGTGCCAGTGCATGATGGGAACAGGGCAAACCAAACTACACAAGCCAATTCTTATACTGGGAAGGAGACAAGCTACCGGGGACCGGTTTCTGGCATTTCAGCCGTCGTCGGCCCGGCTTGCTTGAATCCTGATGGTGCAATGAGCTAGGGACTCACGTCTGAGTATACCCTCCCACACTTAGTGTGGATAAAATCAATTTTGGAAAAGGTGATGGACAGAGTTTCTGAATGATGCAGAATACTCCTACCCAGTCAAGAGATCAGGGCTTGATCCATCACCGTTTTTTAGCTCACTGCACCATCCCAGCTTCAGAACCTGGCTATATGCAAATTAGTCTGTTCCTGTGCCAGTGCATGATGGGAACAGGGCAAACCAAACTACACAAGCCAATTCTTATACTGGGAAGGAGACAAGCTACCGGGGACCGGTTCCTGGCATTTCAGCCGTCGTCGGCCCGGCTTGCTTGAATCCTGATGGTGCAATGAGCTAGGGACTCACGTCTGAGTATACCCTCCCACACTTAGTGTGGATAAAATCAATTTTGGAAAAGGTGATGGACAGAGTTTCTGAATGATGCAGAATACTCCTACCCAGTCAAGAGATCAGGGCTTGATCCATCACCGTTTTTTAGCTCACTGCACCATCCCAGCTTCAGAACCTGGCTATATGCAAATTAGTCTGTTCCTGTGCCAGTGCATGATGGGAACAGGGCAAACCAAACTACACAAGCCAATTCTTATACTGGGAAGGAGACAAGCTACCGGGGACCGGTTTCTGGCATTTCAGCCGTCGTCGGCCCGGCTTGCTTGAATCCTGATGGTGCAATGAGCTAGGGACTCACGTCTGAGTATACCCTCCCACACTTAGTGTGGATAAAATCAATTTTGGAAAAGGTGATGGACAGAGTTTCTGAATGATGCAGAATACTCCTACCCAGTCAAGAGATCAGGGTTTGATCCATCACCGTTTTTTAGCTCACTGCACCATCCCAGCTTCAGAACCTGGCTATATGCAAATTAGTCTGTTCCTGTGCCAGTGCATGATGGGAACAGGGCAAACCAAACTACACAAGCCAATTCTTATACTGGGAAGGAGACAAGCTACCGGGGACCGGTTTCTGGCATTTCAGCCGTCGTCGGCCCGGCTTGCTTGAATCCTGATGGTGCAATGAGCTAGGGACTCACGTCTGAGTATACCCTCCCACACTTAGTGTGGATAAAATCAATTTTGGAAAAGGTGATGGACAGAGTTTCTGAATGATGCAGAATACTCCTACCCAGTCAAGAGATCAGGGCTTGATCCATCACCGTTTTTTAGCTCACTGCACCATCCCAGCTTCAGAACCTGGCTATATGCAAATTAGTCTGTTCCTGTGCCAGTGCATGATGGGAACAGGGCAAACCAAACTACACAAGCCAATTCTTATACTGGGAAGGAGACAAGCTACCGGGGACCGGTTTCTGGCATTTCAGCCGTCGTCGGCCCGGCTTGCTTGAATCCTGATGGTGCAATGAGCTAGGGACTCACGTCTGAGTATACCCTCCCACACTAGTGTTCTAATCGGTTGCAGCGGTAAACACTTTCTAACCATGCAGGCACCGCTTTCCTCAGTCCTTTTTACTCGCGCTCGCTTTCCCTAAAGGAAATAACAGCGTTTTATTAGGTTTCTGGGGCTACTGCATTATTGGTAGCAAACCAAACCCATGTTAGCTCTAGACTTACTTGAACAAGCTGTGACTCGGCATCTAGCTCTCATTCACTTAGTTTGGCAGCCATGTTGTAACATGGTTTTGGACCTACTTAAAGCTACTTGCTTGGCGGCCATCTTAGAGTGGGGTCGCTAGTTTGGCAGCCATGTTGTAACATGGTTTTGGACCTACTTAAAGCTACTTGCTTGGCGGCCATCTTAGAGTGGGGTCGCTAGAGAAGGCTATCATTTAGATGTGAAAAAAGGTGAATTTAAACCACATATGAAAACATATGCGCAATTACCATCGACCCTTTCTTTTGGAGGCACTGTACTAGATATAGCTCACACTCTAGATATTTTAGATAGCGAGTTGAGCCCGCTGAGTGCGCTATTAAACTTAAGTATAAGGTAGGCCTCTTTTTTTAGTAGAAGTTTATCATGGTCAATGGATCTAGACTGTTGCAGAACATATAGAATTGACCACTTTAAGTCATTCTCAGTGTGTTTATTTTCAATCAAATGCTCCACCAAGGGTGCTGTAAGCACATTATTCTTGATTCTAGATTTATGTTGCGTTATGCGCATATTCACTTGTTGTGTTGTCTTGCCTATGTAAATCTTATTGCATTGTCAGATGACTACATACACAACATTTCGTGTTTTACAATTTGAGAAACTTAAGTGTTTCCACTTAATATTCCCATGTTGGAATTCCTTCCCTTCCACAGTAGTCCCACAGGCCACGCATGTCCCACATTTATGATGTCCCTCAATGGGTTTCATTCCCCATTGAGACAATAGGTCACTCTTAGGTTTGGGTAATGCTATCTCGGCTCGGACAAGATGTTGTCCGATGCTCCTGTTCTTACGATACGCGAAAAGAGGACGGGGAAATGGGCAGTCCAGGTTTTCTAGTAAGTGCCAATTTTTTAACACAGTTTGTCTGAATTTGTTTGTGTCAGGCCCAAATGTGGTGACACAGACCATCCGGTCTAGTTCAGCCTTTGATTTTGTTTGTAGCAAACATTCGCGTGGTGTACATCGTGCCCGCTTGAATGAGTTTTTTAACAGTTTTTGGGATAACCACGGCTTTCCATTTCGTGACAGAATGTGTCAGCGTGTCTTTCATACTCTGACAACTCCGTGCAGTTTCTCCTGATACGGAGCAGTTGGCCATAGGGCAAATTAGCCTTCAAGTTCCTGGGGTGGTCACTTTGGTGGTGCAGTATTGTGTTTTTATCAGTCTGCTTCTTGTACAAAGAGGAGACCAACTTCCCGTTTGAACATGTGATTTCCACATCCAGGAACGTCATTCTTGTGTCACTGAACTCTATAGAAAATTTAATGTCTGGATGTTTGGAATTAAGCCATCCATGAAATGTCATCCACTCCGTGTGGCTCCCCTGCCACAGGAGCCACACTTCGTCGATATATCGTAGCCATTGCTTAATGTGACTGCAATATGGGTTATCCTTTTCAATAAATTTCTTCTCATATTCTGCCATATACAATATGGCCATCTCCGGAGCATAGGGGCATCCCATAGCAGTCCCTTTGGTCTGCATAAAGAACTGCTCATTGAATCGGAAGTCATTTTTGCGCAACGCTATTTCTGCCAATTTGAGAATAAAGCTGGTAGGGACTCGATGTGGTCTTGCACGAGCTTCTAAATAAAGCTCAATTACTTCCAATGCCTCTCCCTGGGGTATTTGAGTATAAAGGGACGTGACGTTCATTGTCACAAGCAATTGTGATGCAGGATTAAAATTAGTCCCTTCTACTTTGACGAGGAAATCCATTGTGTCTCTGAGATATGATTTAACAGAGCTAACAAAGGGCTTTAAGAAAAAATCAACATACTTCGCAAGTGGTTCCAGGCAGGAGTCGCACCCAGAAACAATGGGTCGTCCTGGCGGCTCATTTAGACCTTTATGGATCTTGGGGAGGAAGTACAGGATTGGAGTCCTGGGATATTTTTTGATTAAAAATTCACCTTCTCTCACACCAACATAGCCTTCATCTAACCCTATTTTAACAGTATCTGATATCAGTCCCTGAATGTTTTTGACCGGATCTTCCTGTAGGGTTCTATACCAAACAGTGTTGCTCACCTGTGTATTGGCTTCAGCAAGATATTGTTCTCTTGGCCAAAGGACTACAGCTCCGCATTTGTCGGCCTGTTTCACAACTATCGACGTATCATTCCGTAAGTCATGTAGTGCACTTCTCTGTCCTGTACTTTTATTTCTCTCTAGTTTGTCAATTGAGGAAAGCATGATTTGTTCGAAGGCATAAACCTGTTTAGGAATTTTTTGACTAGGTATGAAGGTCGATTTATTACGTAACCCTGTAGTTTCTTTTTCTATCATAGGTGGCTGATTGGCAAAAAAGGCCCTCAGTCAAATTTTGCGACAAAATTCTATGGTCTCTAACTTCATTTGGGTAAAGTCTGTTTGTTGACGAGGTACAAATTTTAAACCAAGATTTAGTACGGATTCCTCATCTTTTGTGAGTGTTTTGTCTGATAGATTGACTATTGTGGATGGCGCCTTTATGATTTGTAAAATTTCCTCCTTGTCCGCATCTCCCATGGCACCTTGAATCTGGTCTTTCCTTGCTGGTCCTTCTCTAAAAAAGACACCTGCTTTTTGTTTTGGTTTCCTCGTGTATCAGAGCCCGATGAGTCTGATGATGATGACGTTTCGGAAAAGGTTTTAAACCTATATCGGGACCTCCCCTGATAATTACGCAATGCTCCCCTTGACTCAGGCTGAGTATAGTACTCATCCTTCAGAAATGGATATGCTTTCTCGAGCGTGAATGCCTTAGAGTCTCTCTCGTATTGGGCGATTTTATTATTCAGTGTGTTATCTTTAAATGTAGAAATTTCTTTGTCTATTTTTTCTAATAGCGCTTTAGCGTCAGAAATTGTGGGACTGTCTTTTATCGCCTGGGTTAGTGTTTCTATTTCCTCGAGTTCTTTTAAGCTGATTCTTTGAGCAGTTTCTATCGTATGGACCATCAGGTCCCTACTGCATTTCGTATTAATACAGCTAAATCCCTTTCTGTATTCAGTGTCCTCGGTAAAGATCACAGGGACATTCTTCACCTGTAACCCCCAGGGAATAGTTCCACCTCTCAAATGTTTTAATAGAAAGTGCCCATGTAGTTATGTCCGTAAGTGTTTCTTACTCAGCCTTATTAGTTTGTCCGATTCGTTTTGCTGTTGAGCCGAGGAGCTCAAAGCAACATTCGAGAATGCAGAGGAAGCAATCATATTCTGTATCCGTTCTTCACTAAACGATAAGGTGTCCTTCTCAGCCATTCCTTTTTGGAAGGATAGAATATCCTTCCTGATTTAGTCTTAAAGCCAGAAGGCAACCTGAATTAATCGTGTGCCCTTGAAACTCTCGCGGGGGTGTCCCGCTCTAACGTTTGAAGAATGGGGGAGTCAGGTCCTGGGACGTGGGGCTAGCTGGACCATTAATATAACTAAGTGTGTACTTTGTTATATTAATGGTCCAGCTAGCCCCACGTCCCAGGACCTGACTCCCCCATTCTTCAAATGGTGACATCAGAAGCAGCAAGACTCCACTGGCATTAACTCATGGTTTTGCTACTCTTGAAGTTTGCAGCAGCGGCCACCGGGCCCAACATTTGAGGCAGGAATCTGTTGTCTGATGGTCATACTGCATTCTGCATTCCCCAGGCCCTAGAAAGTATTTGCCAGGTGGCATTGTGACCAGCATTGATTGGTAGCACAATCATAGCCAGTCTGATATAGCTTGGCCCAATGGAGCAATTCTACCATATTAATTGCAAGCGCAATTACCTCTACTAAAAAATGTTCTCGCCTTTCATCTTTGGGTCCAACGGAGTAATTTTTACTATAACTGTCCTATCAGGCCCTGAGACCGCATCAGTGTTGCCATCCCTAAGAAGCACATTTTGCAACAAAGGTCACAGAGACAGCATCTGTGTGGCCTCTTTTCTAATATTGACCCCACCCCCAGTCCATCTGCCCAATAACCAACCTTTCCTACCTGCCCCCACTACATCTTCCCAATAATTAAGCATTCCTACCGACTGTTGACCACCTCTTCCTGGCCCGGAGTGGCTGCGATCCCAGGTGTGTGGCACTGCTTTAGTGTCCCCCCCCCTCACATTTTGCCAAGGGTACTTTGGGGGGCATGAAAAGTATTTTGCCAGTTTTCTCTGGATAGTAAACTATGTTTTCCTTCCTTATTTTGTCTTCCTTCTGGATCATAGCAAACCCACTGTCCTAAAATGTGGCCTTGGTTCCCTGTAATTCTAATATTCAAATTGAACCTAATAGTGGGGATATCTGGGGTGCCATGGCTGGTGGGCAAGAGAGAGGGTAGGGACCCTCAGCATACCCAGTTATTCAGACTAGTGCTTGCGAAGCTGGTAGAAGAGGGTTTTCGGATTCACCACCAGGTCCAGAGCCACAGCCTGGCATGCAGGTGGTGGAGAGGCCTATGAGATAGAACGTCCCCCGTGCTGTATTTCCTCCCATTACAGAGACCTAGGAGGCAAGTGCCTAGGGGTAGATCAATTGGGGCAGTTCTCTTTTGGACAGTGTGCCTGTCCAAAGGTGGGGCAGATCATGGAGAAGGACCCTTGTGCTAACCCCAGCCCACCAGTGCTGGTCTTAGTAGTGAAGAGCAGCTGACCCACACTTCAGGTTCAACTTGTCCCTCTGCTCGTCCTATACCGCTTCCCCTGGTCAACAACAGTGGATCCAATGTAGCCATTTGAGTCTCAAGGCAGTCTCTAAAAGATATCTTACCGGGCTCAAAGGATAAGGGTTTAGACCAGCCTTAGACAAGTAGGTGTGCAATCCTAAACACAACAGGTGGGTACCTTCTGAACAAGGAAGTTAAGTTTCAAAGGGGGCTGTGCCACCCCCAAACGAACCCTCACCCCTGGCGACCAAGCAAACACCCCAGACCCCACTTCAGGGGTGTTGTCATCTGTTGGCCAGTTACTTTCCCAAGTGCCTGGAAACTCATTAAAACTTGCTACTAGTTCTTCCTTGACCTTCCCATGGGCCACATCTGGACAGAGTGTCCCACATGGTAAAAGAGCTGCCGTAAGGGACTCAAGGCGGCGATTCTGGAGGATTTTGCATAAATGGCCAAGGTTTCCCTGGGGGACGCCATCATTTGGTACCACATGGTTCCTCGCTGAACTGTCAAGGTTGTGCGCCGGTCTGGGTCTCCTATGGAACATTCAGCATAACCTGCTGAGGGGTGAGGATATATATTTCTTGTGAATGTTGTTCACCTCTCAGATGCTGGTTCTGATTGTTCAAGAGAATTTGGGCATTCGCCCAAGGAATGTTTTTTGGTGGGGAGGGCGAAGGGCCTTGTTCCCTGGTCGCCCTCGTGGCTGGATCTCCAATCCTAAATTCACTCGTAGTCAGCAGAGGGGTCCCCCAAAGCAGACTCCCCAGAACAGCACCAAGGGTATGGTCCAGCAGTCCTGAGCCAACCAGAGGATGTTCACCAGGTTGGGGGCTAGGGCACACTGATCACTGGGGTGGGCACTGGGCTACTGATCCTACCCAACTCATCACAGCCCCACAGAAAGCTTGGTGTTTGGGGAGCGGTGCCCTGGAATGAAGACATGGGTACACTAAGACAGGACAGCCCCCCACTAATGCAGGTGGTTACACCTGTGAGGTCCAATGGTGTTTGGAATTGCAAAAGGTCTCTGGTGTTGATGTTCATGAGTCCATATACTGCTCCGCTTATTGTGTAGTGTTTTCTAACCACGAGGGCCTAATTCTTCATGATGTGTGCTATTATTTGACGTTAAGTATGTTCTTTACATGAATGTGTTTTTAAATATGAGTATGTTTTGACATGGCCAAAATTAAAATGTCTCACCAAGTTCATAATCCATGTTAATTCTGTAGGTGCCTCGTTTAGGGTGTGATGGGGCACGGGCCAGACTGGGGGTATCGGGGTCCTATGGACAGTGGTGCTTAGGACCTGGGACCACTGTGGTTCGGGCTCTGCCTCGATCTGGTGATGGGCTGGACAATTACTACTTCCCGGGCAACATGAAATGCAGTCACCCTGGATGTGCATCACTTGCGCCACCACAATGGCCAGGGGGTATATAGGTGCCCCTTCCCCTGGCCTCTGCCTTTTCCGGGAGAGCATTGTGGTGGCGGCCGGAACAACAACTATTTTCCCACCCAGCCAACCCTATGTTTAGGTGGCAGGATTTCCAATCCTACATCCACTCCTAGTCAGCAGAGGGGTCCTACCAATCAGACTCCCCAGAACAGCACCACGGGTAGGGCCCAGCAGTCCTGAGCCAACCAGAGGATGTACACACCAGCTTGGAGGCTAGGGCGCACAAATCACTGTGGTGGGGACTGGACTGCTGCTCCTACCAAACTCATCACAGCCCCACAGGTAGTTTGATGTTTGGGGGTGGTGCCCTGGTATGAGGACATGGTTACAGTGAGGCAGGACCGACCCCCACTGATGCAGGTGGTTACACGTGTGTGGTTCAATGGAGTTTGGGTTTGTGAAAGGTCTCTAGTGTTGGAGTTCATGGGTCTATACTGCACTGTTTATTGTGTTATGCTTTCTTACCACGAGGGTATAATTCTTCATGATGTGTTGCTATTATTTGACTTTAAGTATGTTCTTTACATGAATATGTTTTTAAACATGACATGGCCATGATAAAAATGTTCCACCAAGTTCATGCTCTATGTGAGTTCTGTTGGTGCCTCATTTGGGTTTTTTTGGGGCACGGGCCAGACTGGGTGCATCCGGGTCCTTTAGCCTCATACTTTCCACCATGGCGTTCTTGAAGAAACAGAAGTATGCTGTTGCGTCTGAGCTGTAAAAGGAGGTGGGCAGCAAGGAGGGTGACACGCTCAAAGTGGTGGATGCAGAAAAGAAAGGTGGGGGGCTTCAGAGAAAGGTGATCCCGCTCTTTCAAAGGGGACTGGGGATGGGAAACCTAGCCAGGAAAGCTAGCCTCACACGTGCCAGCTGAAATAAAGGAGAAGACCTGGGGGTGGGATTTTATGAAGGTTTTCTCACTGATTGGCACAGAAAGGAGGGGGTTTAAAGCAAGTATGAAGGATGGGAAAGGATCAGCGAATGAAAGGCGACCCAAGGTAAGGAGAACATAACTAACTGGCTCTTTGGGCTTAATGTATACATGACAGTGATCCTGGAAAGGAAGCCATAGTTGGCAGGCTCATTTATATTTGGTGCCAGTAAGATCCTTAAGGCTCATCACATTTATGGGGGCATGGCTTGGCTGGCTTATGACCGAGATTATAGGTGGGCTAAGGTTGAGGATCCCAACATTGGTTAGTATCAGACTCAGGTGAATGTATTGTTAGAGTTGGTCAATAACAGACCCTATTAAATCCGAAATGTCATCAGCAACACTCCAGTGGGGCAAGAAGGATCTTGTTAGGCCTTCAACAGAAAACTGTGCACACAGCCAGCGGGAACGTGCAAATTCAAGCATGTGCTCTTTTGGCAGCCTCGAATCCCACCCAGAATTTAAAAGTATCAAAAAGTCCAAAAGAAGGACATGGATCCTGTAAAAACTTCCAGTTAATCAGGCCCACATTGAATTGGTTGATAAGCTGCTGCCTTGTTTTAACTTACACCCAGAAAAAAAAGGCTGCACAAACATTGTAGCTTTGTTTTCTCATGGGTTTAGAATCCCAGCCTCAGGTGTCCTTCTCATCCTTATGCTTAAATGCATAAAGCACCAACTTGGGCTATCTGGCTGTGCTCAACTGGGGTAAATCCAAAAGTTCAGGCCAGCTGCGATGGAGCGTGGGTCAGATCCGGAGACCAGCCTTGACCCGCTAAAACAGTAACTTGGTTCACAGTTGCGTCGAGGACAAGATGCGAGGAGCATAGGAGATGATGCATCGTTGTCGATCCCTTAAGATGTAGGCAATGCATCTGATCGAAGGTGCGCAAGTCGGAGATGCCCGTCATCTAACCACAAGATGTAGGTGATGCATCGTTGTCGAGCTATGCAAGTCGAGGATGCATCGGGAACTGGTGGTGATGCACTGCGCAGTTGGCGATGTGATGTCTTATGGCCTTGTGAAGATGCATTGAGGGAACTGTGTCAGTTCTGAGCCACACAACAACAGCAATGCATGGGTTTTTAGTAGAGCAGCACATTATACCACTTCCATGGGTACAAGACAGGATTGGCACCACTTGACATGGCAAGACTCTCAGATGGCAGAATCCATGTGGCGTAGATGGATGGTTGGAAGTCTATGATGTCCCTGAGGCTTCACTGACAGAATATCGACACCTAAAATATCCCCATACCACAATATCGATTTTTAAATAACGATGTAAAAAATATCCACATCCTATATTTATAATGGTAAGTACAAAAATATTGAAGAAAAAACATAGATGTCAAAAATATAGTTGTGCAAAATATCCTTTCTATATGTAAAATAAAAAAATACATCCTATATATATTAAATACTAAAATTAATTACAAAAATAAATTAGATTTAATATACATTTTAATATAAATAACAAATATACTTTTAAATTTTTTAATTTTAAACGCACATATATAATATATATATATTTATATATTCAGAACTCCTTTCTCCCATACGAAGAAAATACGCAGACGCTCGTGTATGGTTCAAATACAATGACCAATGAAGCACACACGACCGTCTGAGTATTTTCTTCGTTTGGGAGAAAGAAGTTGTGGATTCGTGGGTAAGTATGGGCGTAAAATCCGTTCCGCTCGCGGATATTGCGAATTTTCGGAAAATTCGCAATCCGTGAGATTCGCGAATTTCCCGCAAAATCCGCAAATTCGCACGCAGCAGATTTTTTTTTCTTGGTGATACAATTTTGCGGCGCGCGGTGTTTACTTACCGTCATTCATCGTTTGCCGAGTTATTCTTCTTGATATTTTGCGAGTGCTGCGCCATTTTGGATCTTTCTGCGGGATCCCGCGGGAATTTAGCAAGCGCGATTACGTAATTGCGGCTTGCCAACTTGTACAGCGAGAGTTTGTCAACGCGAGTACGCCGTGATTATGTATCGTGGTACTTCGCAATTGCGAGCTTGGAGATGCGGCGAGCAGCAACAATCTTGCACTCGCGAAAATACAAAATTTGCAATTCTGCACAAGATATCCACCAGCAAGCAGCATAAACCTTCTGGAAATGATGATTTTTATCTGAATAACCCCTCAGGTTGACATTTGCCTGCACTTTTTTTGCGAGGAGTCCATTTTGGGGAGGGGGGGGTGGGAGGAAGGAAGTGCCCCACAGTCTTCAACTTCCTGTTCCTGTCCAGCAGGCTCCTCCCAGTGCTTTTTCCATCTCCTGGTCACTTTTCATTTGGATCTGGAGCTGGAAGGATTACTTTTTGTGGATTCTGCTAGATATTTGGATTTGAGGCCTTTTTGACTTTCTTTGGATCACTTTTGGATTAGAAATTTCACAAGTAAGTTTGTTTGGGGCATTACAGTTGCTGCAACTACAATTTTGGAATTTTCGATTTTTGGGCTGTTTTGGGGCCTTTTGCCCAGGGGTACTCAGTGGTGGGTGCACTGAGTCTTTCTGTGGGGTGTTTTGAATTTAAACATCATGGAGGTGCTGGATGGCTTGGGATTGTGCTGATTTTTCTGTGATTTTCGTTTTTTTGGCCTGTTGTGGCCTTTTCACCCGGGGTAGTGAGTGGTGCATGTGCCTAGTCTTTCTGTGGGTTGTCTTGAATTTAAACATCATTGAGGATCTGGATGGCATGGGATTGTGCTGATTTTTCTGTGATTTTCGTTTTTTGGGCCTGTTGTGGACAGGCCATGTGGTTGGGGCCATTTTGAGTGCTGCTACAGGCCCTGGCCATGTGCTGTGATGGAGGGGGCCATTTTGAATGCAGGCAGTGTTCTCAGGCCTGCACCCATTTTGCCTAGCTTTCATCCATTATGCCCAGGGGTAGTGAGTGGTGCATGGGCCTAGTCTTTCTGTGGGTTGTCTTAAATTTAAACATCATGGGGGATCTGGATGGCATGGGATTGTGCTGATTTTTCTGTGATTTTCGTTTTTTTGGCCTGTTGTTGTGGCCTTTTCACCAGGGGTAGTGACTAGTGAGTGTTGCATGTGCCTAGTCTTTCTGTGGGGTGTCTTGAATTTAAGCATCATGGAGGGCATGGGATTGTGCTGATTTTTCTGTTTTTTTCCCGATTTTTTTGGGGTGTATAACTGAACTGATGTTCCTCTGTCTTCCATTGCTTTTAGGTGCACAAGACTCAAGAGAACCACCAGTGCCAGGAAGAAGTCCTGCAGCGGTGTGTGTGTGCAGCATAACGCCACGCAACGTCACGTCTGGCCTCAGACAACTCTACAATTCGTGCAACTGCGGCCTGCTGTCTGACCTGCTCTGAAGAAGATGGCCCCAAAAAAAGGTCTCCGTAGCTCCTCTAGCAAGAAGGTTGCTAGTAAGGAGCAGAAGAAGCAAGTTACCAAGGAGGCTGGTGTGCCGGCCGCCGCGTTTTTGGGAGCAAAAAAAAAAGTACGCCTGCAGCAGCAGCAGGATCTGTTGGGGACCAAGCTGGGAGCAGCACCCCCGCTCCATTGGGTTCAGTGCCTCCACGACCACGCCAACTTAAGTCAAAGCCCTTGAGTGCTTCAGAGGCAGTCAGTGTACTTCTCCAATCACCATCGACCAGTGATGTTGGCTCATCGCAAGAAAGTAGCAGCAATGTCCCTGAATCAACACAGGTTGTTGTAACTCATCTGACAAGTGTTGAACAACCACAGCCGCAATAACAACACCATGTGCAAGTACAAGCCCAAGTACATGTGGAAGGAGAGGCAGCGCAAGGAAATGCGCAAGCAGAGGTGCATGGAGGGTCACAAGTGCCCACAATAGTTGTTCCTCCCGAAGTAGGGGCACATCAGGAAATCGACAATCAAGCCGAGGTATCATTGGAAGCCACTCCTCCTGATGATCATTCATTGTCTTCCACATCCCTAGCAAGGAAAAGATCAAGGTTGGTGTCTACATCTTCTTCAAGCCCACCTCCTTCTGATGATACGGATCCCAATTGGGAACCAGCACCACTGCCGTCTGAGAGTGAGGCACACCATGATCTGACAAAGGTACCTAAGCGTAAAAGGAAGGTCGTCGAAAAACTCATAGCTATGGAGTGTGATGAGGCTCAACAAGAAGTGACGGATACTGCTGCTGATGAAGCCTCTCACGATGACGACGAGCCAGTCATCATAAAGGTCACTGCAGCCCCAGCGGGCATGCGGCAAAGAGACATTTTGACCCTCTCCCGAGAAGCTGCTGAGCGTGATGATGATGTCGACGAGGAGGCAATGGAAACACAACAATCATTAGATTTGGAGTTAACTAGTACACCAACACCTACCGCTTCCGTATTTCTTTCTCGCAAGAAGGGACCTCCATCCACCTCGACCTCAATTAGTGGTGGTGAAAGTGCAAAACGTACTGAAGTTCGGCAATCCACATCCTCCACTTCATCTGGCATTAGCAGCAGGACCACCACCACCAGTATCGCCGCCTCCTCCAGCCCCCAATGACATTTCAAGTCTCCAGTTTGGGACTTCTTTAGTGTTTGCCCAAAAAAGGAAAATGTAGCCATTTGTAGCATTTGTAAGCTTCGAGTTAGTCGTGGTAAGTTTGGTACCAACTATGGTACCGGAGGCCAGAGAGGTCATCTTAGGAGAACGCACACTGTCCAATGGTTTGCGCACCTAGAGGCGATCAAGGAAGCCCGAATTGCACGTAATGAAAACGTTGATTTTTCATCTGATGATGACCAGGAGGAAGAAGACGATTCAAAAACTTCACTTACACCCAGTACCCCTGTCAGCAGCACACCCCATGTGAGCCACACTAAGAGTGTGGGAGAGAGTGAGACACCAATGCGAAAAAGTTCATCAGCGAGCGTAACTGGGTCGAAGATATCATCATCCCGTAAATCCTTGGTCCAGGGCAACATTAAAAAGATGTTGTTTACAGAAGCGCAATATGAACGCAAGCACCCACTGACGCGTCTGTATAACACTAAGCTGGCTAAAATGCTAGCTCTGGCCCTTCTCCCTTTTTCTTTTGTAGAAGGGGTTGGTTTTCTAGAATTAGTGGCAGCGCTCTGCCCTAAATGGAAGGTTCCTAGCCGGTTCTATTTTGCCCGAGTTGCGGTTCCAGCACTACATGAAGATGTTCTGGAGGTGATTGGGGCAGCTTTGCAGAAGAGTGCTGTTCACACTATACATCTGACAACAGACATGTGGACCAGTGGCGCAGGCGCTGATTACATGTGCATCACTGCACACTGGGTCTCTTTTTCAGGGGCTAAAGCAAAGCTAAACGCAGGTGTTGACCCGGACATTGTTTTTAAAGCTGCTCGGAAACATGCAACACTAGCCATGTTTGGTTTGGAGAAACGTCACACAGCACAAAACATTTTGGATGTCTTTAACACAAAGGTCCTTGACTGGCTGTCCCCAAAAAAACGCCAGGTTGGTTATGTTTCCACGGACAATGGCGCCAATATAGTTAAGGCCATGCAGCTGGGTGACTATTTCAGAGTGCTGTGTTTGGCGCACTGTATAAACCTGGTTGTCAAAAAATTCTTGGGTGATAAAGACAGTGCAGCGTACAGAGTAGTGGACACCTGCCGAAAAATGTGCCACCATTTCAGCCATTCTTTTAAGGCCCGGAAGCAGCTGAGGAGCCTGCTATATGAACGTCAAATGCCAGTAAAAGCACTCATCCAGGAGGTGGTAACACGTTGGAACTCAACCTTCTACATGCTTGAGCGTCTGTATGAGCAGTATACGGTACTCGATCACTATTTCTTAACACAGGGTACAGCTCAGAAGGAGGACCTGAGGATGGGTGCGGCGCAATGGAACATAGTTAAAAGCCTGATACGCATGCTTCGTCCTTTTGAGTTCTTCACGCGTGCAGTCAGCAAGGAGGACTGTAATTTGGGAAAAGCTATCCCATTGTTGTACATGCTGGAGCACCAACTGAAGGAGGTGTGTTCTGTGTTTGAAAAAGATGAAAAAAACCAAGACCCTTTTGTTCTGGCTGAGAAATTATTAGAGCACCTACAAGGTGATGAACGTCTTAAAATGATCCACTCAAACCAGCATTACATTTGTGCTACTATTCTGGATCCACGCTACAAAAAGGCGCTGGCAGGCCAAGCATTCTTTCCTTTTGCTGATGAAGATGTTACAAAGTACAAACAGTGGATAGCCTCCTCAGCCAAGAGGTTTGAAAGAGAACGGCAGCAAATTGAAGGAAAAGGCAGTACATCAGCATCAGCAGGCCATCCCCAGTCACAACAATCCACTTCTGCACCTGTGGCTGCGGCACAAGTGACCTCTGTCACCCGTTAAAGAGACCGGCAACCGGATCATCTGCACCACCAGACACAACAGTAACATTGGAGGCTGAAGAGGATTGGCTAGCTCGGCTTGGGTTTGGTTCTCAAAAGGTCACAGCAACAGCTAAGCAAAGTGGAGGAACCTTGGAGGAGAACCTTGATTCGATGGTCAAGGACTATCTGAATGACTCAACAGAGGTCTATGTTAATGCTGACCCATTGGCGTATTGGCATGGGAAAAAAGAATTGTGGCCACAGCTCTCCAACCTGGCTTTAAACTACTTGTCTTGCCCACTCGCATGCGTGTCTTCTGAACGTGTTTTCAGTGCTGCTGGTGGCATTGTAACTCCCAAACGGAGCCGCCTCTCGCCCAAAAATGTGGAGAGGTTAACAATGATCAAGATGAATCAGCACCTCATACCACCAGATTACAGAGTACGAGAAAGCGCGCCAGATGAAGACGAGGTGGACAGCAACATAGATGAGGGAATTTCTTCTCTGTCAGGTGACACTGAGATCACCCTGCCTGAATTCGCAGAGTATGATGACAAAGCCTTATTCTTATTCATGGACCGTGATACCGAGCCCTGAAAATGAGACAATGATTAAATAACTTTCTTGTTCGTGCTTATTCACTTTTATTCCTGTGTGTCTGTCTTTCTTTGTTGTGCACAGTTAATATAATTCAAACTTTAATCACCTAATCACAAAAACAAGCCCATCAGCAGAACTGTCTTCACTTGTTTGCTTATTAATTTGAAGGTGCCGCAGTCTGCATTCCTCAGGTTCACAAGTTCAGAAGAACATGCTCCTCTATCCTCCTCCTCCAGACTCCTATTTCCATCGAAGCAGAGGGCTGGTTTACGCCCAATGAAGAAAGACTCTGCACTTATGGGGGGTGTTGTTCTACCTCTTTGCGGGTGAGTTGACGGCTCTGGGGCCATTGCTGGGAAGCTCTAATACCGGATAAAAGTGGTTTGGACCAAATCCGAGGTGGAATTTTTTTGTGTTTTTGCTGACTTGCTTGCCTTTGAGGTGCTCTTAGGGGGGGTTCCGTCTGTTTGTGGGTGAGTTTCGGGGTCTGTGAGCACTGCTGGGACACTCTAATCTTGATTGCATTTGCTTTTCAGGAAATCCGTGGTGGCAAACCGGACTTACGGCCTAGCTACACAGCGCGTTTGGACCGAAGGCCGAGAAATATTGTAAGTAGGAGATGTTGCTTTTGGCCTCTTTGGGGGTGTTATGCTTTTTGGCGGGTGGGTTGGCGGGTCTTGGGGCATTCCTGGGAAGGTCTAATACCGGGTAGAAGTGGTTGGGACAAAATCCACGCCGATTTTTTTTGTTGCTATTTCTGACATTTTGCTCAATGTAGCGTTTTCGGGGGCCTGTTTGGGGGGCTTCCTGGTGTTTGTGGGTGGGTTTCGGGGTCTGGGAGCACTGCTGGCTATGGATACTTTACTTTGCAAGAGGTTTGAAGCAAATCCATGGTGGCAAAGGGGAGTTATGGCCTAGCTGCAGAGCGCGCGCGGAGTGATTTGGGAAATTTGGAAAAAAATGACTGTCCCCATTTTTGTACTTTTGCTCTTTGGCTGTTTGGGGGTCTTCTACTCGTTTTCTCCTGGGTTGACGGCTCTGGGGCCATTGCTGGGAAGCTCTAATACCGGATAAAAGTGGTTTGGACCAAATCGGAGGTGGAAATTTTTTTGTGTTTTTGCTGACTTGCTTGCCTTTGAGGTGCTCTTAGGGGGGGTTCCGTCTGTTTGTGGGTGAGTTTCAGGGTCTGTGAGCACTGCTGGGACACTCTAATCTTGATTGCATTTGCTTTTCAGGAAATCCGTGGTGGCAAACCGGACTTACGGCCTAGCTACACAGCGCGTTTGGACCGAAGGCCGAGAAATATTGTAAGTAGAAGATGTTGCTTTTGGCCTGTTTGGGGGTGTTATGCTTTTTGGTGGGTGGGTTGGCGGGTCTTGGGGCATTCCTGGGAAGGTCTAATACCGGGTAGAAGTGGTTGGGACAAAATCCACGCCGAAAAGCCTTTTGGCACTTTTTGTAACTTAGGGTTCGTTAGGGTTAGCCCTAGCAGCAGGATTGCATGTGTTTCGGGGTGTTCTAGATTTTTGCAACCGAGTTCTGGGGTCTTAGAGCACTTGTGAGAATGTGTAATTTTGGTTGCAAGTCATTTGAGGAAAATCCATGGTGGGAAAGGGGGGATTTGGCATAGTTAAAGAAAGCCTTTGCCACTATTCTCAACTTAGGGTTCGTTAGGGTTAGCAGTATTTCTATTGCATGTGTTTGGGTGGGGGGGTTTTTGAGTCTTGGAGCGATGCTGGCTATGGATACTTTTGGTTGGTTGCTTGCAAGTGGTTTGAATGCAATCCACGGTGGGTAAGGGGGTATTTGGGCCTACTTTTACTTTCAAAGTACGTTTTGTCACCAGTTTTCTGCTAGGCCTCGTTTTTTGCGATTTGATTGGGGGTCTTCTACATTTTTGCGACTGGCTTTAGTAAGGGTCTGGGTGGGAGCACTGCTGGGAAGATCTAATTTTGTTCTAAAACACAGTTTACAGTACACCTAGCTTGAGGGGAAAGATCCGCTACATTAATTTGCCCATACTTATTTATCCTTCAAAAGGTGACTCAGACAGAGTACGCACTGTCAAAAATATTGTACTGTCTACTAGGAAAATCAAAGTGTGACTTTTTGCACTCCACAGCCTACATACCTTATATTTATTTATCAGTGGTGTTGTAATATTATATCACTTCCTGTTTTTCGCTGAATAATTACAGGCCGGGTTTCAGTCTGTGCAATGGGGAAAAAAGGATGGAGTCAGGCTTCACATTAGCGAGCCGCAATTCAGCATCCGCCAGGCAGGCAGTGGACAGGGTGTCTTCTGGTCACCAACATTGATGGACGAAGCGTCAGATGGAATGGAGGAGTGCCGCTAATAAGAATTTTTTTCTGCATGCAACTTACTTACCAAATTCAACAGGACAACTACAACAACATACAGATACAGTATCCATTGTGTTTTTCTATGACTGTGACTGCATTTCTTGGATCTTTCTCTGCTTCTAAATTGATCCCTTAACACATCACTTAGTCCACTCCACTATCACATCTGCACCACACATAGTCATTTGTAAGTGCTCCTACGTAATTCGCAAGTCGCAGCACGCCCCAGCCCGTAGAGGACTGGGATGGCCCCAATGATGAAGCATGTCACCAAGGGGCAACCCTGGTGAGTGAGGGGACACCTAGAAAAAGAGCAATTTCTCCTTTTCTATCTACTACACCTTCCAGACCAACCCCATTGAGTGTTGTGAATGAATTTATAGTGACCAGCAAGGCTCTCAGGTATCTGGCAACAGAGACCTTATGTTGAATATAGTTATCAATAATTCCACACACGCCCTGTACTGTCGCATTCTTTCTTCCACAGTTGTCGAAAGTACTACTTACTTTTCACTGACATGCATGCAGTAGTGCATGCACTTTCAAAGATTGATGGATAGGTTTGTACTACAAGATTTGTTTATGTTCAATTGTTTGTCCATGCTGTGCTTTTTTTACAGGGTGTCTTCTGGTGACCAACATCGATGGACGAAGCGTCAGCTGCAATGGAGGAGTGCCGCTAATAAGAGGAATTTTTTTCTGCATGCAACTTGCTTACCAAATTCAACAGGACAACTACAACAACCTACAGATACAGTATCCATTGTGTTTTTCTATGACTGTGACTGCATTTCTTGGATCTCTCTCTGCTTCTAAATTGATCCCTTAACACATCACTTAGTCCACTCCACTATCACATCTGCACCACACATAGTCATTTGTAAGTGCTCCTACGTAATTCGCAAGTCGCAGCACGCCCCAGCCCGTAGAGGACTGGGATGGCCCCAATGATGAAGTATGTCACCAAGGGGCAACCCTGGTGAGTGAGGGGACACCTAGAAAAAGAGCAATTTCTCCTTTTCTATCTACTATACCTTCCAGACCAACCCCATTGAGTGTTGTGAATGGATTTATAGTGACCAGCAAGGCTCTCAGGTATCTGGCAACAGAGACCTTATCTTGAATATAGCTATCAATATTTCCACACACGCCCTGTACTGTCGCATTCTTTCTTCCACAGTTGTCGAAAGTACTACTTACTTTTCACTGACATGCATGCAGTAGTGCATGCACTTTCAAAGATTGATGGATAGGTTTGTACCCAAAGATTTGTATATGTTCATAATTGTTTGTCCATGCTGTGCTATTTTTTCTTGTCTCCCAAAACCTTTCCCAAAAACTCCCGTACCCATCCATTTTTCAAACCCTAACCCTCTTCCCCCGGGCTGTGTGGTTTTGATTGATGTGTGACTAAATTACAGCAATAAATCCACACACTTGCTGGGGAGGATAAGGTGATACCAACAGGCTGGTGAAGAAATCCGAGGATATATTCTTACTCTGCTGGACAAAGACCCATGGCTAATGTCAAAGAACTTCAACCGAATTAGTAGTTATACTTTACCATTTGTTAGGCTACAATGTGGCACTGTTCTAGTGTACTGTCACCTGCTATATTCTCTATTGTACCGTTGTATTGCTCAGGAGGACAAACCAGATTTCATTTTCTTTTTTTTCATAGGCATGCAACTGCCACTGTGTCACACCACTAGTACCACCGCTATGAGGAAATTTTATCCACCCAGGATTGCCAACCTTATTCGCTGTTTCCCGTGGAGCCAGCCCTGGGCCTAGCCCTACTTGCAAACAGAAATTACAGGTAAGATACTCGTTTGGTTGGAGGTAGTATAATGGAGTATTAGGAGAGACGAGAGATTGACGGTAGTACTACTAAAGTCCTAGGACTATTCAGGAAAACAAACTTACTGTTAAACCCCCACCCACCAGACTCAAAAGCAGTAAAAAACAGGTATGGTCAGATAAAGTTTCAAAAAGTATATTTTTACAGCCCTAACAAAATAATCTCCCGCAAGACCCTCCCTAACCCCAACGATTGTCCTTCAAAAGTCCCCAAAAAACCCAACTCCCAATTCTCACCCCCAAAAAGTCTCTAAAAAAGGGGCAAGGGACACTATGGCAGGGTGCTGTTGGCTTTAGCAGCCAGGGCATCATGCTCCTTGCGGAGGGTGGCAAGTTCGAAGCGGAGGCCCTCCACCAAGTTCTTATAGTTCAGGACCTCCTGCTCCAGGTAGGACAGTCTGAGGGATAAGCGGCGCCGGTGTGCCTTACAAAACCTGTGGGGGGCAGCTGCTGTCTTTGCTGCTCGGCGGTGGCGTTTGGCTTTGCTAGCCCGGCTCCGTACCGCTGGAGCACTGCGCTGGCTGGCAGCCCGCAAGGAGGAGGATGCAGCTGTCCCCGTGGACGTTGTTGTTGTACCAGACTGCGTCTCCTCCTCTTCCAGGGCCACCAGCCGCCGATATTCAGCGACAGTGGCATCCAGCCTCCGTTGCCGGGCCATTCGAGCCAGCTCCTTCCTCCTTGATGGTCTCTTGGATTTGGAAGGAGCAACTACATGAAGAAAGAAAGACATAGTCTGTAACCAATGCTCCTTAAGATTAACACAAAATGATTGAGCAGAAAGTTGTCACAGTACAAGTAGCAAATTGAAAGCACAGTACATAACTATTGAGGACAGTATCTATGTAACCTCCGACTTCTTCATCCTAGATCTAACATTAGTGGGAGTTTAAGGAACAAATTCTACAAGCACTATGGACTTCCATTACAGTCGACTATGACAGTACACCAGTCTTATTCTTCTTCTTCTCTCTTGTTTAGGAAAATTGGTACGTTATCTTATGCAAGCCGGCATAATGCCAGCGCAGTGAACTTACACCCGAGAAAAACAGACGCACACCATGGTGAGTGAGACAGACTTGCGTTACTGTACCGGTCCAGTACATGCAGGTGGTGAAGCTCTTACTTTTCTATTAAGGGTGGCACTGAGAATACTCTGTTAAAAGGGCTACTGCTTAATTAATTTAGCTTTCACCCTACAGTACAAATGAGTATTAGAAAAGGAAAATAAAGAAGCTAAATAATCTGATTATCTATCACTTCACATGGGATGTATTTGATGACATATGGGATGACTTTAGGTGCTTTGCTTATTATTGAGTGAACAGTGATACCCCCACACATGAATGACGTATTACTACTAAACTAAAGTTATTAAGAGAGGTAGGGAGTATCCACCGTAATAACCGGATATATGCTGTGCTTGCAGTTGCAATACAAACTACTGCTACTATTCATGGTAGTATTTGGACAAAATTACAACTTCTTTTCCTTGCCTTTCCTACACTGGAACGGACGTGCGGGTGCGGTGTTACATGCTCTTCAAAGTAACACTTAGTTCATCCAGTGACCGTCTACTCTCTCTAGATACGCATATGCTATCTAAGAGTCAGATAGTACCATGAATGATCCAGGCATCCATCCATTCAAAGTATATGCACACATACAGTTTCTGTTTCACCCACCCAGGCTGTTCTCCTTCCACCCATCCTTGCTTCATCATTCACCCAGCCATACACCATACCATATTCTTTCCTTCCCAGCCACCTCAGGGACCAAGCAAACACATATCATTCTTCTTTGCCAGTCATCATTACATTTCTCGTCCTTCCACACTTACTTACACCCTTCTTTCGCTTTTCGTTCATCCCTTCCATCAAGTTCACCTCAGATCTGATTGGGATTCTTCTCGCCAAAAACTTCACAGCTAAGTCGAAGTACATTTAGAGGAGGCTACTACCTGGTTTATTTATAATACACCCGTGCAGGAAGCACACTCTGCAGTCTTCAATCTCAAATGAGTAAGGAATGTATAGCTTACCTCTGCCCGCCACCACCGTGTCATCCCCCACAGATTTGTTTGGCACTTCCACCGCCTCCTCCCCAGAGTTGTCCTCGTCCAATGCCACCACCACCTCGACGCTGGCCCCGCCTCCAGATGCTCCACCTACAAAGTACATTTAATAATGTTAGAATACACCACTCACTACTATATAATATTTGGTCTAGCAGGAAGAAAGAAATGTGAAAAAAACAGTATACAATTTAATAATTTGTGACTGTCTACTCTAAAGTAAAAATGTCCCTTTTTCCAGGGAAGGCTGTTGTCTTGCTGCACTTTTTGGCACAACTGATGAATGCTTGCTTTTTATTTTTAACACGCACCACTTTTTCTCCTGACAGAAGCTTGACTTCTAAGAACACGAGCAGGATCAAATTCAAACCAGGTGAGAGCTCGGCTCGACCACAAGAAATGTGTCCAATTAATCGTCAGCACTAAGCACTTTTCCATTTCCAGTTAAACGTTTACTTTTATGACAAACTTGATTTCAATAAATGTGTTTACTTTTAACACCTTGGCTGCTAGGGGGTTTTCCCGCTGGGTGCTGAAAGTCCTAAAATTCTAGTCTTCATGACAAGGTCAACTCGTCATAAGCACAGCGCAGGTAAAACCCATGACGAGTTGACCTTGTCATGAGCATCGAAGAGGTTAATAAAGCTTTTAAACTTAAATAGACTCTGTGGTTTTTGGTCCTCCAGACTAGAGTGGATGAGCTAAAGGTTTTGGAATTTTTGCAAGCATAAGTCCGTGCCTCTGCCATCGGTGACTTTGGGAGCTAAATGACTCTGCCACACTATCTAGTCAGTAAGGAGATTGGGGGTTCAACTACAAAGTCTGTTATCACTGAGGTATGTGGAAAGTCTAACAGCACCTATTATAATTGATAAGCTAAGCAATGCATTATTTAGTGTCCATAGTTCTGTTTGTGCAGATTTGTCCCTGCAACAGTAGTAGAATTGATTGTCCTCCTATCCAAACCAAAAGTAAAGTAGTATCTTATTCTTTCTTGGTGGTCATTCACCTTTTTATTGTTGGCAATTGTCAAAGCATAAACATTTAGAATACTTGAAAAGACATTATGGACAATCCCAGAGGACTGCACTCAGTGCATAGAGCAATTGCTGACTAGAATGGGAGTCCAATGGAAATGCCAAATGTGCAATCTTAGTTAGCTACACAGACAGACTAATAAGAATAATCTAGTAATACCACACGGAGTCATAGTCGAGGCAGGATAAGAATTTAGATCCTGTCTACAAGAAGATCAAAGACGATTTAGAAAAAATTGAATGAGGAACGCTAGGAAAAAATAAGTACTCTATATTAAAATTAAAACTTACTGGGTCCAGCAAAGGAGCCCTCGCCTGCCCGGTCCTGGCCTGCATCGTCAACAGCACCCTCCTCCTCCTCCTCCTGTGTCCTCCTCTTGCCCCTGGGGGAAGCTGATGTACAACATGAAAGAAAGAAAAACAGAAAACATGGATGATATTTGTCAACCAAATCAAACATTTCAAAAGAACTAACAAAATATTTTTGCGAAATAGCAAATAGACGACTACTCCACGGGATATATTATTGACCAATCTCATGTGGTCGACTACGTTATTACTTTAGTATTGCTTGATTTGCGGACCGTCGAATTGGAAATTACCTTATGTAACTCACTAAACAAAGTACTAAAAAGGTTTGCCTAGGATTGGCAGGCAGCAGTCCGCAGCACGCGAAGTGACAGCCAAAGTCCATCGTGATTGAAGATCAGCGACAACACTAAAGTTTCCTACTACATTAACCAGTCATTAAAATACTCAAACTATCAATCCACCACCACTATTTCTTCTTATCGCCATGTGTACAAAGGAAGGACTGGACTTGAGTCTGTAGGGGCTGATTTAGAAGCCCTTTGCGGCTCTTTTGCTCCATTGTCTCGTGACTTTTGTGACGCAGCGGCAGCACAAAAGAGGCGCAATGGTGCGGCGTATATTAACAACGTGACGCATATGGGAGATGCATCACGTTGTAAAGCCCTGCGCCAATAGGGGGCGTTCCGGCGCAAGGGAGGGCGTTCCTGCGCAGGAACGCATCCTAAAAGTGGCTGAGGGAAATCTACAAGATTTCAATCAGTCACTTTGAGGACAGTGAAGCGTGACTCAAACCCTGCGCCTGCTTGAAGCAGACGTACGGCTTGACGCAGCATTGGGGCGATAGGGCACCCCAGAGCATTGATGGAGCTGCACCATCGTTGCGACGCAACTCCAGCAATGCGCCGCCTTTACGGCACAGATGCGTAACGCTTTGGTGACGTTTTGGGCCCATAGTGCGCCGCATTGTAAATACGGCGCACCATGGGTGATGGTGGCGTGACGCACAATTACTGGTGTATCCCTGCTACTTTGCAGGGATGCGCCAGTAATTAAAAATCTGAACCTTAGTGTGTAGCATTACGCAGTTCTTTAAACTACACTCATACATAATTTCACAGGCCAATGAAATGAACACAAAATCTAAAAAAAATAAGCATAGTAGCAACACTACTGAGAAGAAGGAGAGCAGTGTACCTGAAATGCACAGAAGATTTTGAAATATAATTTACCTACAATGTAATGAGCAGCATTATTGCTCTTGGTAAAAAAACAAAAATTTGCAATATAATAACACAGCAGGAGAAAACATAGTAGTAAAGAAATAGCTACTACTACTCACCAAGCCCGGGGATCTCAAGGCCAAGGAGGTCGAGCAGATCTCGCTCACGGGTCAGGAGATCTGTCCAGCGGTGGGTGGCCTGGTTGTAGGTGCGCCAGACCCAAGAGTGATGGTAAATGGCCTGGCACACCTTCTCCCACCGCTTCCGGCGCTCCCGGATCCTGTACCCGGCACTGATCTTGCCGCCTCCCATGATGGTCCTGGGGAGGCGGCGCTGAACATAAAAAATGAGTTGGCCTACCTCCTCCGGGCTAAATATCTCCCTGGGTACGACCTCCTCCCCCCTCAAACGCCCGCACGGGAGCCGGACACGGGGTGCGGGACCCTTCCCCTTCCCTTCTCGGCTCCCTTCACCATGGTCTGGGCGGAAAGGAATAAAGAAAATAGAATAGGGAAGAGAAGAAAAGAAAAGAGTTTAAAAAAGTAGTTTAAAATTAACCAAAAGTAGCAGTAAACACAAAAATATAGGGCTAGAAAAATAGAGGGATAGATAATAAGTAAAATAGATCAAAAAAAACTTCAAACAAGCAAAGGATGGCAGAGATTTAGAGAGGATACAAAGACCATGCCCAGAACCATAGCAATAAATGAGAAACAAGATGGCCGCGCCCGTTCACGACCGCGCGGGTAAGTTTGCGCGAGATTTTCCTTGCGAACACTCATGAAACTGTACTGGCGAGCCGCACACTTTGCGAGATTACACTTCGCGCCCGGAAACGGAAATACATCAGGCAAACAAGATGGCCGCGCCCTTGAACGACCGCGAGGGTAACTTCGCGCCTTGCGCTACGAGCGGCTCGCAAAAACGCACAAAACCTTGCGAACTAACACGCCGCAAAAAAACAAATTGCATATTCGCACGAATTCGCGGCTTCCAAATCCGATCTCGCGAGAGTTCGCGCCCCGCAAATCCCGCGAAATTGCAGTAAAACGAGTTTTGCAAAACTGAAAGCAATCGGCAGGTGCAAGAGTTCAAACTCATCATTCGTAACAATTCCCTGTAGTGCTTCCTGACTGGGGCCCCTCCAGAATTCAGTTGCTAGTTGCAACAATTGTATGACCCTGCTCTGACCCTCACAGCAGGCTCATAGAATAGCTACAAGTAGGCCACAAAGGTCCAGGAAAAAAAATGCACTGCAACAGAAAGCAAATTACAGATAAGGAAGCAGGTGCCAGACTGGAATTTTAAAACAGTGACACATTAATAAACTAACCCCAAATTAATTCATGTCAGTTGAAGCAGGGCTGGTGTGCTTGCTTTTCCCCCCATAATCTACAGTGATGATGAACCAGAGGGTGGCATTGATGTAACAGAGGGTGGCAGTGGTGAAACAGAGGGTGCTGGGAACCTGTGATGATGAACCAGACGTAGAAAAAACATAATCGCGACCGTTGCGAGCCGAAATGTAAGTTCGCAATTGCGAACTGGTACGAAACCCTCGCGAACTGGCAGAAATCCTTGCGAACAGAAAAAAAAAAATCCGCAAATTCGCGAGAATTCGTGGATTTTGCGGATTGCGAGTTCGCAAATCCGCAAAATTCGCGAACGCGAGATTCGCAAAATTCGCCCATACTTATTCGTGGGTTACCCGGTAACCTGACTCAGACCGCCCACGAGACAGCCGAGTAACATACCGGGACTGGTGTTTTTATATATACATGGTCATGTGATCAAGGCTCTTAGGAGCCGAAACGTTATGGCGACAGGAATTGCACGAATAAAATAATATGCATTGAGATATTTTGGTCCGTGTCCATACCTTTGTGCTGAGCACGACGAGCAAGGCACATTATCGACGGAGACATATATATATATATATATATATATATATATATATATATATTTAACCACTTGGCTGCTAAGGCATTATTCTGCTTCTCATATAATTTCCATTGAAATCAATGGAAAGTCCATGACGAGTTACCCTTGTCATTAGCGGCGAAGAGGATATATATATATATATATATATATATATCTCCAAGAACTCCTCCGTAGGAAAAAGAGAGGCCACACCAGGGGAAATAGCGAAGGCTTCTTTATTCAGTAAAACACCCACAGTGGCGAATGCATTTCGGTGTTGAATTCGCCTTCCTCAGCGCCAGGGGTATGTGCACGGTTCAACCATCTGCTTGACTTTAAATGTCCTGCCTCCTCCTGCTGCTGGACACATGCCTCCGCCCCTCCAGGTAAGTACCAATCGCAGAACACTGCCAGCAGGCTGCTTGTGGTGCGATGCCTACAGGACCCAGAATGCACCATTCTTAGCAGTTCTCTGTGTCTTGCGGGGGTAAGTCTTGTGCCAGCCAATTGTTGTGCCCCCAAGGGTTTCTGCCGAACATCAGCTGCCTCCTCCGCTCCCCAGACCACAGCAACCCCCAAAGCACGGGATGAAATGTCGGCGGGGGCTAGGAAGTCCTCCACGCCCAACGTGCAATCTAGCTGATTACAGCACTGCCCGTTCTCCTCCCGGGTTCGGAGGTGGACCCTGGTCATTCCCTTACAAGGGACAATGAGAATTTCGCTGAGGCGAAGACCAGCGTAGCCAGGGCCAACTTTGTGCTGCGGGGACCTCTCAAAGCGTGACTTCTGGTACAGGCGCTGAAATATAACCAAGAACTCCTCCGTTGGAAGAAGAGAGGCCACACCAGGGAAATAGGGAAGGCTTCTTTATTCAGTAAAACACCCACAGTGGCGAATGCATTTTGGCATTGAATTCGCCTTCCTCAGGGCCATGGGTATGTGCACGGTTCAGGCATCTGCTTGACTTTAAATGTCCTGCTTCCTCCTGCTGCTGGACACGTGCCTCCGCCCCTCCAGGTAAGTACCAATCGCAGAACACTGCCTGCAGGCTGCTTGTAGTGCGATGCCTACAGGACCCAGAATTCACCATTCTTAGCAGTTCTCGGTGTCTTGCGGGGGTAAGTCTTGTGCCAGCCAATTGTTGTGCCCCCAAGGGTTTCCGCCGAACATCAGCTGCCTCCTCCGCTCCCCAGACCGCAGCAACCCCCAAAGCACGGGATGAAATGTTGGCGGGCTAGGAAGTCCACAATGCCCAATGTGCAATCTAGCTGATTACAGCACCGCCCGTTCTCCTCCCGGATTCGGAGGTGGACCCTGGTCATTCCCTTACCAGGGACAATGAGAATTTCGCCGAGGCGAAGACCAGCGTAGCCAGGGCCAACTTTGTGCTGCGGGGACCTCTCAAAGCGCGACTTCTGGTACACGCACTGAAATATAACCAAGAACTCCTCCGTAGGAAGAAGAGAGGCCACACCAGGGGAAATAGCGAAGGCTTCTTTATTCAGTAAAACACCCACAGTGGCGAATGCATTTCGGCATTGAATTCGCCTTCCTCAGCGCAGGGGTATGTGCACTGTTCAGGCATCTGCTTGAGTTTAAATGTCTTGCCTCCTCCTGCTGCTGGACATGTGCCTCCGCCCCTCCAGGTAAGTACCAATCGCAGAACACTGCCTGCAGGCTGCTTGTGGTGCGATGCCTACAGGACCCAGAATGCACCATTCTTAGCAGTTCTCGGTGTCTTGCGGGGGTAAGTCTTGTGCCAGCCAACTGTTGTGCCCCCAAGGGTTTCCGCCGAACATCAGCTGCCTCCTCCGCTCCCCAGACCGCAGCAACCCCCAAAGCACGGGATGAAGGGTCGGCGGGGGCTAGGAAGTCCTCCACGCCCAACGTGCAATCTAGCCGATCACAGCACCGCCCGTTCTCCTCCCGATTCGGAGGTGGACCTGGTCATTCATGTGATCAAGGCTTTTCAGCCGAAACGTTATGGCGACAGCTGAATAAACGCAACTAACCAGCATCCAAAGTGTGGTCCGTGTCTGTTTCCAGCGCGATCAGGCAGAGGTGATTGTGGCGGGAGAACGGAGGTTTTCCATATATACATATATATATATATATATATATATATATATATATATATATATATATATATATACTTTAAAACCTATAATAAACTATTCATTTTTATTTATTTTATAATTTTAAAATTATAAAAAATGTAACAGATAAATACATATATATATATATATCAATAACATAAAATCTATTAAAAATCATTCTATTATAAATTAAAACATTAAACTATTTGAAAATCTTGAAACTTACATTTCCCACTCCAGTCAGTGCAACAATAGGGAAAGTGTCGGATAGCAAAGTGGTAAATATTACTATCCCGACCCCAGTGAGTGCAACAGTAGGGAAAGTGTTGGATAGCGGAGGGATAAAAATTACTATTCCGACTCCAATTAGTTCAACAGTAGCGAAAGTGTTGGATAGCAGAGGGGTAAAAATTAATATTCCAACTCCAATGACTGCAACAGTAGGGAAAGTGTTATATAGTGAAGGGATAAAATTCACTATTCCCACTCCAGTCAGTGCAACAGTAGGGAAAGTGTTGGTTGCGGAGGGGTAAAAATTACTATTCCCACTCAAGTGAGTGCACCAGTAGGGAAAGTGTTGGATAGTGGAGGGATCAAATTCACTATTCCAACTCAAAGCAGTGCAACAGTAGGGAAAGTGTTGAATTACAGAGAGGTAAAAATTAGTATTTCCACTCCAGTAAGTTCAATATTAAAAATTAACAAAATATCAACAACAAATATTTTAAAAAACTCAAAAAGAAATAAAAAATATATAAATATATTACAAATTAAACTTTAAACATATTTAATATTAAACATACAAAAATAAAAACATATTATAATCTTAAATATATATGACAAATATCTATAAATATTATATGAAATACAATTAAAAAAATATTTCAAACAAATAAGTATTTTGGGTTAGAAATGAATTAAAAACAAAAACATTCATTATTGCATAACTTTACTTTATTTACTTCCTACCCTATAACACCACACAAATCACAGCCCACATCTAAATGTAAAAAAATTACTTCCATAATTCAGATAATTAATTATCAATAAATAAATATTATTAATTTACAACAAATTTAAACTCAAACAAATTAAGTAACTTCCCACACTTTACCCCTATAATCCCCACAACCCACAACTAAAATTAAACTGTAAACAAATTAATTACACAATTAAAATGTATTTTCAATTAAAAAACTAATAGTATTTGACAACTAATTAGGAAGTAATTAAAATGAATGTACTGTCCACCCTTTACCCCTATGAAACCAAAACCCACACACAAAAAATTAATAATTACCCTTATTAATTACCAATTCATGAATCTGAATGAGCAACTAATTATTAATGAATTCAACATAAATTATTTCACACCCTTTACCCCTATAAACCCCATAACCCACACCTAGAATTATTTACACAATGTTCATATTTAATTTTCAATTAATTAATATTAACAACTAATTCATTAATAAAACATAAATTACTTACAATCCTTTACCCCTATAAACCCCACAAGTTGCACCTAAAATGAATTGCACAATTTCCATATTTAATTTTCGATTAATTAATATTAACAACTAATTCATTAGTTAAACATAAATGACTTTCCACCCTTTACCTCTAATAAACCCCAAAACCTGCAACTTAACTTAATTACACAATTTTCATATTTAAGTTTAAATTAATTAATATTAATTAATAACTAATTATAAATTAAAAATAAATTACTTCACACCCGTTACCCCTATAAACCCTAAAACCCACACCTAAAACAAATTACACAATTACCATAAATGAATTACCAATTAACTAATTAATATTAATGTACAACCAATTAACAATTAAACATAAATTACTTCCCAGAATTGACACTAAAAAATCTCAATTAAATAAATAATAATGAATAAAGAATAATCATTAATTTATTATAATTAAGTTACTTCCCACCCTGTTCCCCTATAACCCCACAACCCTCTATGGAACTAAAAAACACACAATTGCATTAAAATAAAATTGATAACTACTAAAAATGTAACACATATATTAAAAAAACATAAACAATATTTCACAAAAAATACATCACATACATTTAAAATATACTAAAAAACATAACACTAATTAAAAAATCGATATTTTAAATAACTATATGTTTGCAGATTATTTTAATGACTTCTATATTTTTTTAATGATATTTCTTACCTTAAAATCAATATTGTTGACCACGATATTCTTGCTGTCGATATTTCTGTATATAGAAAAATTGATGGGCAGAATGCAGAACAATGTTATGCATTCACCCCAGTACAGAGATCTGGGCCTAAATACATCGTTTTTTTGTTCACCATGCCATTCCAGTTCGGACACAGCCATATGCAAATCAGTCCAGACCCTGTGCCCAATGGGAACAGTCCAGCCCGAACTGCCAGGCCAGGTCCTCCCTGGACTGGAAACAAGTATCCTAGGACCGGTTTTGGGGTTTCGCTCCTCATCAGCCAGGACAGCTTGACTCCAGTGTCATGGAGAGCACAGGACCCACGTCTAGGCATACCCTTCCCACTTGGGGTGACAAATGCAAAAAGAACAATTGATGGACAGATTGGAGAAAAAGTCATACATTCACCCCAGTACAGAGATCTGAGCTTAAAGCCATTGTTTTTTTGCTCACCATGCCATTCCAGTTTGGACCCAGTCATTTGCAAATCAGTCTTGACCCTGTGCCCAATGGGAACAGTCCAGCCCGAACTGCCAGGCCAGGTCCTACCTGGAATGGAAACAAGCATCCGAGGACCGGCTGACTCCAGTGGCATGGAGAGCACGGGACCCACGTCTGGGCATACCGATCCCACTCGGGGTGACAAATGCAAAAAGAACAATTGATGGACAGAATGTAGAACAATGTTATACATTCACCCCAGTACAGAGATCTGGGCCTAAATCCATTGTTTATTTGCTCACCATGCCATTCCAGTTTGGACCTAGCCGTATGCAAATCAGTCTTGACCCTGCGCCCAATGGGAACAGTCCAGTCCGAACTGCCCAACCAGGTCCTCCCTGGACTGGAAACAAGCATCCTAGGACCCGTTTCGGGGTTTCACCCCTCATCAGCCAGGATAGCTTGACTCCAGTGGCATGGAGCGAACAGGACCTACTTCTGGGCATACCCGTGCCACTCGGGGTGACCAATGCAAAAAGAACAATTGATGGACAGAATGTAGAACAATGTCATACATTCACCACCGTACAGAGATCTGGGCCTAAATCCATTGTTTTTTGCTCACCATGCCATTCCATATTTCTGTGCCATGATAGTTGCACCTCGATATTTATGTAAGTCGACATTTCTAACTCCATATTTTGCCTAAATACCGTCCCTGAGACTTGAAAACAGGAATCAAGCAGACAAGTCCTTGAGTCACTTTGGTTCTGGGTTGGAGAGCTGCAGATGCAGGCCTTCTCACTCCCAGTGAAGAGGGCTGCAGGCAGCAGGTCATCACATCAGAGCAGGAGTCCAGCAGAGTAGCAGTGCAGCAGAATGGCAATACCTTTAGGAACGCAGCAGTCCTTCTTCGTGCAGAGTAACCACTGGTCCAGAAGCTCACTGAAGTTGTGGTTTCAGAGGCCCGGTACTTATGCCCACTTGTGCCTTTGAAGTCGGAGATACTTCAAAAAGATATTTCTAAACTGCACAGAGTCTCTGCCCTTCCTGCCATGGGACAGGACACAGCCTATTTAGGTGTGTCAGCTCCTCCCTACTAGTCTGCCCAGGATGGTTCATCAGGACGCGGATGGCCCATCAGTCACACTTAAGCTCTCTTTGTGTGTGGCTGTCTAGAAGGAATGCACAAAGCCCAGCTGTCACCCACCCCAGAAGTGTGGCTGAGTGCCACACCTCACCAGGGAGCAGCATTAGGACCAGGGAGCCCGAGGGCCAGACCCGCTCTTTTGGATGTCCCCATTCTCTGGCTGGAAGGGAGGGGGGTGCATGACTCCTCCTAGGTCATGGGCAGCATGAGGTTTGCGCATCACTTCCGCTCCTGCCGTTGCAGAAAAGTGGCCTACATAGGGCTCATTGGCCAGGGCCCCTTCCTTTGCTTCATTGTGATGACTGGAGCGGATCAGCGGCACAAGCAGTCCTCTCTTGTCTTTTGTCCAGGTTGACGTGGCAACATTGAGGGATTTACCCAGTGTTTCACACCCAGCTCCAGGAAGGCAGCATCTTGCATCATATGCCCCCAGGAGCTCAATGGGTTTGAGTTCTCTCACGTGACCCAAGTTAGCACTCGGTGGTGGCTCTGGTGGTGCTCAGCAGGGTGCTCGGTGAAGAGTTACACATGGCGAACCTTTGAGCATTGCCTTCCTTGTGTGTAGAATTTTTACAGGGTTTGGAGAAGAAGATCTTCGGGCTCCCTAATTCCAAGTTTAACATGGTTTATACTGGGGATATTCAGATGCCGATTTCACAGGCAATACTGCTGTGTACCTGGGTTCTACAGATAGAGCTTGGAACTAATAAGCCTCATTGCTGAAGGTATTTGTTGCATCTCAAGAGAATGTGTTTTCAACCCGATTGGCGATTTCCCGGGCAGCCCCCTTCCATTATGAGCATTAAGTGGTAATTTGTGTGCACATGAGCACATGAGATAATTGTAAGGTCCGATTAGCGTATTTTTAATGGTTTCCTCAGTAGCAAGAGAGCTAATTGTGCCCCTAACTTAAATCTTGCCCTGGGATTAGCGGGTTTACCGTAGGTTTCTCAGTGGGGAGCTACGTTTATTGCTGCACCGGAGGCTACTGGAGGCTACTGTGTAAGGTCCAGGACTCTCACTCTGAAGGTTAGAGGCAGGGGCGGCTCTAGGCTCATGGTGGCCCTGGGCAAGGAGAGTAGGTAGGGGGCCCCGGAAGAGGGGGTACAGGCAGGGTGAAGCGTGGAGGCCAGTGAAGGGGGGGGGGGTGTTCAGGGTGTTTGGAAGTGGAACAGAGCTGGAGGCCGCCAAATCCCTGCCAGGGGCCGCCACGCAAATATGTATCCATCCTCAGAGGATTATTATATTAAGGATATATTGGCATGGTGGCCACTGGGGTTTGGTGGCCCTGTGCAGGTGCACAGCTTGCATATTCCTAAGGCCGCCCCTGTTAGAGGTGTGGGATTAGGGGACGCTTCAATGTTTAAATTCTTTAAGTTACCATCAGTAAGGCCATCAGGCTTTTGCAAGGGGTCTCATCTATGCATAGATGTGAGAGGTGCAATTCTTTAATGGGAGTTGTTGGCTTTAGTGTGCACCTTTGGTTTTCCCAGTGGGCCCACATCTGCCTAGAGTAGTCACTTTCCCTCTTCTCTGACTAGTATTAATGTAGCGCTGCTGCCTAGCTGGCACAGGGTATTTGTGTTCCTTCTGCTGCAGTGGCAGTCGAGCGCATGTTTGAATACTTTATTGCCCATTAGGTCTCAAGGGTATGATGCCTGCCAAGGACGGTAGAGTATGCGTGAGAAAGGGATGTTACCCAGAGTTATCCCAGCTTGTGAAAATGGTCCTGGCTAAGTTGAGTGAGGGTGGGGAGTCAGGCAGCTCAGCATCCTTAACAGAACCAGTGGCTAAACCAGAGCAAGTGGTGGAAGAGCACCTGAGGTGCTCTAACGTCCATCCTCAGGCTGTCTTCCCTCTGGTAAAGAGAATGGCCAATAAGCAGTCAGTTCAACCCAAGGCCGCAGTGGGTTCCATTCATTCTGGGGCTAGGGGGATCCCTGAGCAACTCTATGACCGAGGGCACCAGGAGGACACTAATCTCACAACCTTGCCACTTATTGCACCCTCTGCATCCGCTGACTCTCACCAAGCACTACAAGGCTCAAATTCGGTTCTATATGTACTAGCTGGGTATAGACAGTCATTGAAGCTGCTTTTTGAGCAGAAAACCAGCACTTTTTTAGCACAACTTGGGGTAGCCCTTTGTTCTCAGTCACTGGGGTTGGTCGACGACTCGCCCATTGGGTTGTCACATCCAGTGTCGCAGATGCCACTCCCTGGCTCGCAATCATTAGGGTTTGAGGCAGCCCCTCAGGGCTCTCAAGCGGGGCTATCACACCAGGTGGCAACGGCTGGCTCGAGGGTTAGGGTCAGGGCTCCGTCCAGACCCCACACTGGGTTGCTTTCATCAGTTGCATTTTTACTGTCTCAATCAGTGGGTCCAGCAGCAGGAACTCAAGGAGGTCACACCCTTATTGCCCTCTGATCCCATCTTCCTGTCTGCCATTGCTGATTTGCAGAAGCAGGTGGAGTGTATTGCAAAGGCACGTGAGGGCTGACCCCGCTGCTCAGAGCGGGGCCTCAGGTGGGTCCATCGGTATGCAAGAAACCTGCCAAAGCTGCATCAGGTAAAGGGACTGGGGGCTCTGCTAAGGACTCTGGGTCTGTTGGAAAAGTGTTGGGTGGGCAAGAGATATGGAAGGGTAACGTTGTTGAAATTTTTTCACTGATTAGACCCAAGAGATGGGAGGGCTCGGTGAAGGAAAAAGAGGGGAAGGAAGGCTCTTCGCGGGAAAAGAAGCCTAGTCTCCAGGAATCCATCACTAAATGGCTTTTTGGTTTTAATGTTTTAATGACTGTTATGCAGGAAAGGAAACCAGAAGTAGCCTCGTCCATTATATTTTATGCCAATAAGATACTTAAAGCGCATCACATGTACGGTGGGATGGCTTGGTTGTATTACAATAGGGACTTCAGGTGGGGTAATGTTGAGGACCCTGAGATTAGATGGGACCAAATGGAGGTCAATGTATGGCTATAAAGTGTAAACAGCAAAACTCCACTCAAATAGCCTTTTTATGCGCAATGTGGTAAAGGTAGCAAACAAAGGTCGAGTTGGGCATCTAGTAGAAAGCTGTGCACCTGACCAGCGTGGTCTTGTAAATGTAATCATGCATGCTCCTTCTGCGGGCATCCTTCAAGTTCCAAATTTAAATGCATTCAAAAACCTAAAAAGAAAGGAGAAGGCTCTAAGTCATCCAACCAAAAGACCTTACCTACCCCTGTTACTATTGAGGAACTGCTCCCTCAGCTTAATTTGTACCCTAATGGGAAGGGTTGCTCAGTAATTATATCAAGGTTTCAGTACTAGCTTTTACATACCGGTCCATGATGTTTTACCTGTTCTGCATTGCAAAAATCTGTTGTCAGTGTGTGCACACCTAGGGGTGGTAGCCCTGAATTTGGAGAAGGATGGCTCATTAGGAAGGATTGCGGGTCCTTTCCCTGCATCCCCATTCTCTACTTTTGTTTGTTTCCTGCTGGATGTGGTCCCAAAGAAAGACCCACTTCCGCCTGATCCATAACCTCTCAGTACCCAAGAGCTTATCTGTCAATGATGCAATAAACCCTGCACTGTGTTCGGTGACCTACTCATCGTTTGACATGGCATTGGCTTAGCTGCGCAAGCTAGGCTCGGAGCATATTTGGCAAAGATGGACTTTGAGTAAGCTTTTAGGCTTCTGCCTGTTAATCCTGATGATGATCACTTGCTTTGTTTTCAGTATGATTTTTTTTTTTTTTATAAGACCAACGGTCCCAAACTTTATTTAGTTTCACAGATGAGTAAATCAGTAGTCACACAATGTCAAAACAATGAATCATTACTACAAACGGTACTCGGCTAGCAGCACATACTGACATGTCAATCATATATGAGTGAAAATAAACAGTAGCCAGTGGAGATGCATTAGTTCACAAGTGGCAGTGCTAGGAAATGTCTCGTGTTGCAGTGCTCGCGGCTCGTAGCACTGCGTAAGGACCAGAGTGGTCATGAAAATCCAACAGTCATTGTTTTAAGTTGTGTTCCCTGATTAGCACTGTAGTGAGCAAGGGCAGGATCATATCCCCCGTCGTCATATTGGTCGCTGGGTTTCCGCCTCCTGTACGTGGAAGCATCCAGCTGGCAATGCGTGATACGGAAATGGGGAGGGGGGATCGAGCATTAGTGTGAGTACAGCATTAACAATCTCTACGTCAACCAAAAGATATAACTGGAAGTAAAAGAAGAGGGGGAGGGAGAAACATTTCAACAACTGTTGGACTAGCATTCGTGTGTGTGGTAGTGTATCTAGAACCCTGGCTGTGTGTGGTGCACCCTTTGTGGGCTACGCAGGGGGGGGTAATTGAGGATGTGATGTCGCTGCGGCTGCAAGGCGGAGGGGGGGGAGGGAATGGCAGTGGCGGGGAGCGGCAGGGGACATCTCTCGTTGTGGAAGGTCTCAGCGGTCGGGGCAGGTGGTGGGGAGGGAAAGAGGGGGGGGGAAATTCTGCGCTCAACACGGACAGCAATTAACTGGGCCCCCTCTATTCCGCGTCGGGATGGTATTCTATACCGGCCTGGGCGCACGCCCGATGGTACACGATCAGGGTAGCGTCCCAGTCTTGGGCGATCGGATATTTCCGTAGGCCAGCGGTCTCCTCTCTGTGTAGAGACACACTCTCCGCACAGGCCCAGTTGCCAAGAGAGCGACGCCAGTCCGCAGGGCGCGGTGGAGTGGCACTTTTCCACCGCTTCGCGATGAGGCGCTTAGCCGTAATGAGGCCTAAGTCCCAAAAGCGCGCCCGCGGCTTGGTCTGCTTGGTTCTCCTGTAGAGTCCCAGGAGGCACACTTCCCATGTCTTGGGGAGAGTTTCGCCTGTGGCTGCCGTCAGCGTGTCAGTGACCGCTGACCAGTACGAGGCGAGGTGGGCGCAACTCCAGAGTGCGTGCAGGAAGTTCGAGTCTAGAAGGCCGCATCTGGGACACGCCGACGAAGTGAGTCCGAAATAGCGATTTAGTTTGTCAGGAGACAAATACGCGCGGTGAATGATCTAATATTGGATGGTTTTGAATCGCGCGTTGCGGGGAATATTTCTAGCGCCTGCTAATATCGCGGCCCACTGTTTGTCCGTCCAGTCGGTGCCCCGGTCAGTCGCCCACTTCTCCCTCAGTCTTTGGGAGGAGAATTGGGTATGGCTGTGTAGTGCCTGTGCCAGCCAGTGCACTATATGGGACCCATCGCCCATCACGTGCAGGTACTGGAGGAGTAGATGAGTGGGCGGTTCTTGGCTCATGTCACCCCATGCCTTCGTCAGCTCATGGAGGAGTCTGGCATGTGCCAGGAATTGACCCACTGGCAGCTCGGAATCTGTGGCCAGGGTCTCGAAGGGCAACAGCTCTCCGTCGCTATATAGGCCGCTCAAGTCGTCTAAGTCTGCTGCCGTCCAGCTGCGTAGCTCAGTCGAGGACAGTATGCCAGTGCCTAAGGGAGTCCCTAGTAGGGGTAGGTTCGGAGCATAGGGCACTGTACCTTTGGTGAGTCTGAGGGCCCGCGCAAAGCACCGCTTCGCGAGCGCCACATGGACTTGTGTGGGGGGTCGCCCCTGCGTTAGGGGGTGGAAGAGTGTTAGCACCTGCACGGGGGACAAGGTGGTGTCGGCCGTGGCCGTGTCTATCAGGTTCTTGCCGCTCAGCCAGTAAGCGACCCATTGTAGCTGGGCTGCCAAGTAATATAGCTCCTGATTGGGGACAGCTAAGCCTCCAGCGTCCGTGGCCACATACAGGGTCTTTAATGCTACCCGGGGTCTCCCTTTGTTCCAAATGAGGCGCCTGGTGAGAGTTTCCAGCCCTCTGAATATGTGCGCTGGCACATACACTGGCAGGTTAGCATAATAATAGAGGAGCCGGGGGAGCATTATCATTTTGGTTAGCGCCACTCTGGCCGGCACATTCAGTGGGAGGGAGTTCCAGAACGTGACCTGGGCTGAGAGCGAGGATATAGCTCTCACCAGGTTGCCCTCCAGGAGGTCCACGGGGTCTCGGTATATTAAAATCCCTAGGTACCTGAATACCGTCGGGTGCCACCGGAGTGTCTCCCCCATCATGCGTACCTCACATTGCGGCATCCCGCTACTGAATGCATAGGTTCCTGATTTGGCCCAGTTAACGTGGAGCCCCGACATTTCTCCGAATGTTCGGAAGATGTCTGTGATTGCCTCGGGTATACGCATGAGGTCTCTGACATACAGCAATAAATCATCGGCATACAGAGACACCGAGTGTGTGCCGTCTGCTAGCGGGATGCCCCATGCGGCGCCGGAGGGGCGTAGCAGTTCCGCCAACGGCTCCATCGCCAAGGCAAATATCATAGGGGAGAGGGGGCAGCCCTGCCTGGCACCCCGCCCAATGCGGATCCTGTCAGAGAACAACCGTCCGGTCCGGACGCGCACCTCGGGCGCTTGATAGAGGAGCCCCACCATCTGGATATAGGCATCGCCTAGTTCGTATTTCTCGAGGACTCGGAGGAGATACGGCCATTCCACCGAGTCAAACGCTTTTTCCAGATCGAGCACGATGCACCCTGAGCGTGGCCAGGTGGGGTCGCATACCGTTGGATCTTGAAAAAACGGCGTAGATTGTAGGACGTGCTCCGGGTGGGCACAAAGCCATTTTGATCAGTGTGTACCAGTGTGGGGACCAGCGGTGCAAGCCTCCGAGCCAGCGTCGCTGCCAATATTTTATAATCGGTGTTGAGGAGCGCCAGCGGTCTGTATGAGCCAAGTTCGTTCGCTTCTCTACCCGGTTTCAGCAGAGAGACCACGTTAGCTTCGTTTAGGGACGCCGGGAGTTCAGCATCTTCCAATGCCGCCCTATACATTCTCAGCAGCTCCGGTATTAACACCAGTGAGTAGGCCTTATAGAACTCCGCCGGGAGTCCATCAGGGCCCGGTGCTTTGCTATTGGAGAGGGAGAAAATCACTTCCCGCAATTCCTCCCCGGTGAGCGCAGCGCCCAGCTCTGTCTGGTGGGCAGCAGTAGCTGTCGGGAGCTGCAGAGTCGTTAGATAGTCCGTGATCTCCACCATAGTGGCCCGCAGCCGTGAGCTATACAGGGACCTTTAATGTGACGTGAACGCCTCATGGATCTGAGTCTGGGTGTAGACCTCGACGCCCTGGGCCGTGCGGATCGACAGGACCGGCCCGGATTGCGTGTCTTGCCGTATCAGCCACGACAGCAGCCTGCCAGGTTTATCCCCCGCGTTGTGTGTGCGCGCGGAGTGCGCTGCGAAATTAATGTTCTTTAGGCGCTCCATCAATACAGCGTGATCCGCCTTGGCCGAAATCAGTTGGGAATCATCGCCCCCCGTCGCCTCCCGCTCTTTATCTAGTAGTGCCTCCTCAGCCCTTATCAGATCCCTCTCCACCTGACCTCGTAGGCCCGCCTGCACACCGAGGCAGCTTCCCCGGGTAACCGCCTTGAAGGCGTCCCACTCGACTCTCGGGGAGGAGGTCGAGTCGTTGTTGTCTTCGAAGTATTGTATGATTCTCCTGGACATCTCCTCCCGGAATGGTGTGTCGAGTAGGAGGTCTGGTTGCAAGCGCCATGTGGGTACGGGCGGGCGTGGGCGCCTCCATCCATATACCAGTGTGTGCGGGTTGTGGTCTGAGTGCGTCCGTCCCAGGTAGTCTGCTTCTGTCACGGAGGGAATCAGGTCGCGGGACAGCATGTATCTGTCCAACCTGACATGCAGTGAGTGGGCTCCCGAGTAATAGGAATACACCCGGGCGGTGGGATTTCTGACTCGCCAGGCATCCTGTAAGTTCCATTGTGTTGCCCAATCAAGTAGGGCTCTGGAAGTTGCCTGCGCTGGGGCGATTGCAGCTGGGGGGGACGAGCGGTCAAGGGAGACATCTAGTACGCAGTTGTAATCCCCACCCACCATCAGGGGTACGTCTGGCCAGGGTGCAATTACTGCCGATAAGCGCATGAAGAATTTCCCCTGCTCTACATTAGGTGCGTAGATGGAGGCAATGACCATCTGCTGCCCGTCTAGTCTGCCCTGTACGAAGACGTATCGTCCCTCGGTGTCGATATTGCTGTGTGTTAGTGCGAATGGAACCCCGGGCCTAACCCAGATCAGGGCCCCCCGTGCAAACGCTGAAACGGTTGTGGCGAATAGCTGCCCCCTCCACCTACGGCGAAGTGCGGCTACCTCAGTGGCGACCAGGTGTGTCTCCTGTAATAGTGCAATCTGGACCTGATGTCTCCTATGGTACGAGTACACCTGGTATCTACGTGAGGGTGTGTGCATGCCCCTGACATTCCAGGTACAAAATTTAACCGTAGCCATCACAGTGTTCATTGCGCCCAAGCACCCGTCCCCCCCCGACCCCCAGCCCGCCCCACCCACATACGCACAGCAGTTGCGAACAGTGACCATTTTTTCCCTTCGCCCTCTCCCACAGACCCAGGGATGCACGCTGTAACACTTCAATGTCCACACTAGTCTCAAAAGGAAGAACTTTAACAAAAACATAATACCAAAAGGGCAACAACAGAACAAGTCGCCGCCCAAACGCTCTATCGAGCTCAATCAATCCGTGAGTTCAATGGGGGGATGACGAAGTTCAGCACTTGGGTAAAACAAATTAGTTCAAGTCGCCAAGAGAGCCGCGGCGGCTCCCCACCACGGGCAGTGGATCAAGGGGCACCAAAAGTCAGTGGCAGTGTCCGCAGACAGGTCAGAGTTCCCAATGTCACTGGTCCCGGACAGTCCACCCCAGGGGGGGGATCCCATCTGTTAAACCTTCGGGGGGGGCACTCACCTCTAGGGGTCCGTCCACCCCTCCAAATTTATGTTCCCGGTGGTGTGCCAACGGGACCGCTCCGGCGCCTCCCCCGGTGTCACGGCGGTTCCGTGACGGGTCGGCAGGTGGGGGGGTTCGGGAGTAGAGCTCCGATCCCGGAGATGGGGCTGGACGTAGCTGCCGGGGTCTTCAGAAGTGCCGATGTGGATCTCCGATCTGGTCAGCCTTGGAAGTGATCAAACTGTTCCAAGATGCCAGTTGCGGTGGCCTAGCCAGGGCTAGGCTGTGGAGGGTTGCTCATACTATCTGATCCGATGTTTGGGGTGTGACATCCGGTAGGCCCTCTGTGTTCGAGTCATCTGGCAGTCCGTACATGAAGTCGTCGTCTTCGCTCCCGCGTGATCTTGGGCTTGCGTTGGAGATCAGGATGGGTGATTGTGACCCGCTGATCTCAGCTGCTATGCGGATAGCCTCTTGTTGTTCAGTCTGTATTTGCTCTGGAGTGGGGCCGATTTCTGTGTCCGTGGTCGGTGACCCGGCCCTCGAGGCGTGTCGTTGTCTCCGTCTGCGGGTACCTCGGTTTCGGCGCTGCTCCTTCGGCGCGGGTTCGTAGTTCGCATCCACTCCCGAATCCAGCCAGGCCGCCGCCGCCTCTGGAGTATCGAAGAAGTGGGTTTTGTCCTGTGCCACCACTCTGAGGCGTGCCGGGAACAGCAAGGAGTACTTGAGAGCCAGGCGTCTGACCCGTTGTTTCACCTCGAGGAACGATTGACGCCGACGTTGGACTTGTATGGTGTAATCAGGGAAGAACATCACCTTGGCGTTGTCTACCTGTATGTCCGATAGTTTCCGCGTTTCGCGGAGAATGGCGTCCCGGTCACGGTAGTTCAACACCCGCATGAGCATTGGCCTCGGGTTGGAGCCCTCCGGGGGTGGACGAGATGGTACCCTGTGCGCTCTTTCCACCACAAAGTGTGGTGACAGTGTGCCATCCGGCAGTAGCTCCCTGAGCCAGGCCTCCATATGTTCCGCCGTCTCCCTCCGTTCCCATCGTTCCGGCAGGCCTACAATGCGTACATTGTTTCTTCTGGCCCGTCCTTCTGCATCCTCCGCTCTATCCTCGAGGAACTCCACCCGGTTGAGCAGGTCACGGATGTGCTTATCTGTCTGCGTCAGCTTGGGTGTGGTCTCCGCCATCGCTTGTTCCAAGGTCGTGGTGCGGTCGGACAGTTTCTTGTGGTCCGCTCGGAGGAGCGTCAGGTCCACAGCCACCTTATCAATCCTGTTCTCTAGTGATGTACGGGTTAGCTGCATGGATTCCTCTAGGCGTTCCATGGCCGCCAGAATAGTGTCCAGTTTGGAGGCGGTTTGGTCAGTCTCTGTGTTCTTCACCATCCTTCCTTTGCTCAGTGTCCCACCGGTGCCGGTCTTTGCTCTGGTCCCCCCTGACATGTGGGTGGCCGTCACAGGTTGGCAGCCGAGTGGGCAGGCTCTCACGATGAACACTGTTGGGGCCTGTGCGCGCTGGTCTCTTCTGGTCAGGCAGTCCGCTCCGCCCGCGCCGGGCGGCGTGTGGTCCGCGAGGTATGAGGGGGGGACCACTGTACCGTCGTGTCGTGTGGGCCGGGCTCCTCGGTGTTAGACGGGCCCGGCGTTGACCAGTATCTATTTCTGGGCAGTGGGCGGGTACAGGTGTCCAGGAGATGGGGCCCCACAGCCTCCGTCGCTGGTCGTTCAGGCCTAGGGGCGATGCCGTCAGTGTAGGTCTCCAAACAGTGGAGCACGACCGTCCTCCGGTGTCTGCCAAGTTTGGCGGGAAGTCCCCAGCGCCGGCGGGTAAGGCGGGTCAGTGGCACAGTGTGCTGCGGGCCAGTGTGGCGTGCCTGCTTGCAACCTCTGGGATCCCTGAGCAGTGGGTTCGCCGGGGGGTATCGGACGGCGTGATGTGGTCTCCTCCCCCTTGCTGGGCCTGTTGCAGGGCGGTGGGTGAGTGTGGGGGCCCAGGGGGCAGAGCGGGCCAGCCCTCGCCGTAGCCTGCCGGGAACCAGGGGTAACGCTGTCCGAGTGGGTCCCCAAGCAGTCGAGTGCGATCCCTCTCCGGTGCTCACAGGGCCTGGAAGAATGCCCCCAGTGGCGGTTGGCAGGGAGGGCCGATTTCACAGCCCGTTTCGAGCCAGGGTGTTATGTCCAGTATTCGTGTCTGGGGCCCCTGCGCAGTTGGAGCGCTGCGGGGCAGCCGGGGTCGCGGCGCGGTCTCCTTCGCCCACTTGATTGCTCCGTGGAGTGTGCACGCGCTGCGGCCTACCTCGCTGGGCCGGATCCCCGGTCTCAAGTGGATGGGGCCGCCGACCGGAAGTGAGCCCTGGGCGGGCTGTTGCCGCGGCAGTCGACGGTCGGAGGGTTAGGTACTCCGATCCGTCTGAAAAGTTCAGTGATGGCGGAGCAGGTTCCCGGGTGCACTTGGTTCAAATTTGGGCCCGGTGTCGCTGAAAATGGAGGAGAAATAGCCCGTGTAAGGGGAGCTTCGCTCGGAGCTCAGCCCGGGCACGTCTTCCTACATCGCGTACTTGGCCACGCCCCCCATTTGTTTTCAGTATGATGGTCAATATTTCTATGACAGATGTATGCCAAAGGGCTGTGCAGTCTCTTGTAACTAATTTGAGAAGTCCCACTTGATGCTGCTATGGTTATCTACTTAACAGAACTGTTTACATGGACATCATACATTACCTTGATGATTTCCTTCTCATGGGTCTGCCTGCTTCAGGGGCCTGGAGTTTAGCTCTGGGGAAGGTGCTTTCTTTGTTCAAAGATTTGGGGGTCCCACTCTAACCCTACAAGACAGTGAGCCCGTCCACCAGTATGTTCTTCTTGGAAATCGAGATTGACACAATTGTGGGTGAATGCAGGCTTCCTCCTGACAAAGTACATGCCTTCTCCCTGGTGATTGATTCCACTCTTTCAGGTAGAAAGATGACGTTACATCAACTTCAGGTTCTCTTGGGTCAACCCAGTTTTGCTCTCCACATTATTCCTATGGGCCGCCCCTTTTCCAGATTCAAGGTAAGGGCAATAGCCAGTCTCACACTGAAATCCCAAAAGGTGGTTGTCATCGGGTGGACTAGGAGGAGCCAGAAAGCAGGCTCAATGTTTGTCTTTGCCAGCAATGCCCCCAGACTATTTTGCACCATATTGCTAGAGCCTGGTCAATTGATGCATAATGCACTGAGTATAACTGGGGGTCAATGGCTTCATTCACTGAAGAACCTTTGAAAGCTGAGAGGTTGTGGATCAGTCTGAACTGCCCCGGTTCCTTTTTTGGGACCACCCCAACAGGGAACACACAAGATCCCGAAGAGGGGAGGTGGAAATGGAGCCAGATATCCTGCCCAATTCACCCTCCTTTCTTATTTTCTGGAACACCACCTCATGATGCGTACGGCCTGACAGTACATTTTTGCAGTGTGATGGGAGGCACAGAAAGTACGGGGATCCTAAACACTGGAGAAAACTCCAGATATAGCAACTTGGTTGTGTCTTTGCTCGGGTACAAGTTCAGCCATTGAATCAGCCTGATGATCTGAACCGGGATTGGGCAACTCACAACTAGATGGAAGATGTACCTCCCTCTTTCCCTTTATCCCTTGATTTCTTGTTGCATTTTGAATTCTGGATGGGAAGGTTGGCCGCAAAAGGAGCAACTGTGCTTATATTTACAGGATCCACTGGGCATGTGCAGACTTTCCTTTAGAAAGCCCAACATGAGCCCTTCTTCTCGCCTGTCTGTTGCTGACGAAAAGGTAGCTTTAAAGGAGTGTTGCTATTCACACTCTCCCACCGTACATTGACCTCTGTCTGGTCCCACCCTTTTTTCAGATCTTCAACTCTTGCCCATCTGAAATCCCGGTCATAATCTAAACAACCAGTACCCCAGTAAACATGGTGTGCCTTCAATATCTTGTTAGAATAAAATACCATAGCGGTCAAAACTACAGGTTTTATCTCTAACATCGGATCACTGACAGAACATCGACAGACAAAATATCGAGAGGACAAATTATCGATGTCAAAATATCGACTGCAAAATATCGACTTCCTATCTTCAAACAGGTAAGTACAAAAATATCGACTCCAAAATATCGAGTGTAAAAAATATAGACTGTCAAAATATCTAATTTTTTAAATGTCTTAAAAGTAAATTAAAAGTAATATAGTAATACATTAAATTAATTTAAACATATTTAAAATACCTAAACGAAAAATTGAGAAATAATGAATGTAACTTTAAAAAAAATAAAAATGAATACATATATATATATATATATATTATTTACAAAAAATATACAATATTTTTACCGTAGGATAGCGAAAGGGTTACATTTACTGTAACAACTCCAGTGAGTGCAACAGTAGGTAAAGTGTTGGATAGCGTAGATGTAAAAATTACTATTCCCACTCCAGAGAGTGCAACAGTAGGGAAAGCGTTGGATAGTGTAGGGGTTAAAATTACTATTCCAACTCCAGTGAGTGCAACACTAGGGAAAGCGTTGGATAGCGTAGGGGTAACAATTACTATTCCCACTCCAGTGAGTGCAACAGTAGGGAAAGCGTTGGATAGTGTAGGGGTAAAAATTACTATTCCCACTCCAGTGAGTGCAAAAGTAGGAAAAACATTGGATAGCGTAGGGGTAAAAAATACTATTACCACTCCAGAGAGTGCATCAGTAGGGAAAGAGTTGGATAGCGTAGAGGTAAAAATGACTATTCCCACTCCAGTGAGTGCAACAGTAGGGAAAGCGTTGGATAGCTTAGGAGTAAAATTTACCATTCCCACTCCAGTGAGTGCAACAGTAGGGAAAGCGTTCGATAGCGTAGGGGTAAAAATTACTATTCCAACTCCAGTGAGTGTAACAGTAGGATAAGCGTTGGATAGCATAGGAGTAAAAATTACTATTCCAACTCCAGAGAGTGCAACAGTAGGGAAAACATTGGATAGCGTAGGGGTAAAAATTACTATTACCACTCAAGAGAGTGCAACAGTATGGAAAGCGTTGGATAGCGTAGGAGTAAAAATTACTATTCCAACTCCAGAGAGTGCAACAGTAGGGAAAACATTGGATAGTGTAGGGTTAAAAATTACTATTCCCACTCCAGTGAGTGCAACAGTAGGGAAAGCGTTGGATAGCGTAGGGGTAAAAATTACTATTCCAACTCCAGTGAGTGCAACAGTAGGGAAAGCATTGGATAGCGTAGGGGTAAAATTACTATTCCAACTACAGTGAGTGCAATAGTAGGGCAAGTAAATACTTATTATTTAAATATAAATAATATAAATAGTAACACCAATTTCAAATTAATTAAAATATTTTACAATTGTGTAAAATATATTAAATAATCAATTTAAAATACAAATAAAAATTATTTAATAATCAAAATTACCTAATATTAATAAATATTTACCTAGTAATAATAAAATAATTAACAATTTGAAAGTATATTTTAAAATTAACTCAATAAATTAGTTATTAAAACATGTAATTACTTACAATTAAATTACTTCACAAGCTATTCCCCTAAAAACACACAACCCACTACAGAAATTAATTTAATAAAAGTAACATATATATAAATTAATCAATTACAATAAATTTCAAAATATATATTTATTAATTACAAATTAATAATTAATTTACGATTAGTTCTAAATAAATACCAATAATTAAATTAACATATTTAAATAATTATAATTAAATTACTTCCCACCCTATTCTCCTATAAACCCACAACCTGCTACAGATAATAAATTACTAAAATTAACATTCATCAATTAATCAATTAAAATTAATTACCAATTATATTTTAATTAATTACCAATTATTCATAATTAACAATTAATTCTAAATAAATACCCAAAAATTAAATTACATATTTAAATAATTATAATAAAATTACTTCCCACCCTATTCCCCTATAAACCCACAACCCGCTACAGAAAATAAATTACTAAAATTAACAGATTTATCAATTAATCAATTAAAATTATTTACCAATTATATTTTAATTAATTACCAATAAATAATTATTAACAATTAATTCTAAATAAATAACAATGAATAGAATAACATATTTAATTAATTATAATTAAATTACTTCCCACCCTATTCCCCTATAAACCCACAACAGAAAATAAATTACTAAAATTAACATATTTATCAATTAATCAATTAAAATTAATTACAAATTATAATTTAATTAATTACCAATTAATAATGAATTAACAATTAATTCTAAATACCTTTTTTTCTTATCAAAGACAAGATATTTACGAAGTCCCCTTTCCATATGTTCTTTTTAACATCCAGTGGGACAAGCTAAGCCAGCTTCCCATGCCAGGTCTAGATAACAAAGTGTTTTATCTCCCCGCAACACAAGGGCAGGTAAGGGTCAGTCTCTCCGGGCCAGGAAAAATAGGGAAAAAAGAACAACTGATGGACAGAATGTTGAACAATGTCAAACATTCACCCCAGTACAGAGATCTGGGACTAAATCCATAGTTATTTTGCTCCCCATGCCATTCCAGTTTAAACCCTGCCATAGGCAAATCAGTATTGACCTTGCAAGCTATGGGAACAGTCCAGCTGGAACTGCCATGCCAGGTTCTCCCTGGACTGGAAAAAAGCATTTTAGGACCAGTTTCGGGGTTTTGCACCCTAATCAGCCTGGATAGCTTGACTCCAGTGGCATGGAGAGCACGGGACTCACCTCTGAGCATACCCGTCCCACTTGGGATGACAAATGCAAAAAGAACAATTGATGGACAGAATGCTGAACAATGTCAAACTTTCACCCCATCCTATGGGAAGAGTCCAACCGGAACTGCCAGGAAGTAGGGCAGGCAAGGGCTGGTGCTCTTAACCGCAGAGATGTGATAGTACTGATGGGGCACAGTATCTGGGACACAGGGATGGCTTTAACTGAATTGATGCTGGCAATTAACTCTGACATCAGACATGGACCTCAACAGCGCACATGCGGTAGCCCCGAGGCGGAGACTCTGCCAATGAGACCTGGGCCTCGGGCGCCCGCTGTGGTCAGTATTGGGTGGCACAGGGCGACGAGCTAGGAGATGGGGTAAAAAGCAGTGCCAAGGGACGGTCAACCCAATCCATTCCGCTATAGCCCACTGCTCACGACAAGATACAACCCCTGAAAGGAGGTCCAGGAAATGCGGGCGGCAGTACGGGAAGGCTGAGGCACAGCAGCGATGGGCGGAGGTTACGCAACACACCCATGACATGGCGCACTTCCTGTCACCTCACCTCTTGTGGGGTGAGGAGACAGGAAGCCGTCCCTGGCTGTAACCACCCTTCGCAGGCACGGTGCCGAATCGGAAAAGGGATTCAGGCCAGGGCTTTAAGTGGGCCAGGTCTCACCGCGTCTGAGCACTGGCAGTTTTTTTAAGGAGGCCTCGAAACGGGTCTCTATCGGATTCTGTTTTGTGCCCTGGCACTGGCGGTCCCTAACTAACAACCATTAACAAAGGCAATAGTCCTGACTTGTTGTAGGTATGATATTACTTGGTGTGTCATTTATGTGGATGCAATGACAGAAACAGCAAAATACAAGTTGGGCGGCACGCTATGCTAAAAACAGATTTTTAGCCTAAATGTTTTAAGCCACGCCCTTAATTGCATTGGCCACACCCCTTTGAGAGACCCCCAATTTTTTCATCCCACTTAAAGCCCTGATTCAAGGCGGGGGTGGGGGGGCAGGCGCTCTGTCCATAGTTTACCAGCGTAGGGCACAGGGTAGCATCTGGTCTCACATTGTGTGGCCCCTTTGGAATTGTGGTACTGGGCAGGGCCATGGTCGGTGGCCAATAGTACAGAGAGTTGGAACCATCCTTCAGGGCTACAGGTGGTTTCATCCGTGAGGACCCAGCAGTGTGAAGGGAATTCAGAACTTAGTGTTGGATAGTTCCAGGAAATACCTCAATGTAAATTAAATGTATATTAGTCATCATTCCTTCAATATTCAAGCAACCATTTTGATAGAAGTGCTATACGTAAATTACTAACCAACTGGACTGTAATTTATTAATTGTATTACCTTATAATAATTTACAGTTTCCGCTTGATTTTTGATTTATTATTGAAGTTTCATATAGGGTGCACATGACCCGCGAGGGTATGAAAGGGTTTTACAAATGATCGAAGGAAGAAACAAGAGTAAACCACAACATAATCGAGAGCGGTACACAATGCAGTAGCTCCCAAATTGAGGAAAGAGACCTCCACAGGGTCCAAGCTTTGAGAAAGTTACGTTTATGCCTTATAGTGAGAAAGTAAAGGTGACCCCTTACCCTCTGCAAAACGGAAGGTCAAGACCTGTCATTGATCCTACTGATTTGGAGGGGTGCGGGATCCAGGCTGGGGGTTTCCGGGCCCTATGGAGCTTGGACACGGGTTCTATCTGACCTCCCCAATGTGACGTCAGTGCTTTTAAATTGTTGATCTTGGATTCGAGGGAGAGAGTCTGTTCGCCTTTTAAACCGTCTAGGCTTAAAAGGTTACGCCTGAGGGTGGGTGTGATTTGAGTTGTGTGTGTGTGCCAGTGTCGCGGAGTACAAACGAGCTGTCTTTACAATGGCTGAGTTTGTTAAAATTGGTAATATGTCAAGAGCTTGGGTTGCCTGCTGCAGACTACGTGCTGCAATATGAATTTTCAAGTGTGAGAACAAGATTTTTTTATCGGAAGGTGCAGGTGGTAGGATGTGGGTGGGGTTTCTGTGTCTGTGCTCCGACGTGTGTGTCTGCCGTAAATGATTCGAGCTTGAGGTGCGTGCTGCAGGTGGTGTGTTGCAATACCTATGTGTGTGGTTGTTTTTGCATTTTATATATTTGCCCATAAATTAATGATCGGGAGATGGAGGATGTAGGTTGTGGGTGGGGTGTGTTTGTGTAATTGTGCGTCTATAGTCTTTGTAGCTGGTAAGCGTTAGGGGTGCTTGTTGCAGGGTGTGTGCCCTACTGCATATAGGTTACTGTTCCTGTGTGTTATATGATGTGTTGCACTAGGGATCACAAAATGCGTGTGTAGGCTGTGGGATTTTGTGTGTGCGCGCGTGGATGCCTCTTTGGTTATGTCTGTGTTAGTGGTCTTGCAGCAGGCTCTGGTGGTGACGCAGAGCTTGCGAGGAAAGAAGACACTTGTGTGTATTTTCAGTAATACATCAGGGTCTGCTCCCCCTGACAGGTCCCGGCCAGGGGGCACGTGTCTGTGCGGCCCGGGAGCTGGCAGCTTGGCTGCCCCCAGCCCCTAGACACAGCCCGTCGGGCCTCGCAGCACTGTTTGTTCAGTCACCCCTGAGAAAACTTCCCTGTTTCCTACAGGCCGGCCCTCGGCCCCTAGCGCAGGCCCTGAAGCAACACCACGGCAGCAGGTTGTTTTTGCATCTTCTTGACGTGGGGCTGCCCTCTGCCTTCTGGTTTTGGTTGTAATACTTTGGCTGTCTCTCGTGCGAGTAACCACTTGCATTCCTAACACTTCAAACCTCCTCAACTGCCTCGCAGGGCTGGGGTTCTTTAATGGCGCCCATGGTCCCGTGCTTCTTCTGTGGCTGGAGAGCCGCGCGCCTTCCTCCACAGACAGTGACTGCACCCCCTCTACAGACTGTGGAGGGTATGCCACCTTTCGCCCGCCCGTCGCTGGCCACGGTTCCTAAGTGGGCTCCTGTGCCCGCTAGTGTGATGGATTGTGGGTATTCCCGCCATCACCCTGTCTGACGGACGAACAGTGCGTTTGCGCAAGTGTCATGGCGACATGTGATTTTATTGTGTGATACATTATGATTCCTGTGCTACCGCTCGTCACTCCGCCATTCCAGCTGTACCCCTTCGTTGATATGCCCCATATTCTGATGTTGTTTTTGCCCCTGGGCAGTGTGTGCCCCCCCCCACCCCCCCTGCTTAGGCTGCGCCCCCTCCAATGTGATGTAGGATGGATCGGTCCATTCCTCAGACCCTGTCCCTCTATTGTGCCATAGTACGAGTCTGCCCCGCTACCTCAGACCGCACTCGTTGGTCGTGCTGTAGGGCAGATCTACCTCACCCCTCAGGTGCTATGCCCTCGCTAGGGCAGTGGAATATAATTAGCCCACCTCTGAGTGTCCCCTTTGGTCGTGCTTCAGGATAGGTCTCTCCTCCCCCCCCCCCCCCCGCCACCACCAAATAGGACAGTAGAATATATCTACCCCCACCTCTCAGACTGTCATAGACGTCATTTATGGGTCGCGTCTGTGACCCCTGGAGTGCCCATTGTGTCCCGTGGCACTGCCTTTGCTACCCCTAGCGTCAGCAGTGGCATCGGGGGCAAGCTCGTCCTTATGGACGTCGATGGGGGCTTCACTCACCTCGTTATTCTCAATTCTTTATTATACTAACAGTACCTAACTTAGAAAAAATAATTGTTTGTGTAGAGTGTGTGCGGACATTTCCCTTCCGGGAACACTACCAACCCTTCTCTTTTTTTGCTAATAATATTACATTACTCGCTATTACTTTAATTTAAAACATTGAGTACAAATAGCTTAAATAGGACGTTCTCTGGCAGCTGCGGTAAGTAAAGACATGTTTTTAAATGTATGTATGTAGTGTGCGTGCATGCAGTTTTGAGTGTGTTTGTGTAAGAGAGAATGTGTGCATGTGTAGGCAGTGTGTGTGTGTCTATGTGTGAATAAATGTGCATGCATACGCATACGTGTGTGTGAGGGATAGTTAAGGTCAAGGGGCATGTGAAGTCATTTCCGCTACACGGGCATTTTGGCGAATTGACGACCATGCAGACTGTACCCTTTGGATGTGCTGCAAAATACACCTGCCCCACCGCTTCGGTACTGCCCTTCAGCTGTATTGCAGTACAGATCTGCCGCACCCCTCAAACTGTCCTCTCTGCTCGAGCTGCATGATAGGTGTACCCCGCCCCTGAGACGTTACCCCTCGAGAGGAAAGGGGGAAAGAACGACCCCGCCTCTCAGACTCTACCCTTTGGCTGTGCTGCAGAGTACGCCCCGTGCACATGGCACAAAATACCCCCTCCTCCCCGCTAGCCAAGCCGAGGCCTTCGCATGTGCTCTGGTGAGCTCCTCCCACAGGCTAAGAACAGGTGTGACACAGGTGTGCCTCTTCCTCGGAGCTGACCCCGTTGCTGTAATGCTTTATACAACTTCCGGCACCCACTGATTCTTAGCAGACGTCCCGTGATTGTCAAGTGGCACCTATCTTTCCATGACCACCCTCCATACCCCATACCCCCTCGCAGCCCCGTGCCAGTGACGTGAGATACCTCGCCACATCCCTAACAGCACTACTCCGCGTGTGTGACGTGGGACACCCCCTCCACACGCCACCCAGGGCTATTAATGTGGAACACCCCCTCACAGCCCGGTTTGAGAATTGGGATACCCCCCAACACACATATAAGCACCAACACTCTCACGACTCCCTCAGTTCCGCGTTTGTGACGTGGGATACCCCCTCCATACACCACCCAGGGTTATTGATTCTAAATACCCCCTCACATCCCGGGTTTGAGATGTGGGATTACGCTCCCTCACACACACACCTCACAACACTACCCCGGGTTTATGAAGTGGGGTAACCCCTCACGGCCCCGTGTTTGTGATGTGGGACCCCCCCCCCCCCCCACACACACACACACACATACACCCCTCACACCACTACCCCGTGTTTGTGACGTGGGATACCCCCTCCATACACCACCCGGGGTTATTGATTCTAAATACCCCCTCACATCCCGGGTTTGAGATTTGGGATTACGCTCCCTCACACACACACCTCACAGCACTACCCCGGGTTTATGAAGTGGGGTAACCCCTCACAGCCCCGTGTTTGTGATGTGGGACCCCCCCCCCACACACACACACACACACATACACCCCTCACACCACTACCCCGTGTTTGTGACGTGGGATACTCCTCACACAGAGCAATCCCCAGGTTAGTACACCTCATCACCATCCCCTCACATCAAAGTCCAGGGGTTTGACGTGGGACACCCCTCACGGTCCAGCCCCGGGCTTGTGATGTGGGGCCCCCGCTTCAGAGCAGGCAGCACCCTGAAGTTGGCACTTCGTGCTCCTGCCGCAGACTGTCGCCCCCTCCCCTCCTATCTTAGGGCCACTCCTCAGGCCCAAGCTCTGCCAGTGTATTCACGGGGTGCCACATGGCACCGCGCTCTTCTTCAAAGAAGACCCTTTAGTCCCATGCCCGGTCGGTGCCCCTCTACCCTCGCACTTTCCTTGTATGTGTTGCCCAGTCAGCCCTCGGAGTCCGCCCTGCCCTCCCTCGCGCCTCACAGCGCGCGCCTCTCCTCAACCCCCTTCCACCCCTCTCCTCACAATATGCCACTCGGCCCTCCCTCACCCCACCTCCTCCTCCTTAATTTGTGGCAGTCTTTCTTTTCCTTCACGGCCCGGGACATATCGATCTTTCTTCTGAACTTCAGTCCGCGCTAAAGACTTTCTCCCTTTCTGCTCCCGTACATTTCGTCCGAGAATCTCGCTTTCCAAATGTCGAAATTTACAGTTCCGAACAACGACCACAAAGCACTCCTTTCGGATACCGCACATTTCATTGCGGGCTGGACCTCGGAAATCAAACGACCATGAACAAAAAAAAAGACACACTAAACTCGGAAATATTTACGATACATTGCTGCTCACACCCTGTTCGGGTTCCGTTTTACCTTCAAAACCAAAGAGCGGGTTCAGCGCTCTGAACTGGAAAGGATACGGCATTTAAGGCAGAGATATCGACTTTAAGGCACTGGTCGAATCTCGGCTTTGGCTCAACATCTTGTGATTCTAGGCAAATCACGTAATCTCCCCGTGTCTCAAATAAAAATACTGATTGTGACTGTGTGTAACGTAACTGGTGCTCCAGTAGAGCGCTCCAGCTCCTATACCTTCGGGTCTACTTCGCGCTATATTAAAAAGGAAAAAAAGTTTTTACAATTTTCAAGGACGTGGATTGTTATAATTGCTGACTGATTTGACTGCAGCACAAGGAGGGATTAATCACGAAATGACAGGAGCGGTTTGCGGGCGCAGGAGTTCAGCGCTTCGAAGAAATAATCATTTAACCGGTTCTGCTGATGTCCTCTGTCTCGCAAATAATGTGTAAAAGCTATTACATTCCCAAAGTTGGAGCGGGTATTAGAATTCTCCAAAGCCCAGCCTTGTTTTGCAATAGATTAGCAGATAGGAAATGCTATCAGGACCCACCCTAATGCGATTAGAGATGTTTCTTGCAGATTTTCATATATTGATTCAGGGAATTTTAATTCTGGGATCTTGCTTTTCCGTAATCCGCATTTATTACAAACTGATATGGCTTTATCTTGACAAGCCGTCGGGGCCGCTTCTCTGAACTCCCTAATCTCACGTACATTTCATTTTACCTGGAATTGGGGCTGAGGAACCCGACCTAATGTGCAGGGAGGGAGGGTCCTGGGCTACCGACTCTGCTTTTTATTATATACATATATAGATATTTTTTTAAATAAAACAATCGTCAAGTCTTTTTTAGGAAAAGGAAAAAAGAGCAGGGAAATATATATAAGCGCTTTGAAGCACACACACATTTGTGTGTGCTTCAAAGAGCACACTCCATTAACAGCATATGTTGCGCCGTCTTTTCCGTGTTACTGATTTCCAGGAATGAGAAGTTAGGCAGATAGTACACTTTGCAATAGTGTTCTCCGGAACTGCCGTAAAATAAAACATTTTAATATTTTAAAGGCGATGTAATTAAAAAAATCACGTACAGGTGGCCGTGGGACTTGGTTCAATCATGGCACGTTTGATTTTTGTCTGGTATCATTTAAAAATATGTGTACTTCGCCTTCTTATCGAGCAACCAGATCCCCATAATGTTTTTTTTGGCCTATAGACACTGTTGCCAACACATATAAGTCTAACTAACTCTCTCTCTCTCTCTCTCTCTCTCTCTCTCTCTCTCTCTCTCTCTCTCTCTCTCTCTCTCTCTCTCTCTCTCTCTCTCTCTCTCTCTCTCTCTCTCTCTCTCTCTCTCTCTCTCTCTCTCTCTCTCTAATATATATATATATATATATATACATATATATATATATATACATATATATACATATATGTAATGTGTGTGTGTGTGTGTATGGGGGCGAGTAATATACATTATTTTCTATGGAGATAATGAAATAAAGGAAAGCGCTTTGAAGGGCTGAAGGGAAACCATGGCCGCTCTATACAAATAGCGTGAGTGTGTCTGACACCGGGTAAAAGCCCACCTGGAGTTATTTATGACCCAGTAGATCCCTGCAGATCTACGAACCCTTGGCTCTGTGCTCTCTCGGGGAGGTCTGTGAATCCCAGGAGCAGGTACTTCTTAGACCCCCGCCCCCCTCTTTCAATACGCAAAGCGCTTCTAAATTTCCTAATTACAGCTTTCTCACCGAGACAAAAAGGTGTTAATGGGCTTAACTCCCGCCCGTGTCAGTGTGCCCGGCCCTCGCCCCTCCTGTGCGCCGCGCCAGGGGCTGGCCCCCTCTGGCGAGGGTTTAAGCTGCCTGCTTTGATGTCGATTTGGGACCTGCAGCGCTTTGAAGCCCTCGATTAGGGCTAAATTAAGGCGGATTTGCTACTGTATCTGCCCCGCTATCGCATCGGAGCGGGCCTGAACCTCGTGTGGCCCTCGGCAGAGGCAGAGTGCACTCACGGGAGTCCTCTCATACCCAAGGCAATGTGCGGCGGCCTGTGCACCCCCTGCCTCATGTACGCCATGTCACTGAAGTGGATCTTTAAATACGCTTGATGCGTGTGACTGTGCATACATATATAAACTGACACGTAAATACGCGCATGAACGTATTCTACACGCTCGCCTGCTTTTACGTATTCACTTGAATATATACATGGTTAGGGCTCAATAAACACATATGTAGACAGGTGCACATATACATATGTACAGTATTCTACGCGCTCGGCTCGCAGGATAATGCAATTATAAGATGCAATATGCATGTGTGAACGCATATTGGCATTAAATGTACATTGCATGCTCTATGTGCACATATGCGTGTGTAGTTATATATGTAAATAGATACATAAACACACGTCCATAAATACACGTGCATTAGTTACGCGCGTGGGCCTTTATATCCAAACGTGTGCATACCCGAGCAGGTGACATTGTACACGGCTGTGCATTCAGAACGCACATATGCAAACACGTATACATACGTATATGCAACTGCAGGGTGTACCCACGTGAATAAAAACTGCGTAATTTACTATATAATGTAAGCATGCATTTTAAATATACATGTGTACTGCACATATATGTTTAAATATATATGGCACGCTGCTCATGCAGATGTGCGTGTGTTAAAAGCAGACAGTGCCCCACCATGTATTATTTGCTGTACAATTTAAATACTTTAAGGGGGCAGACAAGACAAAGGAGCCCAGGTCACATGCAGACACGAGATAGAGAAGAACACTTTCCTTCGTATGCTTATTGTCTGGGCACTGAGGCTCTCCTGGACGGAGCGCTCCCCTGCCTCTGCCCCGCGCATTACTTTTGTGCTGGGGCGAGCGAGGAGCACACGTAGCGCGAGAGGGGCAGGGAGGCTGCCGGTCACAGCCCTTTGTAAAACAAAGAGCGCGAGCGCGCTGATTGGCGGGGCTCGGGACGCCTCGCTAGGCTGAGAGAAGAGCGCGCGGCGTCAGTAAACGGATCGAAGAGGCGGGGCCTGCGAGAGGCGGGCCCAGGCTGTCAATCAGAGGCGAGAGTGCCAATAATCTGGAGCGATGTGCTGGGAGCTGACCCGGTCCCCTCAGATCAATAGTGAGAGGAGAGCCGAGAGAGACAGCAGCTGCCCGGGACCCTCGTGCCCACGGTGCTTTCATACCCACAGTGAGAAGGAGGAGAGGGCACCAGAGGGACAGCTGCCCGGGACCCTTCTGCCCCAGGGTGCTCTCATACCCACAGTGAGAGGAGAGGGCATCCGAGGGACAGCTGCCCGAGACCACCGGGCTCAAGGGCCACTGCAGTGTCAGAGGAAGGCGAGAGCTGGCCGAGACCCTCCGGGGTTCAGGGAAGGGCGAACTTTAGCCTCAGACCTTCCAGGGTGCAGTTGAAGAACCCCTCCAGGGGCAGAGGGAGGGGAAGCACAGCCTGGGACCCCTGCTGCCCATACAGTGCAAGGCTACTTTGCTGAGACAGGCTGAGCCTCAGCCCACCAGGAGGGAGGTGCTGCCAGCGGGTCGAGGGTGCCAGGGAGGACTGCCCGGGCTCCACAGGGCAGTGTAGGAGGAGTAGGAAGAGCCAGGGGGCCTCCTGCCCACGGAAGCCGCCGCCGCCGGCCGGTGTCGAGGAGGGGCTCCGCCGCCCGGTGTCCTATGGTCCTCCCCCTGCTGGCGCCGCCCAGTGTAGCCGAGCTCTGGGCCACGGTGGATCGGGAGCGGTGCCGGAGCGGCTCCGGGCGCCCCTAACTCCCTGCTCTGGGCGCTGAGCCCTCGCCTCCAGCACCATGTCCTTCCCGCAGTTGGGCTACCAGTACATCCGGCCGCTGTACCCGGGCTCCGAGCGGCCGCAGCAGCAGGCGGGGCGCGGCGGGACGGAGCTGCCCCAGTCCGGGACCCTCTCCAGCGTCCTCTCGTCCATGTACGGATCGCCCTACGCCGGCTATGGAGCCTTCCTGCCCTACGGCGCCGAGCTACCCCTCTTCCCACAGCTGGTGAGTGCGGCATCTAAGGGGGCCTGGGTGGGGAAGGGAGAGGGTCCGGGAGAGTGAGCCAACAAGATGGCTCAGTGAGATACGTCCTTACTCTTCAGCCAGATGCGCATGGCCTACAGGTAAAATCTCCTACCCAACAACCTTAGGGCGATACTTTGAGTGCAATTGAAACATGTGTATGACTGAGTTTAAGAACTCGAAGCTGTGCTAGTCTTTGCTGTATGAAGCTAGTTTCTAATGAAGAATAGCGCCTTGTATTTGAACATAACCTCACCTTTTCCGAGTGAACTTTTCTGTAACATATGGGAACACTGCTGCTCCCCCCGTGCTAGCAAACAGGCAACCCAATCACAGTTATGATATGTTTACCACACACCCAGATGAAGGCTGAAGTGCAAAATGCCATCCCTCTATAGGTGAACGTTCACAGTTCTGGGCTAGCACAGAGGCCTTACTTTATACAGGTGATTGTTGACATACCAGCTTTCTCTGTTAGAAAAGGCCTTAGCTGTTCTCTGTCACTCTAGCAGGGCATGTAGTCTAGTTGCGGAGTTAATTGCAATGGTTCCAATCTCAGCTCCCCCACCTCCGCACACTGTCTGATTCTGAGCAAATCGTTGTTCCTGGCTTTGCTTCTGTTTCATTACCTGCTAAAAACAGAAATTGCACTAAACTATTTAAATAAGTAATAGGGTTGATTTCTGTACTACCCACCTCTGTCGATCTTAAACCACCATGATCTATCTCTACTAGACCGAACTAAAAGATCCACTTTAATATACAGGGCCTGGATTCTAGTGTTTATGCAGTTTTTAAGCGCTCCCAACTTGAACAGTTGGAGCAACCGAGGGCCGAGAAGAATGTCCTATATGTCTAGGATGACACAGTTTTGTGGGAAGCTGGGATGAGCAGGCCGATCTCCTGTATCTAAGTTAAAAGACCTGGTAGGCCACATGCTCCGTGAGTTTGGGCTCGGGCAGTCTCCTTCCTAATACCTGAGAAAAGCAGAGTTTGCAGCTGTTCAGAGCCCCTGGACTCACGCACCCTCTTTCATAGCTTCCTGCGTATATTTGTGGACCACAGGGGCATGGTGTGTATAATTTGTGGACTTGTGTGACAGTAACGTTTGGGCAGCTGAAAGCTAACGAAAGAATGTTCCTCCGCTCACGTGCTTGTGTGCGAGTGACTTTCTGAGAGTTGGGGGTCTATTTGTATGCATTCTGTGACATGTTGGTCGAAATAGCCGGGGTTTCAGGGCTGCAGCGTTCGCCAAGAGAAAATCCAGTTACAAGTTTAAAATAAGAAGATTAGAAGCATTGGTGGCAAAATTGAAAGTGAAAGAGGGCTTTTGTAGCGTTCTTGCTATTGTAATGTTTGGATATTAAGAGCCCTTACAGGTTGCATTGCAACGGGGAGAGCGGATGAGAATAAGTGTTCCTTTACACGTAGATTCGGCGTTGAAAAGCAGCCCTAGCGCGTGCCGACTCCCCTCAGATGAACTGCCGTAGTTATTTTCTTAGGCTACTTGTTACTGGTCTGCGGAAGCTTGTAGCAGGCCATTATCACATTATACCGCATAGACGCCGCAGGCCAAGCGTCAAGGGCTTATGTACAATGCCTTGCAGACGAAGCCTTCTTAAATCAGCCCCAGCCTTTAACTCGGATGCTGTCCGAGGCTCCCTTCTGCTTCTGGGCCTTTCTGGTGTGCTGGAAATGGCCATTTGGAGAACAGAACAAAAAATAAGTTTGGCCTGTAAAATAAAAAAAAGGTAAACTGAAACTAACAGCATACAACTCACGATACGAATTGCGGCTGCAGAACCCTTTCTCTGCACCCCGGCAGGCAACAGCGCTAGAAAAGAAGATGACCACAATGTGTACGTCAAAATGCATTCAACTACTCAGTACTGCTCACCAAACAAAGTGCCTAAAGATGGAAGGGGCGCTAGACGTTTGTAGGCCACGCACACGTGTTTTAACTCCAAACTATAGTATTTCTGCGTATAATACTTTGCTAAGTAACTACTTTCTTTTCACAAGTTTTCTTGCGAACCACCTTCGCTGATTACATGTAAGGGGGCGAGGGTTCTAAGGTCTGTCTGGGGCTTACCTACATGTTGTGTGGAGATGAAAGCTGGTCATTGAATGGGAAGTTTTTAGCGATGCTTTGTGCGAGGATTGCAATTAACACAGTGCAACATACACATAAGAACAAAACTCCAAATGTAAAGTCTCTGAAGGACCTAACTATTCACAGGTGTATTATGTTGTACATTTTATATAGCGCTTAAATTACTACAGAGACATCAAAACTCTCCAATTTCTATAGTAGAGATTAGACTTGCAACCCGGATTTCCGGTTTAGATATATGTTGATGGGATTTTGATAAAACAGTGCTTTAAATGCAAAGAATAGCCGTGCTTTGGATTCGTCCATGTTATCAGAAAGCGTGCAATTGAAGCCTTAACTACAGTCGCTGCCTCCCTACTTTAAACCCACTATGGCCATTTAGCCGTACTTGAAAATGTCTACTCGGAGAGCTGATGTGCTTTACAGCGTCACTGGCACGGCAAATGCCATTGATTTCGCTATTTCGAGCAGATCTCAGGAATCTATTTCCAGTTTAATAGCTACGCTGTGATTTAAACTAAAGTCTAAAGTCCATGCTGTATTTAGCAGATTCGAGATGCATGTGTTACTCTTTAACGTCCGAGTCCCTGCCTTGATTTGTCTTTAGAAGGCCCCGAGTGTGTTCAGGGACGTGCGCTCCCTCTGAGACCGCAGGCCTGCAAGGCACAGTACAAACGCATAGCGCTGTGGGCAGAGCCGCCGCGGGTGACAGCGCTGCCAGGCACAGCCTGGCCTGTAATCATGTATTTTCTCTGCCTCTAAAACGTTTTCTTTCTCCATCTCCCCCCAGGGCGCCCAGTACGAGCTGAAGGACAGCCCCGGGGTCCAGCACGCCGCCTTCGCCCACCACCACCCGGCCTTCTACCCCTACGGACAGTACCAGTTCGGGGACCCCTCCCGGCCCAAGAACGCCACCCGCGAGAGCACCAGCACGCTGAAGGCCTGGCTGAACGAGCACCGCAAGAACCCCTACCCCACCAAGGGCGAGAAGATAATGCTGGCCATCATCACCAAGATGACCCTCACCCAGGTCTCCACCTGGTTCGCCAACGCCCGGCGGCGGCTCAAGAAGGAGAACAAGATGACCTGGGCCCCGCGCAGCCGCACCGACGAGGAGGGCAACCCCTACGGCAGCGACCGCGAGGGCGACGACGAGGAGGAGGAGGGCAAGCACGAGGACGAGGAGGAGATCGACCTGGAGAACATCGACACCGAGAACATCGAGAGCAAGGACGAGCTGGACGAGCAGGACCCCGACCTGCTGCTCTCCGACTCCAAGACCGAGCCCCGCAGCGACTCGGAGGCCTCGGACGGCTTCGAGGAGCTGCGAGGCGGCCACGAGGAGCGCTTCCTGCAGGCCATGGTGCGCGAGCGCCGGGGCCTGGGCCCCGCGGACCAGCGCGCGCTCTCCCCGGAAGGCAAGGCTCCCGCGCCGGCGCGCGAGCAGCTCCCGCGGGACAGCCTGTCTCCCAGCTGCCCCCTGGCGGCGGCCGAAAACATTGCCTCGGCGGCGCAGGCCCAGAAACCCAAAATCTGGTCTTTGGCCGAGACGGCCACCACCCCGGACAATCCCCGCAGGTCCCCCCCGGGCCCGGCCCCCCAGAACTTGCTGCCCCACCACAGACTGCTGGCCTGCTCCGGCAGCAAGTTCCAGAACTGGACCAACCGGGCGCTGGCGGCCCACCAGCTGACACTGCTGAGCTCCAGCCACTTCCTGCAGGGACTCAGCGCCTCCCAGGTGGCTTCCGGTGCGGGCTTCGCGTCCGTCATGGCGAGGCAAGCGGAGCAGCAGTCGCAGAGCACGGAGGCCGCCCATCTCACAGGTGATTAAAGATGCACACGCTGATTTATGGGCTCTGCTGTATGGTATGCCTACTGTGTTACCTCCTGGGGCCTCAGGGGTTAATGAGGGTGCAGGCACTGATGTATGTATGCACTCTTGTATAATGTACCCACTATGTGTCCAGAGGCCTCCCACCTCACAGGTGCATGAGGGCGCAGGCACTGATGTATGCTCTCTTGTATAATGTACACACTATGTGTCCAGAGGCCTCCCATCTCACAGGTATATGAGGGCGCAGGCACTGATGTATGCACTCTTGTATTAAATGCACAGTGTGTGTCCAGAGGCCTCCCACCTCACAGGTGAATGTCGACTTGCCTAATCCACACCATGTCACCCGAGGCTTCTCCCCACCCAGACCAATGAGGAAACTCACATTGATGCATGCAGTTTTATTTCTAATAAACACACTATTTTACTAGAGACTTGATCCCTCATAGGTGAGTTACGAACACACAGCTATGCAATGTACTTTTCAATATACACACCAAATTTCCCGGGCACACCTCTAATGGCGAATGAGGAAAAATACACTGAATTCAGTGGTGCTGGGCGATTGTTAGACTGGGGCGATGGCTAATAACGTAACCTCACGCAAAGCGCAGGGAATATTTTAGAATGGCTCTTTGAAAACATTTGAAGAAATCCTCCTTATTGTTGATTCTCCATCTAAACACTTTGAAGTTTCATGGGAGTGCTGCAGCGCCTCCCTAGTTCCAGTGCCTCTGACAGAATTAAGAATCCTGCAGAATAATCTACCAATTAGGAAACCCTACCCCGCCCATGTGAATAAGGAACCGTGTCCGGAAGTATACACCTTTCTGTATAATATACAGACGATATCTACAGAGACTTCAGCCTTAAAGGTGAATTAAGAAACACACTCTGGTGTATACACAATACTCTATACTTGACATGCAGTGCTGCTGGAGACCTCACCCCTCAAAGGGAAGTTTGGAAACACATAAATTACGTTTACCACTCTATATTACGCACAATGTTTACTATAGACCTCGCTGCACACAATGATGAATGAGGACACAGCCATAGATATATGAACATTACTGTATCCTATATCCAGCATATAACACCCCCTCCTCATCTCAAAGGCGAATGTGGTAACACATACTGAATTATTTACCCATTGTATAATCACGTTACTAAATGCATCGCTGGTGGTTTGCTAAATTGTGCATTCTACTATATAATACACCACTATGTTCCAACAGGGCACAGCTTTGGATGTGAGTGAGGCCCAGCAAGTGAATAATTCACCTACTCTATATCCACTAAGTTTCAGTTCTCTCACTCAATATAGGTGAATTAGAAAATATATCAATCCAACAACTGAGGGTGAATGTTTGCATTGATCAGTATCCCCCCCATCAGCTGTTCTTTTTGAATCAGAAAATGTAAACTCAAAGATATGCACTACTCTATACTATATTCACTGTATTACTCAAGGCCTTCTCTCTAAACGGGTCGACGTGGGCGCACACTTAGTGACACATAACACAGTGTTAAATACATATAGTGCTAATTGAGGGACCTTAAAGTGGGGTGTATATATACATTATATGTCTCCAGGGGCCTACCTCCTGTGATGGAGAACTACACTTGAATGAGCCAACAGAATGGCTCAGTGAGATAAATCCTTACTTCAGCCAGATGCGCATGGCCTACAGGTAAAATCTCCTACACAACAACCCTAGGGCGATACATTGAGTGCAACTGAAACATGTGTATGACAGAGTTTAAGAACTTGAAGCTGTGCTAGTCTTTGCTGTATGAAGCTAGTTTCTAATGAAGAATAGCGCCTTGTATTTGAACATAACCTCACCTTTTCCGAGTGAACTTTTCTTTCACATATGTGAACACTGCTGCTCCCCCCCCCCCCCGCGTGCTAGCAAACAGGCCACCCAATCACAGTTATGACATGTTTACCACACACCCAGATGAAGGCTAAAGTGCAAAATGCCATCCCTCTATAGGTGAACGTTCACAGTTCTGTGCTAGTACAGCGGCCTTACTTTATACAGGTGATTGTTGACATACCAGCTTCCTCTGTTAGAAAAGGCCTTGGCTGTTCTCTGTCACTCTAGCAGGGCATGTAGTCTAGTTACGGAGTTAATTGCAATGGAACCAGGCAACATGGGTTCCAATCTCAGCTCCCCCGCCTCCGCACACTGTCTGATTCTGAGCAAATCGTTGTTCCTGGCTTTGCTTCTGTTTCATTACTTGCTAAAAACAGAAATTGCACTAAACTATTTAAATAAGTAATAGAGTTGTTTTCTTTACTACCCACCTCTGTCGATCTTAAACCACCATGATCTATCTCTACCAGACCGAACAAAAAGATACACTTTAATGTACTAGGTTCTGGTGTTTAGGCAGTTTTTAAGCGCTCCCAACTTGAACAGTTGGACCAACAGAGGGCCGAGAAGAATGTCCGATATGTCTAGGATCACACAGTTTTGTGGGAAGCTGGGATGAGCAGGCCGATCTCCTGTATCTAAGATAAAAGACCTGGTAGGCCACATCCACTACTCCCACCCAAAGCCAACGTTAAGCCCGCTTCAACATAAGAAATAATTTCTTCTCATACAAGGCATTGCCAATAGACATGAATTGAGGTATTAGCTTTTAGTAGTAAGTATTAATCAAATAGGCCACAGCCAAATGGAAAAGTCCCAAGGATAATCAACAAAACACACCCAAACGTTCTTCCCTTCCAAACCCATTATTTGTTAACCTGATTATCAATTTATTTTGCAGTATTGTAAATAGACGGCTAAAATAAATGTATTTGTGTCGGGCGTAGGGAGTCTATCCGTGAAGTTGCTAATGCTTTAACCCACCAGGATGAGTGATAAAATCACTTGTGACAATACTGGTTGCCTGTCCCATATGTTCTACTGTGTAAATTCCGGAGCCACGGAAGAGTTATCAACGTGTGTTTTGCAGCTGAATTTCAAATAACTATTTTGCAGAATGTGCTGACGCCACGAACTATAAAACCATAATGATCATAAATACATTTCAAGCACATTAACGCCCTGGGTGCCCACATATGTTTCTAAACCCCGCAGGTTCCCAAGTGCAAGTTTAGTTACAGTAATGTATAAAGACCGACACAGGGAAAGGTGCAAGGGAAGGGGCTCAGTCATTGAGTCTGGAACGACCTGACCGGCATGAAAATCCCGCCCCCTCCCTTAAGCGCACGGTGTGAACTTGGGCGCTTTGTTTACCCCTCTAGTTCCTTGTTGCGAAACCGGGGAAGCACAGACGCAGGTCAAATGCTTGCCTTTAAAAATACAAAGCAAACGGGCATTTTCGAAACAAGAGAAAGATATATCTACGGGTATTTTTTTCCTGTAATTTGGCGCAGCCTAGGCTGACTAAAAGTGCTGCAAAGTTTCGCGTAATGCGAACTACACACTCCTTTTCCTTTCCCCGCGTATTTTTCGATCGTGTCCGCAAGTTCGGGTCCACTGTTGGGTGAAGTCAGGCGGGGGAAGTTTACAAATAAGTTCGAGTGAAACTGTTGTACTGTGTAGTTAGTTAGTTACCCATTTGTCTGTCGCGTGAGGAATTGTGCAAATACACAAAAGTATGCGGATGTTACATATTAACCATTTTAACACCACCTGTGTCACTCAGTAGCCCTGGAAGTTAAAATGTGTCTTGTTGGAGTCAGTGTAGTGTTACTCCAGGAAGGAAATGCAATGTTTATAAACACGCAGCTTTCCATCGTGTAAACCATATTTCATGTATTAAGGAAATGAGAATCATTTTGCGAATTTCAGAAACACCTTTTTAAGAACGACACACATGGAATGAAATATATATTTTACCGGTGTTGCAGTCCTTCCGATATTTAGTGCTGGTCAAAAGAGGCGCAATTTATAATTATGAAAAGTGCTAGAGATTTAAAAAAAAACTGAGACATAATGTTAAACAGAGGCCCCTTTTCTTCCTGTTTTTGTAGATCGGCCCTGTGCCTTGGAAGTAGAGAAAAAAATATTAAAGACAGCTTTCCAGCCCGTGCAACGGCGGTAAGGACTCTTTTTACACACTTCATCCATTTTCTACTGTGTTTAAGTGTCTTTTATGGCGAAGAATAAAACGTATGCCACTGTTTACAGTGACACGCTCTTTAATTTGTTATTTTTTAGTATAACTCCTCAAATTGCGACTAGTAGAAAAAAAGCTTGAAAATAGGACATTGTCGCAGCATTTTGGTTTCGCTAAAGATATATGTTCTTTTAAATTTGCAATACGCGAGATTGTGGGTGTTTGAATATGTAGTGGAATTATTTCCACATAGTCCTTTATGCCCTTATAATTTAGGGTGTATAACTTTTTTTATTCAGTGCATTTCTTTGGAATAAATATTATGTCCCTAGTTAATGTTAAATATATATATATATATATATATATATATATATATATATATATATATATATATATATATAGTTATAAGTGGACAAGACTTTAAATCTGTTTTGAAAACAATTGAAATGTAATGGTATAAATATGTAAAATGTAAGATTAGTAATTAAACACTGTTGCTAAATATGTATATTTTTTTATTATTTTTTAACAGGCCACAGAACCAACTTGAAGCAGCAATGGTTCTATCAGCCCTGTCCTCTTCGTAGCTAATGTGTATATATATATTTTTTATTCATGTTGTAATGATTGTAAAAATATTCTCTTGTATAGTTACGCATTGTAAGAAGCATGTCCGTGTACTGAAATGAAAGAGAGAGAAAACGGATTTTCTGTCGTCATCATCCGGAATAGCAGTCTGTGAGCTTTTCCTTTCCAGTCCAGTGTGAATTTTAGGCGACGCGAATCATGTTTTTTTGTATATACAGTAAAAATGTACATACGTGTGAACCAAATTGTACAAGAAATATATATTTTTGGCTAATAAATGAACTGTTGCCACTTTGACTACCTCTGGACTGATGATACATATTCCTTTATCTCTGTGTCTCCTTTTGATTTCGCATTCACTTGTTCCACGGCTTATACAGGCGTTTTGGCTACCAGACTGCAAAGAAAAAGAGTCGTGAATATGGCAGAGGGCGCGAGACATTGCAGAACCCGGCAGCAAACGGCTCTTGGCGATTCCTTATGTAAATTAAATCACAAGTTTGCTGTTTGCTATTCAAAAGCGGCAGAGGCAGTTTCAACAGATGCTTTTATAAAAGGCGGCTCATTCCCCGCGCGCTACCTGAGCAGCACAACAACGTGTGTTTATGTGTGCGTGCGTGCCTACGTGCAAGCATTACGCAGCATAGGTATTACTTGGTTATATAGAGGGTACTCTTCTAACGGCAGGCAGTAGTCAGGTGTTTTTTTAAATGTTACTTTTAAAACGTGTGTTGTATTTCCTAATCGTAAATTCCCTTTTAAAACGAAATAGGTGAAGAGGTTATACCTCCGTTTTTCCCCCTCAGATTCCACAAATTCACTAGATGTGTTGTCACGTTCATAGTTCCTGTCTTTCAAGTATTTTAAGAAGTATCTGTGTGGGGTTTGAGTCAGAAGGGGGAAGGGGTTTTATCTGTGACAAAATCTGGACCCAGAGCTCCCTCTACAGGAGAAGATAATTATCGCGACTCTCCGTTCACTTTCCTGTCCCGTGCAGGATACGTTCTCTCGTTAGGGAAGGTTGATTTTTATTGTTTTTTTCGTGTTGTTTCGTAAAATCTGTGCCCAGTTCGCCAATTAAAGTTGGAATTTAAATGCTCAACGGATGATTTGTACTTCGAGGAAATAATGAAACCTCAGTGTACTGAAAAATCATATCAGGCTAACCTTCGCCTCACGGTGCCCCCCCCCCCCCCCCCCCAAAAAAAAACAGAAGCGTAGGACCCCCAAAGGGTCTCATTAGCCGTGTTAGGAACGCAGGCTGCCCCGCCTTCGCAAATGAAACTTAAATCGCGGTGAATGCAAGTGGTTCAACCCACAGGGAAGTGCAAAGATAAAGAAAACTGGGAAAAAATTAATACATAGATTAAAATCCGTGTACTTTATGTCTCACAGATATGAAACTTATAAAAATATCATCTTTCAGCTCAATGTGTGAAATAAACAATTGAAAATCGTCACCCCTGCCACTCTGCCAGGCTAAAATCTTTAATGGAATACGCGTTTTCGCTACTATCGTAAACTACGTTGACTCCTTAAATATTTATTAAATCCTACTATACGCACGCAGAGTCATTGCGTATTATATACGCACGGGTAAATATTTCACGCTGAATACGCGTATACACACGCAAATCAATATTGTTTCCCTTTTTTCAGCATTGTGATACCGCGAGCGGTATTTTACCATATTCACGCACAATATCCTGTTTGGGTCACCCCACCGATTCAATACTGTGGAGATGTTTCTCCTGTTTAGTAAGAGCGAGTTATTCTTGCAACGGATCTGTTCCCTCTTCTGAAGCTAACAGGGAAAGTTGAAAAAGAAACTGGCAAGTTCGGTAAAATATTTAAATGTATCCGAGTATGAGAATTACTTTTACAATCTGGACAGACTAAAACACCCAGGAACTCATAGCTTTAAAAGTCTTGAAATACATAACGTCTGTGCTTTTTAGGAAAACCGCGTCAAAATGCTACGCAAAAATAACTCTCTGTGCATTCTGTTATCTGGAGTCATACGATCGGTTCGGGGTTATATATGAGGGCCAAAATGTTTGTATAGCGCTATAAAATCACATTCATGCTTTCTGACATTTAGAACTCCGAGTCTCGCCTTGGTTTATTCAACTTTACCATACACCATGTTGTGTTCTTATTTGCCAGTTTTTTGTCCACCATCCTGTCACGACTGTTTCCCACGGTCATATGAAGCGCGCCGACTTACGTGTTTGATCCTTTTGAGCGCTATGAAAGGACGTACACGTATGAACTATAATATCCGCCTTTCAACGGTATAGTCAGACCTCGTGTTTTGCGGGTTCTTCCAGTGGCCGAGTAAGAAAAGTCACTGCTAGTGCCAACTGACAGGGCAGTGGGCGCTTTACAGACTATTGACGAATCAATCCCAATTACTTATGGTACGGCGAGAGTTCTTCAAGCGGAATATATATTCTTTAAATGGGGAACATTTGTAAAAAAAAAAAAATGTCATCGCGCCTAATATAGCTTTTAAGGGCCTGATGTCTGAAAGTACATTCTTTGGCCTTAAAATATAAGTGTGTGTGTGTGTGGGGGGGGGGGGGGGGGGGTCGGGTCAGGAAAGGTCTTAAAAAAAGAGCGATGTCCTTAAGGCTCCGAGAGTACTGTGGGTGTTTTATTTGGGTACTCGCCGGATATGACGTACTTTGTCATGCCGAGTTTAAGGATAAGTAGTAGAATTCCGACCTCGTTTAACTCTTCCTTTTTATCCTCGAAGGCGCCGTTCAGTTTGTATCGTTACAAAGGTGCATTTTCAGCTTTGCCTAAGGCAAGGAATTCTGCATCGGGGACATTTGATGAAGAATTAATTTTACCCATGTAACCTTTACGTGCTCCGAGAGCACCTGTTTAAAAGTGCTCAAAAGTGGGTTCAGCGGCGGTCACTAATCTTAGCTTGTGCTATGACGATGACGTCAGAGGGGCTCTTCTATGTCCGGAGGGCTTTCGTCGCGAACTGCTAACGTTTTACAAGGCACATATGTATTATCCGTGAATTCCAGTGCGACGGAGACGACACTGTAGTGGGAAGGGCTTGCCATTCCTTCTGTAGTGCTAGCCTTTGCATTGCATAGCTCATTGCAAGCCCTCCCTAATAAACCTCTTAAATTGAAGCCACCTAGGAAAAAAAGACAGGGCAGGACTCTAGAAATGAACTAGCCATGCAGCCGCGGACGGCAACTGTGCCAACCTATGCCATGGGCTACCAACAGCATTATTAAAAAGCAACATGACGACGAAGGCTGTGGTGCAACCCAAAAATCTACGAGCCAGGCTAACACCCTGCAAAATGTAGAAGGACTCAACAGCCCCTCAAAATATGCCAAAAGTTTGAGAGTACTTTAGTGTTTTGAAAAGTAAAGCGTCAAAAACGCCTTATAAAACACGTCAGTCGCATTACAACCCAGAACACACGAACGCACGCATTAATATATTATGTAAACATGCTACACCTATAACAAATCGTTTTTTTATTAACCACAAAACATATCATAAAAGGCGTGGATTTTCAATGTATACACGCACACTGATTTATGCAGAGCACAACAACACGGAAGCAACTATAAAATCCCCACACGTGGATCACCTTGTTTTAAATGTCTGAACCTGTTGAGCAACTTTCAAGCCACACAAGAGACCGAGCATTCTGGATACCGTCAAAGGGACGTTACTGGCGCGGCGAGTTTTTCAGGCGTTGGCGAACGTATTTATGACCTGGCCTATAAAATTCATAGGGCATCCCATACATGTATGCCATGTACACAGGCGCGGGGGCGCCCCACTGCCTCAAGCGCCTCGAGGCGGGGGCGAGTCGGCCCTCGGCCAATGAATATTTGTGAGGTATGGGGGACTGGGGCCCTTCGCCGCGTTCGGCTGGGCTCCCCCGCACAGACGAGCATATGGCACCCACCCACAAGAGGAGTTTGCGCCTTGCCCCGACCCACAGCCTCTAGGAACTGTTTCGGACGCCTCCGGTTTACCTCCCAGCGCTGTTTATCTTGAATGAAAGGGCTCCACGTTGTAACAGCCCCGAGGCAGCCGCCAACACGCCCGGCTCCCTCTGACAGGCACCGCGCTACTGGAGGTCAAACCGCTTAGAGCCAGGCCACGCGTTTACCTGCTGAAGGGAGCCCCCTAGGGCCCCCTCCGGAGGGACCACGCCGCTAGGGGCCCGCCTGTTCCCACGAGTGTCTCTCCTGCTTAGCGGACACCTTCTGGGGCGCCGCCACCCCCGCGCTGGCTTCCTTTGGAGCCTTCCACTCGCCATGACTCTATCCGGCCAGTATTGCAGGACAGCTTAAAGCCATGTATTAAAATAGCCAGAGTGACCCGAGGTAAGACTGCAGGGGTGGCACAGGTGGACTTACCAGCAGAAGCCACTCAAGCAGTGTTAGAACAGCAGTACTCTGGAAGGCTCTGCTTATAACAGCAGAGTCCACACCACTCACTGCTGCTCACACCTCAGTGTTTATAGCAGCGAACGCTCCTCAGGCCCTGTCTAAAGCAAATGCAATCACTCATGCAGTGAGCAGCAGCACGAAGCACACACTGCAGTGTTTACAGCAGTACTAATCACACAATGCAGCGTGCATAGCAGAAATAATTCCATGATGCAGTGATCATAGCAGTACTAATCGCACCATGCAGTGTTCATAGGAGTACTAATCACAAGATGCAGTGTTTACACAAGTACTACTCACGAATGCAGTGTTTGCAGCAGAACTAATCACACAATGCAGTGTTTACACAAGTACTACTCACGAATGCAGTGTTTGCAGCAGTACTAATCACACAATGCAGTGTTCTTTGCAGTTCTAATCACACAATGCAGCGTGCATAGCAGTACTTATCACATGATGCAGTGACCATAGCAGTACTAATCGCACCATGCAGTGCTTACACAGCAGTACTATTTACACGATGCAGTGCTTCCAGCAGTACTACTAATCACATAGTGCAGCATTTAACTGAACTCAGACAAAACAGAAGTCCTCATCCTAGGCACCTCCCCCTCCGCCTGGGATAACTACTGGTGGCCAGAGGCCCTTGGAACAGCACCTATCCCGACGGACCACGCACGCAACCTGGGCGTCATCCTGGACTCCTCACTATCGATGAACAGACAAGTCAACGCCGTTTCTTCATCTTGCTTCAACATTCTTCGCATACTCAAGAAAACATTCCGCTGGATCCCCACCGAAACTAGAAAAACAGTCACTCACTCTCTGGTAACGAGCCGACTGGACTACGGAAACACCCTCTACGCCGGTACCACCGCAAAAATCCAGAAAAAACTCCAACGCATCCAGAACGCTTCAGCCAGGCTCATATTAGACATACCGCGTAAAGAACACATCTCTGGCCACCTGAAAAACCTCCACTGGCTCCCCGTCAATAAGAGGATTACTTTCCGGCTCCTAACCCACGCACACAAAGCACTCTACGAAATCGGACCCGAATGCTTCAACACACGACTGTCCTTCTACACCCCCTCCCGCCAGCTACGATCCTCCAACCAAGCCCTTGCCACTGTACCTCGCATCAACAAAACCACCATGGGAGGTAGATCCTTCTCCTACCTGGCAGCTAAAACCTGGAACTCACTTCCCACTAATCTTCGCCTTACTCAGAACCACCTAGCATTCAGAAAGCAACTTAAAACGTGGTTATTTGACAAGTAATTCCCCTCCCTTCTTCAAGCGCCTTGAGACCCTCTGGGTATGTAGCGCGCTATACAAATTTATTGACTTGACTTGACTTGACTTGACTTGACTTCTAATCCCACGAGGCAATAATAAGCAGTGCTAACCACACAACGGAGTTCACATTAGTACTAATAACACCATGCAGTGTTCAGAGCAGTACTATTAACACAATGCAGTGTTTATAGCATGCAGTTTTAGCAGTAGCGGCTAGGGTTATGGAGGAGTGGTGAGGCGGGGGGTGTAAGTTCACAGGAAAAAATGTAAAAAAGAGTACATTGAAAAAAGTACCGGCCGCGTTCCACTCTTTGCTTCCCTCCTCCTCGCAGGCTCCCAGACTACACTGTGGCCAATCCTGAAGCTGCTCTCATGTCATGAGAGCAGCTTCAGGATTGGCCTTAGTACTCTGAATTTGCGCTCCCAGAGAGACTGCTCTCTCCCACCCAGCAATGCATCTGAGGTTGGAGAGAGCTTCAATGCGCATGGCGCTTTGGCCAGCCTGGGACGGCTGGACAAACCGCCACGTGCAGTGAAGGCAGTGCCAGCGTGAGACGGCTGGCCAAACCGCCACGCGCAGTGAAGGCAGTGCCAGCCTGAGACGGCTGGCCAAACTGTCATGCGCAGTGAAGGCAGTGCACCTACTACCCCCTCAGTGCCTGTCACCCCACGCCCCGCCCCCAAGACTCGGCAGGAAAGGAAAAATAAAACGTGTTTTGAGGCAGAGGTGGTAACGCTCTGCTGCCATAGCGGAGGAGCAGCCACAGAGTATTAACCCGTTGATGAAACGACTAAAGTGGAGAGAATCCATCTCGCTATGCTTATAGCAGCAGTTTTCACACTGTGCAAAGTTTTAGTAATACAATTTATCCCAGGCCGCAGCAAAAGCAAACCCAACAGTAGACGTAGTGTTTATAGCAGCAGTACTCATGCTGTACAGCTTAGTAGTGAACACACCTCAGGCTGTGACTAAAGCGAACACAACCACCCATGCAGTGTTTACAGCAGCAGTGTTCCTGCTGTACAGTGTAGCAGTGGACACTCATAAGGCCGTAAAGCAAGCACAACATCTATGCAGTGTTTACAGCAGCAGTACTCACGCTGTACAGTATAGCAGTAAACACACCTTAGGCCGTAAAGCAAACACAACCACCCATGCAGTGTTCATAGCAACAGTAAACCCACCATGCTGCCTTTATAGCTTGCAGTGGAATTAATGCTGATGCAGTGACTAACACTGAGACTATCACTCATGCAGTGTTTGTAGCAGCAGTAGTTAGACCAATGCGACTCACTGCAGGCTGCGACTAAAGCAAACACAGTCACTAATACAGTGATGATAGCAGCATTATTCATGCTATCCCAATGTTACTCACACCATACATTATTTATAGTGGTGCAGCACACTTCTGGCCATTCCTCAAGCAATCACAATCAACCATGCAGAGTTTAAAACATCAGTGGCCACACCAGCACAACTCACTGCAGGCTGTGCCTAAAGTAAACACAATCACTCATGCAGTGATTACACCACTATTACTCACACCATGCAGTGTGTATAGTTCTACAACACAATCCAGGCAATGAGTAAAGCAAACCTAAATTAGCCATGCAGTGTTTACAGGAGACTAATCACAGGATGCAGAGCTACTCCGATGATGCAACCTAACCCGTTTACCGCAGTGATTATTTTGCCGCAGTGTGGGCGTTCCACGGAGTGGGCGGGGCCGCGTCGACCATTGGCCGTTCACAGCACCAGCGAGGTAGTGCTCGCGACAGCCAACGACCGATAGGAGCACGGAAGGGGTTAAGCGGAGACAGTCAGTCTTGCAGTGTTTATAGAAGCAGTATTCACTACAGAGCAAAGTTTTAGCAGCACAATTTATCCCAGGCCACAGCCAAAGAAGCAGCAGTATTTATGTTATGCATTGTTTGAGGCAGTGCTGCAGACTCCAGGCCTTGGCTAAAGCAAACATAATAATCTAGGCAGTGTCTATAACATTAGTACTCATGTTATGCAGTGTTCATAGCAGTGCAACACAGGGCCGTCTTAACAGCATAATAGGCCCCTGGGCAAAGAAGTGCACTGGGGCCTGCCTACATAACCACTCACAGGAATAAAAATTTAAATTTGGCTAAATTTATAGATTAGCATAGATTAGCATAGGGCATCTATGCTTGTGGGGCCACCGGGCAACTGCTCAGTGTGCCCATGCCTTAACCCCTTGTGCGCTGCACTAATTCTCAAGCTGTGCGGGCGAATTAATGAGTGGGCGGGATTCGGATGGCCCCTGGCCGTCCTCTGCACATGCCCACCGTGACGTCGGATGGTCAGGTGCCGTCCGCAGCACTGAAGGGATTAAGAAGGCACTGGTGCAACATACTGCAGACACGACCAACACATACACAATCACCTACGCGGTGTTTCTAGCAGCAGTACTCATAGCATAACATTTGTATAGCGGTGAACCAGCACCAGGACATGACTAAAGCGCAAACAATAGCCCAAGCAATTTGTAGTAGTGGTGCTCACACCAAGCAGTGTTTGGCAGTGGTGCTCACTCCATGCAGTATTTATAGCAGTGAAACCATCCCAATGTAGCGACTAAAGCAACAACTATCAACCACCCAATGTCTATCGCAGAAGTACTCACACCATGCAGTGTTAATAGCAGTGCAAATCAATCCTGGCAGTGACTCAACAAACAAAACCACAGATTCAGTGTTTGCAGAGTTATTGCTGATAATGGCAGTGTTTACAGCTTGGCCCAAAACTACTGGCAGTAAGTAAAGTTGCAACATTCACTCTTGCAGTGCATAATTGGCATATCACACTAGTTTTCATTGAAGCACTGCCAAGAGCTGTTGAAAGGATAGGGTGGGTCTACTGCATTTTTAAAAAGTGTTGGCATTCACATCCACTGCTATTAAAATCAACAACACCCACTCTGCGCTTTTCAAGTAGAAGCACTGCACCTATCTCACGATAAAACAATATCATTAACCGGGCTGACCTCGAAAAACACAAGCACCTCTCCAGGCCCTATTAACTTGGTTGCAGTTTTCCAAAACAGGAGCACGTGTTCTTTGCACTGTTGAAAGAAGCAGATGTCACTTTATGCAACGTTTAAATCAGCAGCAAAGTCTAAATGCAGTGTTAATAATAGCAGCTCTCAGCCCATGCAGCGTTTGTAGCAGGCAGCAGGCTGCAGGCACATTCAGCCTCTGCAGTGGTCATACGAGCACGCAGTGTTTACGGCAGGAAGACTGTCTGTGAAGTGCTTCTGTCAGGAACATTCATTCCATGCACTTTTTTAAAACAGCAGCACTAAACTCAAGTAGGGCTTGTATTAGAAATATTCAGTCCATTCAGCATTTATAGCAGAAACACTAAGTGGTCATAGCATGAGCAGACTGGCTGTGCAGTGTTTCTGGTAGGAATATTGAGTCCATGCACTTTTTGTTCATAAAACAAACTCTTTCTCCGGCAATACCCCAAAAATCTGGAACTCTCTCCCAGTATGTCTCAGAACTAAACCCTCCTTCATGCTCTTTTAGAGACAATTAAAAGAATTCCTCATCACTCAGCAACTTAACCCTCCAGGCTCAAACGTCTAGTTCATCTCTGGAAGCACAACCCCAATCAATGTGTTTTTATGTTCTCATGGACAATGCAATAGTTTGATACTCAGCGACACTGCAATGTATTGTAGTGCTAGTGACTGAAACTGTATTTGACTCTGTTGTAAAGGACTCTGATACCCTCAGGTCTTGCCAGCGCCATATAAAACTCTTTAGATAAAATACAAAATAAAATATAAAATGAAAATGAAAACATCACTCAACCCAAGCAGTACTTGTATTAGGAACATTAAGGCCATGTAGTGCTTATAGCAGCCACACTCAGTCTGCCGCGGCCCATGGAGGGAGTTGCAGTGGGGCAAAGAGGCGGGGCGGGGCAGGGTGAATGGTGCTAAAAACCGGAATATGGATAATTGGAGGTAAGTAAACAATTTAATTAATAAAACGAATTTGCTGCATCGCATTTTGCCATGAGTAATCGTAAGGTCCACCAGCATGTAAGTTTGGCGGGTAGACCGCATTCTTGGGGGTAAAGTGACTCCGTCGACTTGGTAACAGAGTATAGTTACCGCCAAAAGTTAAATCGGGCACTAAGTCTGTCTTTGGTTTTGAGCCATGTTTGTTACATTAACACAAAAAGAAAAACTTAGGAACACCATTATTTTTTTTTCTATAGGGGCCTCAAACCTTTTCTGTAATAAGAGCTACTTATGATCAATGAAAAGCACCCTGAGCAGTAGTAGTATTTGTGTTGTAATAGTGACCACATCAGGAAAGATTACATTAGTAGCCAAGCTGTTCAAGATTATAAGTATAATCGCCTCAGTGCATCAGGCAGGGGCGCCAGCAGTAATGTGAAAAGGCTTTGCCAGTTTAGAATGCCTTTAAATAGGAAAAACATAAAAGCTTTAGCTTGAACGACCCTGGCACGAAAAATACTCTCATTTTTGTCTTGAATACACTTTTTTAAAAATTTTGATGTACATATATAGGCCAAGCAAAAACGTTGAATTTAGAAGGCTGAGCTGAACACAGGAGAGCCACTTACTGGTAGCTGGAGAGCTACCAGTAGCTCACAAGCTACTCGTTGGAGAAGCCTGTAACATCTAGAGCAACATGATGCAAGAAAATACATGGTGAGTGAACAAGATTATGTACGGTAGTAGCTTGACATTAAACATCTTATCACAGTACTCTCCTTAGACAAAACCTATTAGACTTATGGTGGGTCCACAACCATTTTTACCTACACAGCACAATCCCGACACCTTATTCAAACCAATGTTCCCTGCCAAATTCTCAAAGGAAACACTCTGCTCTCCTTCTGTGGAGCAAGACCAACTCAGATGTTGACCCGAATATTGTGCCACAGACACCTCTGCCAAGACCCCATGATAACCTTCAGGAAAATGTGCCTGGGAAGCTGAGTCACAGCGTGATCCCCTGGCACAAGCCCTCTCCCCCCCATTCCCCATGGCATTATTATGGAGTACTCATTAAAGGGCTAGGAAAAGATGCATAGGCACCCCCAGACCCCTATTACCATTAGAGCTCCAATACACACACTTGTGATAGGAAAACCAATTTTAAGAATTGTATTAAATTTGACAGAGGGTGCAAATATGTCTAGCTTTCAATATTAACAATGGCCCCACCCTGCCGCAGGCCATCCATGGTTCACCTACCATTCAACACCCCCCTAAGTAATCCTAAAATGCTGCATTGCAATAGAAATCAGCGATTTTACTAACAACTTGTTACCGAAGGATGTACTCCATCACTATGAAAAAACGATTTCCCCACCAGGCAGCCATGGGAAGAGTGGTCAGCCGCCCATCAGACATGTATCTGTTCAGGTACTTTATGTGTTATCGAGGGCCTTCATAGATGAACGATGCCTTCAAACTCTCCACTGGATAATACGTGACCCGGCGAGAGAAGCATCTGGGATCTTCCTAGCGAGCCAAGCAATATCAGCCATTAAGGGGTTCCATCAAGTACTGTCTTCGATGATGTACCAAATCATTCCTGTTAGACGGGACCTGGAGGGTCGGCCGAGGACAAGGGGAGAGGTCTCCGGGGAGAGCCGTCTCCAGCGATCGTACAGACAAGTAACTTCCCCCCCACAGATGGACACCACACAAAGATAAGGTTTAACGTTCTTTATAAGCAATCTTGAAGTACGGTAGAATGGTACAAGGAGGTCAGGACTCAGGGGTCCCCTCGATTCTAGTCTCTTGGATGGGAAAGGGGGTAGCGGGACAGTCTTGTTACCAATCTGGTAGATGCGATGAAAAGATGGTTAGCTCACAATCCTCGAGCTCGGCGTTCTAGGAGGACGGGCCGCGGCAGCGCCAGCAGGTCCCGAGATGATCGTAGGTAGCAACGGTCCGCGGCAGCGCCAGCAGGTCCCGACGAAGGTGGTAGTTACAACGGTCCGCGGCAGCGCCGGCAGGTCCCGACGAGGATGAAGGTTGCAGAAGGCTGCGGCAGCGCCAGCAGGCAGGACGACAGTTCACAAGTCAGGGCTGCGGCAGCGCCAGCAGTCCGTCAAGGATGAGTTCTTCACGGTGTCTCTCAACTCCAGGATACAACTGCCTTCCTGCTCTGGAGCTGCCCCAGTTATAGGGCTGGTGCCCTTTGATGTCCGAACCCTCGCACTTGGAGGTCGGGAGGTCCGGGATGAGGGAGTCCAGACACCCAGCAGGGGGGTGGAGCCAGCGCCCGGGGGAGCTGGGGGCGATCGGCACCTGGAGGGGGAGAGCCATCGAAACTCGTCTCTCCCATTGACCTGCCAAGTGGTCCGCTCACCTCCCGGGTGGATGGTGGTGCCGGGATGTCGGGGCCTGGCCAGGCCCAGGGTTAGGGTCGAGTTGAGGCCACGCGGCCTCGTGGTGCAAGGTCCAAGATGGCGGCTGGGCCCGGGCGATGGTGCCGGTGGAGGCCCAGGCCGGTGTTACGGGGATGTTCGGGGCAGGGGTCCCGTGTGGGACAGGTTACGGGTTACTTCTGGGGGTGGCCCCTGGAGTGCCGGTGTCCGGGCTCTGTCATGCGGGGAGGGAGCGAGCCGCCTTCTGGGGCTTGTCCAACATGCGTCCCCCCCAGCTGAAGGCGGGGAGAGTTACCCATCTTCTTGGGGACTCTCTCCGTCGAGGCGGAAAAAGCGGGACAGGCCATCCGCATTGGCGTGATCTTGACCAGGGCGATGCTCCACAGTGAAGTCCATCCCTTGCAGGGAGATGGACCATCGCAGCAGTTTGGGGTTCTCCCCCCGCATCTGTATTAACCATTGCAGGGGGCGATGGTCTGTTTGTACCCGGAAGTGGGTACCGAAGAGGTAGGGCCGGAGTTTCTTGAGGGCCCACACCACTACGAAGGCCTCCCGCTCGATGGTACTCCAGCGCTGTTACCAATACCATGGTCCGAGGCATCGGTCTGGACTATGAACTCGCAGCTGTAGTCGGGGGCCTGGAGCACCGGGGCGGTGCACATGGCGGCCTTCAGTTTCTCGAAGGCCGCTTGGCAGTCCGGAGTCCAGTTGACCGTCTTGGGATGCTTTTTGGATGTGAGCTCGGTGAGGGGCCCCACAATGCTGCCATAGTCCTTCACGAACCTTCGATAATATCCAGTGAGCCCCAGGAAGGCTCGTACCTCGGTTTGGGTGACGGGGGGCTGCCAGGACTGGATGGCAGCGATCTTGAGCTGGAGAGGTGCCACCAGACCGCTCCCCACTTGGTGCCCAAGGTAGGTCACGGACCCTTGGCCGATTTGGCATTTGCTGGCCTTGCTGGTGAGGCCCGCTCGCTGAAGGGCCTGCAGGACCTCTCGGAGGTGGCAGAGGTGGTCTGACCAGTGGCGGCTGTATACTGCGATATCGTCCAGGTAGGCGGCGCTGAAGTTTTCGAGGCCCGCCAATACCTGGTTCACAAGTCTCTGAAAAGTGGCTGGAGCGTTTTTCATACCGAAGGGCATAACGGTGAACTGGTAGTGCCCATCCGGGGTGGAGAAAGCGGATCGTTCTTGAGCCCTGGGGGTGAGGCCGATCTGCCAGTAGCCCGCTGTCAGGTCGAAGATGCTGAGGTAGCGGGCAGCCCCCATGCGGTCGACCAGTTCATCTGCTCGGGGGATAGGATGAGCGTCGGTTCTGGTGACAGCGTTCAGACCCCAATAGTCGACGCAGAACCGGAGCTCGGGGGTGGCGCCTGGGGCGGCCACTTTGGGTACCAGTACGACTGGGCCCAGGGGCTGTCTGACGGCTCGATGACCCCGAGTGCGAGCATCTTAGTGACTTCTTCTTGGATGCAGGCGCGCACCCGGTCTGGCACTCGGTACGCCCGGTGTCGGATAGGGGGACTGTCCCCAGTGTCTACGTCGTGAAGGCACCAGGGGGTGACCCCGGGGGTGAGGGAAAACAGATCTGCAAATTGCAACAGGAGGGTCCGACAGTCTTGGCGCTGCCCCGGGGTCAGGGCACTGGAGAGTCGGACCCCATCCACGGAACCATCTCTCTCACGGGTCCTCAGCAGGTCCGGGAGTGGCTCGGAGTCTTCTTCCACCCCACTGTCTGTAGCCATCAGGAGGCTGAGCTCTGAGCGCACAAAGTGTGGTTTGAGTCGGTTGGCGTGGAGGACCCGGAGGGGGTTTCGGGGGGACTCCATGTCGATGAGATAGGTGACAGGGCCCTTGCGTTCGACCACCTTGAAGGGTCCTGTCCATTTGTCTTGCAAGGCACAGGGTTCGGTGGGGGACATCACCCACACCTGCTGACCAGGTTCAAACTCAATGGAGGAGGCATGTTGGTCGTACCATTTCTTCATGTCCTCCTGACTGGCCTCCAGATTGGCTTTAGCGATCTCCCTGAATCGCCTGGTCTGGTTGCGGAGGGTCAGGAGGTACTTGTAGACATCCGGAGGGGTTTTCAGGGGGGCCATCTCCCATTCTTCTTTCACCAGGCTGAGGGGCCCTCGGACAGGGTGCCCGTACAGGAGCTCGAAAGGGCTGAAACCGAGGGACTTCTGGGGGACTTCTCGGTAGGCGAAGAGGAGGCACGGTAGTAGCACGTCCCACTGGCGGCGCAGGGGCTCCTCCAGCCCCATAATCATTCCCTTGAGGGTGCGGTTGAACCGCTCGACCAGTCCGTTCCCCTGCGGGTGATAGGGTGTTGTAAAACGGTAGGTGACCCCACACTGCTGCCAGAGGGATCTCATATACTTCGAGATAAAGTTTGTGCCTCGGTCACTGACGACTTCTCGGGGGAAGCCCACTCGCGAGAAGATCCCCATCAAGGCTCGGCCGACCACTGGTGCTGTCACTGTTCGAAGGCGGATGGCCTCGGGATAGCGGGTGGCGTGGTCCACCAGGACCAGGATGAATCGATGCCCTTGTGCTGTTCAGGGGTCCAGGGGCCCCACAATGTCTATTCCTACTCGCTCGAACGGGGTGGTGACAACCGGGAATGGTTGCAGGGGCGCCTTGAGTTTTCGGCCGCTCTTGCCGCTGGCTTGGCAGGTGGGGCAGGCCCGGCAGTGGTTGGAGACATCATCACGCATTTTGGGCCAGTAGAAATGAGTCACCAGACGGTTATAGGTTTTGTCTTGCCCCAGGTGCCCAGCCAGGGGGACATCGTGGGCCAAGTTTAACAGGAAGTCTCTGAAACGGAGGGGTACCACCAGCACCCGACTGGCCCCCAACTCTGCAATTCTTTGTTCGCTGTACAGTAAGTCGTTGTCCCAGTAGATCCAGTGCGCCCCTGCGGTGTCTCCCACGCTCTGGGCGAGGGCTTGCTGTCGGAGTCCCTCGAGGGAGGGACAGGTCTTTTGCTCCTGCCGAAATTGTTCTTGGGTGGGCCCCCCTTCTTGACGCCACTGAGCCAGGTCTGGAAGGTCCTGAAGCTGAGCGGGCTCTTCCGGGGCTTGTTCTGGGGGGTCGGAACGGCCGGCGTCTTCCTCTGGAGTGATCGGGGGAGGAGGTGCTGGCCATTCGGGCTCTTCGGGTCTGGGGACGGCACGGGCGCCATGGACCGGGTTGTTACGCACGCCCAGTCTGGGAGGCCCAGCATCCCCAGGTGTTCTCTTCTCTCAACGGGGAACTCTCGAGATCGTTTCCCAGGAGGCAGTCCACGGGGGCATCATCGCGGACAGTCACCTTCAGCATGCCGGACACTCCTCCCCACTCAAAGGGGACACAGGCCATCCGACATAGGCTCTCCGAATTGTCAGCTGAACGGACCGGGCAAAGGACGTTGGGCAGGATTTGTTCTGGGGTCACCAGGTGACAGCGGACGGCCGTCACACTGGCCCCGGTGTCACGTAGGGCTTCGGCCTTGCGCCCGTTGATGTTGACCCACTGGCTGTATTTTCGGGTGTTTGCGGGTAGGGGGACCCGCGGGACCATGTCTCTTCCCCCTAGGCAGGCCAGGACCATGGTGGCCGGTTCCCATTCGGGCTGTTCCTGTTCATATTCTTCGTGCTCTTCGTACGTTTGTTCTTCTCCTAGGGCGGAAGCCGCGACCTGGCGGGGCCCGGGAGTCTGGTTCTTGGGGCAGTTCGGGTCGTTGGCATAGTGTCCGACCCGCTGGCACCGATGGCACGTGACATTGGCTCGGAACCCTGGGCGCATCGGAGGGTTCCCCCGCCCAGCCGGGGGTGGGGTGTTGTTGACGGGAGCTGCCGGAGCGGCATCTCTGCCCCGGCCCTGGCCTCCTCCTCCTCCTCGGGGACGATGAGGGCCTTGGTTGTTTCGGTTCTGCTCGGTTGGCCCACCCCCGGCCACTCGGGTGCTCTCCCATCGGTCAGCCTCAGCGGCGAGCTGCCGAGGGTCAGTCATTTTACTGTCGAGGAGGTGCTGCCTGAGCTCGACGAAGCAGTTGTTGGAGAGGTGCTCCCATACAATGAGATTGAAGAGCTGTTCGTAGGTTGTGACTCTGCTACCTTTGATCCACCCTTCGAAGGCTTGGCTAAAATAGTTCACATATTCCACCCAAGTCGTACCCGGGATCCGGGTGCAGTCGCGGAACCTCTGGCGGTACATCTCGGGTGTGAGTCCATATCGAGTGAGGAGGGCGGCCTTCATGTGGTCATAGGACGTCATCTGGTGGTCCGGGAGCTGTAGCAGGGCATCGTGGCCATCGTTGACGAACCTCCCCCATAGACCGGCGCCCCAGTCACTTCGATCGATCCGGTGGGAGGCCATGGCGATCTCATAGGCCTTGAACCACTGTTGTATGTCGTCGTTCCAATAGTATTCTCGGACGACGTCCTTGGAGATGTGGACTTTTTGTTCCGTAGCGCCTGGGGTGCGCGGTCGCTCGGGCACCCCTAGTTCTTTGTTTTGTTTCCGTATTTCTAGTTCAGCTAGCTTGCGCTCGTGTTCGTATGCCAGTCTCTTTTCTTCGAGTTCTCTTTGTCCTTGCTTCTCTTCCCGCTCTTCTCGGAGCCGTAGGTGTTCTAAGTTCAGTTTTTGTTCCGCTAGTTTCAGCTCGCCGTCCATCTTGAGCCGTGCCATCTCTAATTCGTGTAGTCTGTTTCTTTCTCTTTCTTGGATCTCTTCCTGTGAGAGACCCACTCTCCGTTCTTCGGGAGAAGGGGTGTTGATCTCCGCTGCTGCGATGTTTTGGTCCGGGGATCTGACGGCCCCGGTTTCCGCCCAAGATTCGATGGCGTGCTTGAAATCGTCTTTTGTGCTCAGACCGGTGGTAGCAATGCCTAGTTCGATGCAAAATTGTTTTAACTCACGATGGCTGTATTCTTCCAATTTCTCCATCTGGAATTTTTCGGTGGATCCGCTCTCTTTGGTTGTCATTGTGGTTTAGTCGTGGGGTGAGTCACTCTCTGTACGTACGCGTTGAATCGGATCGCGCCGCTGGCCACCTATGTTAGACGGGACCTGGAGGGTCGGCCGAGGACAAGGGGAGAGGTCTCCGGGGAGAGCCGTCTCCAGCGATCGTACAGACAAGTAACTTCCCCCCCACAGATGGACACCACACAAAGATAAGGTTTAACGTTCTTTATAAGCAATCTTGAAGTACGGTAGAATGGTACAAGGAGGTCAGGACTCAGGGGTCCCCTCGATTCTAGTCTCTTGGATGGGAAAGGGGGTAGCGGGACAGTCTTGTTACCAATCTGGTAGATGCGATGAAAAGATGGTTAGCTCACAATCCTCGAGCTCGGCGTTCTAGGAGGACGGGCCGCGGCAGCGCCAGCAGGTCCCGAGATGATCGTAGGTAGCAACGGTCCGCGGCAGCGCCAGCAGGTCCCGACGAAGGTGGTAGTTACAACGGTCCGCAGCAGCGCCGGCAGGTCCCGACGAGGATGAAGGTTGCAGAAGGCTGCGGCAGCGCCAGCAGGCAGGACGACAGTTCACAAGGCAGGGCTGCGGCAGCGCCAGCAGTCCGTCAAGGATGAGTTCTTCACGGTGTCTCTCGACTCCAGGATACAACTGCCTTCCTGCTCTGGAGCTGCCCCAGTTATAGGGCTGGTGCCCTTTAATGTCCGGACCCTAGCACTTGGAGGTCGGGAGGTCCGGGATGAGGGAGTCCAGACACCCACCAGGGGGGTGGAGCCAGCGCCCGGGGGAGCTGGGGGCGATCAGCACCTGGAGGGGGAGAGCCATTGAAACTCTTCTCTCCCATTGACCTGCCAAGTGGTCCGCTCACCTCCCGGGTGGATGGTGGTGCCGGGCTGTCGGGGCCTGGCCAGGCCCAGGGTTAGGGTCGAGTTGAGGCCACGCGGCCTCGTGGTGCAAGGTCCGAGATGGCGGCTGGGCCCGGGCGATGGTGCCGGTGGAGGCCCAGGCCGGTGTTACGGGGATGTTCGGGGCAGGGGTCCCGTGTGGGACGGGTTACGGGTTACTTCTGGGGGTGGCCCCTGGAGTGCCGGTGTCCGGGCTCTGTCATGCGGGGAGGGAGCGAGCCGCCTTCTGGGGCCTGTCCAACAATTCCCACCACTGTGCAGCATAATTAGGGAAGGCAGTGGAAGCCTCCTGCCTGTAGTCCTTTTGACATTCTTTCTCAGCTGGCACACAGGGAGTCCACCGATGCCAAACCACTCTAACCAGAGAGCCGTGTGACATGCCTATTGCTTAAATTTACTGTGAGAAAAAACAGATTCCCTCTGGGCCAAAGAGTGACGCAGGACCCTGATAGGGCCATAGCATGTATTGCACAGATGGGGAAGAAAGCACAAATATTAATACCAAATAAATCAGAAAACATGGCCCCAGTCACCCATCCAGGCCTGATCAGCTTAGCATGTTCATAATGTGTATAGCTCCCAGACTTCCTTTTACCTACCCTTTTGACTTGTCCAATCTGGACAGAACCAGAGATTGAGTGGCAGATTTAAGATCATTTGGAGGGAGGAACGGTCTGAATTTGTTGAGGAGTTTTAGGTTGTAAAAAGTGATCTTCACAGTGTTCTTTATATGTTTACTCATGTTCAATCATGGGTCCAGAGTGATTCCTAGGTGTTTTACTGAGTCTGCCAGGGTTAGATTGTAGTTTAGAGCATCAATGGATTTTAGCCATTCTTTTATCTGGAGGGTATGTTAATTGTTAGATATGAGAAGGATTTCCATCTTATCTTGGTTGAGATTTAGGTGGTTGTGAGATAGCCCCAGTGTTGGACTTCTCTGAGAGTAGAATTTAGCCGGTGTATGTCATCTACTGAGGATGTTTCCAGGTAGAGCTGGGTGTCGTCAGCGTAGAGGTGGAAAAGATTGTTTGCTTTTGTGAGTATGACGTGAGGGGCTACATGTAGATGTTGAACAGTGAGGGAGAGAGAACTGAGCCTCCAGTCAATCAATCAATCAGTGGGTCTTGTAGAGAGCAGCTTGTCACCCTGGGGGTCTCCAGGTGCTGGGTAGTTGGGCGAGCCTTGGTCGAAGAGGTGGTGGTCGAAAAGCAAGACCATGAGCTGTTTCTTGAAGTCCTCCAGAGATGTGCTGGTGCGCAGGTGGAGGGGAATGTCGTTCCAGGACTTTGAGGCAAGATAGGAGAAGGAGCAACCTCTGCTGCAATTGCATTAGATACGGGGATGTGAGCCAAGATGAGGGTGGAGGATCAGAGCTCTCTGGTTGGTCAGTGGAATATCCGGCGGTTGTTGATGTAGGAGGGTCCAGTTTTGTGGAGGGCTTTGTAGGTGTGCATGAGGAGTTTGAAGAGGCATCTCTTCAGGACTGGGAGCTATTGGAGAGCCCAGAGGTGCGGGGTGATAGTGGCTCTTCTGGGAAGGTCGAGGATGACTCTTACCACCAAGTTCTGCATGGTTAGGAGTCGATTCAGGTGCTGCTTGGTGGTTCCTGCGTAAAGTGCATTGCATTATGTGATTCAGCTGGAGATGAGGGCATGGGTGACTATCTTCCTGGTTGAGACGGAGATTCATCAGATGATCTTGCGGAGCTTGCTAAGGGTGTGGAAGCAGGAAGAGGAGATGGCATTGATCTGTTGCTTCATGGTAAGTTGGGTGTCCAGGATGATTCTGAGGCTACGAGCGTGGTTAGTAGGGGTGTGTGCTGGGCCGAAAGGTGGGGCCTCAAGGGGCAATTCCAGGGGGAGGGCTTGCTGCCGAATATGATGACCTCTGTCTTGTCTGAGTTGAGTTTCAGGCAGTTGGTTCTCATCAAGGAGGTGATGTCGGTCTTGGTGGTTTGGAAGTTGATTCTTGTGGTGTCTACGTCTTCTGTGAGGGATAGGGCGAGATGGGTGTTGTTGGCATAGGAGATTATGTTGAGTCCATTGGTGTGGGCTATGTTCGCCAGAAGTGCCATGCAGGTATTGAAAAGGGTGGAGCAGAGGGAGGAGCCCTGGGGGACGCCATGTATGATGTCTTTGGGTATGGAGGAGAAGGGTAGTAGGTGGATCCTCTGTGTTCGGTTGGAGAGGAAGGAGGAGAACTATTTGGGTGCCTTCCCTTGGATGCCTATGTGGTTAAGTCTGGTGATTAGGGCGTGATGGGAAATGTTGTCGAAGGCTGCTGAGAGGTTGTGGAGGATGAGGTCAGCTGATCCACGTAGTTTGGTGAGGCATCTGATGTCATCTCTTGCTTCGATCAGGGTGGTCTCTGTGCTGTGATTAGGCTGAAAGCCTGATTGGGAGGGGTCAAGCAGGTTGTTTTCTTCAAGGTATTCCATGAGCTGGTGGCTGATGGCTTTCTCCAAACCTTTAGCGGGGAAGGGGAGGAGCGAGATGGGTCAATAGTTTTTGAGTTCGATATGAATGGCTGATTTGACAGGTAATGGCACTAAGAGACTATTCCACTAGGAATATTTAAACCAAATTTTCTATAGTCCTTGCATGCAGTGTTTGAAGGGGGGGGAGTAAATCATTCTACTCCCCCAAACCCGATTAGAATAATCAGACAATGAATATACAAATCTCTAGCACATGCTATCTAAAGTGTACACATTGAATTAACAGTAAATTAATGCACGTTGGACAAGTAGTTTGCCCGTGCTCGGGAATTCTTTCTTTTCTTTACTCTCATTCATCACTTGTTAGACTCTTTTGTTGTTGCTGTAGCCAACACATGTTTCATCTTAGAGAGAGTACCCCAAGACGTCTTCAGAGCTGCAATCCTGTTATCACCAGAGTTGTGAATTTTTAAAGTTTCAGGAGACAATAGGAACAAAAAGTACATAGAGCCACTCGTGGCTATCTGGTTGCACTGGAGCAGGGCAAAGTCACAATTTCAGGCTAACGGCAATGAAGCGCAGGTCGGACACAGAGACCGGGTTCATCTCACTGAAGAGTTTCACAAGTCCTTGCGAGGAGCTGCAGGTGGAGTTTTGCGCTGGCAGAGGCCTTGCCAGTGTTTTGGAGTCAATTTATGAATTAAAATTAGATCTACTTTCTCTAAGTTGGTTTGGGATTTTTCTTGTGTTGTATTTTCACTTTATGACTGTTTGAGTGATGCATACCTAATTTACACATTGCCTGACTTTTTTTGTGCCAAGCTACCAAAGGGTTAAGCACACGTTTATTGAGTGACTTTTGTCAATAATTTCACTCATAATTTTTTTGTATTCCTTAGTGCAACTGCCTAGGTGCAACCCATGTGCTCACTGTGCCAATGGAACCAAGAGGCACTCCTCTGAAGAGGCCTAAATAGGCTAAAACTGACCTGGAGCTGCTTGTGTTCTGGTTCAGAAAGGACCTGGCTAGCAGGTCCAGCTGGACTGTTCCTATTGGTGCAGGACGAAGGCCGAGTTGCATGTGGCTCGCTCTTGTGTTGGGTGGCGTATGGCCACAAAAAAACGATTAACTGGGATGCAGCACCACATACTTACCTGTGGCTGAAAAGTATTCAGGCTTTCCACCCATCACTTTTCTGTATTCCTCAGCCTGATGCCCTAAGTGTGGCAGGTATGCCCAGATGTTGGCCCCATTCTCATTGTGCCTCTGGAACAAAGATACACCCTATTTAAGAGGGCTATATAGGGTTGTGTTCTAGTTCAGCAGAGACCTGGCCTGGCAGGTGGACTGGACTATTTCTAGGGAGCAGGATTGAAGGTGATTTGCATACGAGTAGGTGCTGTCTGAGGTGGCATGGTGGGCAAAAAAATGAATTGGGATGCGGTCAGAGTAATTATCAATGGCTGAGATTAAGTCAAGCATTCTGCCCATCACTTTTTTGTATACGTCAGTGTGCCTTATGTGTGGTACAGGCATTTTACATTGGGCTCATATTCAATTGGAAGTCATTAGAGAGTTAAAAGCACAAGTGTGATGTGGTCATGCTTTCTAAAGCCAGAGATGAATCGTAATGTAGCATGGAGTACTGCTTTCAAAGGAGCAAGATGCACTTTAGAAAAACTGGTCAGGAGAAAATTGGAAAAATTAATCCTTAACAGCACAAGTGATTGGACAAGGGTCTCAAGATTTGGAACAGGAATAAAATGGCAAACCCCCGAAGAAGGTGCAATGAAAAGTTCACATTTCTGGACATTATGTTAATTTGCATCTCATGATTGACTCTTTTGTTGACAATGATTCCCAGGGATTGTGGATGGGCAGTGGATCAATTATGTATATTAAGTCAAAACATGATTATACAAGTATTAGTGATGTAGAGAAAGAAATGAGGAGGGATTCTATTTTTTGATGGGTTAAGATTTAAATGATGAGCCAACATCGATTTCTGAATAGATTTTGGAATATTTGTTAAATGGGATGTGTCTTTGGGATATGAGATCCTTAGATGCCTGTGTATTATCCACTAATTAACTCTAAAAGATCTCAGATATTTTTAGTATGACTCCACGTGGTTCAATGTATAGGCTAAAGAAGGTTGGGGTCCTGTGAGATTTCTGGAGTAGAGGCAATTAACACTTAGAGACAGGGGTCAATGTTGACCCTCTGCAACCTATTTTTCAGGTATGATATGAATCACTTGAAGACCTTTCCATATGTTCCATTATGGTTTCAGAAAGCATACATTGCTCACTATGCCAAATGCTGCAGATAGGTCTGGAAGTACAAGGGAACTGGAGTTGCCTGAACCAATAATGTGAAGTGTCTAGTCCATGAACTAGAGCATTGCAATTTCAGTTCTGCAACCAAGACTAAAACCTGACTGGCACTCATCAAAGAGGTAATTCTTCTAAATGTGTTGTGTGAGCTGCAAAACCACACATCTCTCAATAAGGTTTGCAAGAAATGGAAGAAACAATACAGAGCACAAGTTTCTGAGATCAATCTCTCCATGAAAGACTTTTTGAGGGGTAGGATGACTTGACACGTTTTACCGTAGTCACATAACTCTCCTTGGAATAGGGAAATAATCATTAAATGTATCAGAGTATGGCAGCTGCCAGCGTGCCAAGGTTTTGGTAATATTTCCAGATATCAGATCAATAAAGTGGTTTAAAGGATTTTAGGTATTAGATAAATCATCAAAAAAATAAGTCAAATAACTTGTAGTAGCCAAGGTTTTGAAGGATATAGATCCTTTCCACCTGTGAGTCTTTACAGTCTGGTAACAATTGCTCGATGAATTTCACTTTATTGTCAAATAAATGAGCACATTGTTTTGATTTAGCTTGGATGGGCAGGTTCTTAAAATCTGATGGAGCAAGAAGAATGTTGGTAGTTCTGGCTAAGTCAAATAGTTGTTTAGGGAAGGACTTAGCTGTATTTATTAGAAATTTTAAATGGGCGTCCTTCCTACTGTAGATGCTTCTTTTCTGAAGCAGTCTGTCCAAAATAAGATGGACAAGGTTAGCAGAGGAGGTGATTGTCTTCAATTCTTCTTCATAAGTCTTAAGGATTTCCTTTCCTCCTACAGGGTTTTAGTGAAACATAAGGCAGAAGGTTAAGGCCTTATATTTGCTCTTGAACAAGGTTGAACAAGGATAGATCATTAAACAGCTCCAGCAGTACCATGACATTTAGAGGCAGATGAATTGATGTTAGCATGAGACCTGATTTTGGGGTTAATATTCAATGTTCATGCTGTGAAGTTACTAGGGCCTGCATTTGTAGTGTTACAGAAGCAAGTAGTCTCCTTTTTGGGTTGGCCAAAGGTTACATAATGCGAGAGGAACAAAAAATGGTTTATGAGATGATGATCTAACAGGCTACAGATATTGAACCCTCAAGGGTGATCAGGCTCTCTTTTGATATAATCAGATATAATGTGGAGCTCTTGATATGTGTAGGTCTCAGGCAATGTTGGACAAAATCAACTGAGTAGTGGATACCTATTTGCAGTGAGGACAATTTTTGTAGTTTACTGCAACTCCTCCCCCACATTTCCCCATCCTGTACAAAACTACAAAAGTAGACACATTTTGAACTATTTATGTAGAACGTGGTCACAATGGTTTACAATACAAGTCTGAATTAAAGTTGAGGCTATTCACAACCCTTCGTGTGGCACATTCTCACCTTGTGTACAGTCATTGATTTACTTTTACAAGAGACAGAAGCAAGTCCCTGTTCAAGGTATCATTAGCGAGAGAACATCTCCAAAATTGGTGGAGGAATAGGGGAAGAGATTTTTCTCTAGGAAAAAATATTTCTGCAATGGACAAAAAAGTTTAACCAACACCATCAATGAAATCAATGAAGCCACCAACAGAAGCAGAATACTTTTCAATACAAAATACAATCATGGCACCAACTCCCTGCTAGACCCACCTATTACTCACTTCACAGAAAAGTGCAATACCATCAAACTCTTCTCCAGTTAAAAACATACAGAAAAATGGACAGCACAGACACAACACCAATCCCACTTCGTAAGTCATCAGTCATAAATTTATTACATTTGATATTTTTGTCGACTGGCAAAACAAACTTTTCCTAATAAAATTCACACACATTTGTAAGAACATTTTCCTTCCTAAAATACATATTTTTAAAAAGTAGAAAATACCCATAAAAGACAAATATAAAATAATAATTAATTGTCCCTACATTAAGAGCTAATTGTAATTCTCAGTTGTGTTGCAAAACTAAACTAAAAAAAAGCAAACAAATATCATAGTAATTTACTGCAATTAGCCCCCTAAAAACATTATTCATAAAGACCTACATTATTCCCCTCCTCCATACATTATTTGAAAACTAAAACATTATTGTATAAAGCTACTGATTAAACTTTGCTAAACAATCACCTATCATATTAGTTCATTCTGACTACTAGTACGAAATCAGCAGTATAAGGGGCAAAAATAGTCTATCTGCCTGACACCATGTTGCCCAATTTTAAAATGTGTTAATATCTCTAATGCTCCATAAGTGCATATTATATATTGACATCCATTCCTGCTCCTCCTTGTTTTTAAAAGTCACCAATCCAAGGTGCAACCCTCAAGGCAAGCAAATGCAATATTAAGTATAAAGATAAAGTGTAAACAATGATCTATAATGTAGAACAGTAACACACTTTGCTAAGTTGCATGATTGAACCGACTACATTACAACTAGTCTATGTTATAATATTGATTCATATTTAGCTTCCTTGCACAATATCCTTAGATCTTGAACACATTTTCTCAACATAATTGCCTAGCTTGTAACATAGCATAATGTTTTCACATTTCATAATTGTCCCGCCCAATGCAGCAAAAGGCTGAATACCCATATGTCTAACAGCTTGATCAATGAAATCAATGAAGCCACCAACAGAAGCAGAATACTTTTCAATACAAAATACAATCATGGCACCAACTCCCTGCTAGACCCACTTATTACTCACTTCACAGAAAAGTGCAATACCATCAAACTCTTCTCCAGTAAAAAACATACAGAAAAATGGACAGCACAGACACAACACCAATCCCACTTCGTAAGTCATCAGTCATAAATGTATTACATTTGATATTTTTGTCGACTGGCAAAACAAACTTTTCCTATTAAAATTCACACACATTTGTAAGAACATGTTCCTTCCTAAAATACATATTTTTAAAAAGTAGACAATAACCATAAAAGACAAATATAAAATAATAATTAATTGTCCCTACATTAAGAGCAAATTGCAATTCTCAGTTGTGTTGCAAAACTAAACTAAAGAAAAGCAAACAAATACCATAGTAATTTACTGCAATTAGCCCCCTAAAAACATTATTCATAAAGACCTACATTATTCCCCTCCTCCATACATTATTTGAAAACTAAAACATTATTTTATAAAGCTACTGATTAAACTTTGCTAAACAATCACCTATCATATTAGTTCATTCTGACTACTAGTACGAAATCAGCAGTATAAGGGGCAAAAATAGTCTATCTGCCTGACACCATGTTGCCCAATTTTAAAATGTGTTAATATCTCTAATGCTCCATAAGTGCATATTATATATATTTACATCCATTCCTGCTCCTCCTTGTTTTTAAAAGTCACCAATCCAAGGTGCCAACCTCAAGGCAAGCAAATGCAATTTTAAGTATAAAGATAACGTGTAAAAAATGATCTATAATGTAGAACAGTAACACACTATGCTAAGTTGCATGATTGAACCGACTACATTACAATTAGTCTATGTTATAATATTGATTCATATTTAGCTTCCTTACACAATATCCTTAGATCTTGAACACATTTTCTCAACATAATTGCCTAGCTTGTAACATAGCATAATGTTTTCACGTTTCATAATTGTCCCGCACAATGCAGCAAAAGGCTGAATACCCATATGTCTAACAGCTGGGAGCAGCAGCTTCCTTCTAGCATCTGTAAATTCTATGCAAACAACTAACATATGACTCAATGGCCATAGGTCACTTTTACAAAATGGGCAATTTCTAGAATTTCTTGCAGGACAAGAAAATACACTTTTTGAGGAATGTCAGTTTATAAACTGTTGCATCTGAGCCAGCCTCAACGTAATCATCCAACGTCTCGTCCACCTTGCCTTTATACCCTTCAATTATTGCTGCATTTTCCCTGTTCCACCTCCAGCTCAGACAAATGTATAAGCTGGGGTGATGCCCATAGTCTCTGTATGATTCAGAAAAGGGGGTGGTGATGAACAGAGCTTCTGAATTAAGCAGACCACTCTTACCCAGTCCAAAGATCAGGGCTTGATCCATCACCGTTTTTTAGCTCACTGCACCATCCCAGCTCAGAACTTGGCTATATGCAAATTAGTCTGACCCTGGCCCAGTGCATCATGGGAACAGGACAGACCAAACTACCAAGCCAATTCTTATACTGGGAAGGAAACAAACTACCGGGGACCGGTTTCTGGCATTTCAGCCGTCTTCGGCCCGGCTTGCTTGAATCCTGATGGTGCAATGAGCTAGGGACTCACATCTGAGTATACCCTTCCATGCTTATGGTGGACAAAAATGATTCAGAAAAGGGGGTGGTGATGAACAGAGTGTCTGAATTAAGCAGACCACTCTTACCCAGTCCAAAGATCAGGGCTTGATCCATCACCGTTTTTTAGCTCACTGCACCATCCCAGCTCAGAACTTGGCTATATGCAAATTAGTCTGGCCCTGGCCCAGTGCATCATGGGAACAGGGCAGACCAAACTACCAAGCCAATTCTTATACTGGGAAGGAAACAAGCTACCGGGGACCGGTTTCTGGCATTTCAGCCGTCTTCGGCCCGGCTTGCTTGAATCCTGATGGTGCAATGAGCTAGGGACTCACATCTGAGTATACCCTTCCACGCTTATGGTGGACAAAAATGATTCAGAAAAGGGGTGGTGATGAACAGAGTGTCTGAATTAAGCAGACCACTCTTACCCAGTCCAAAGATCAGGGCTTGATCCATCACCGTTTTTTAGCTCACTGCACCATCCCAGCTCAGAACTTGGCTATATGCAAATTAGTCTGACCCTGGCCCAGTGCATCATGGGAACAGGGCAGACCAAACTACCAAGCCAATTCTTATACTGGGAAGGAAACAAGCTACCGGGGACCGGTTTCTGGCATTTCAGCCGTCTTCGGCCCGGCTTGCTTGAATCCTGATGGTGCAATGAGCTAGAGACTCACATCTGAGTATACCCTTCCACGCTTATGGTGGACAAAAATGATTCAGAAAAGGGGGTGGTGATGAACAGAGTGCCTGAATTAAGCAGACCACTCTTACCCAGTCCAAATATCAGGGCTTGATCCATCACCGTTTTTTAGCTCACTGCACCATCCCAGCTCAGAACTTGGCTATATGCAAATTAGTCTGACCCTGGCCCAGTGCATCATGGGAACAGGGCAGACCAAACTACCAAGCCAATTCTTATACTGGGAAGGAAACAAGCTACCGGGGACCGGTTTCTGGCATTTCAGCCGTCTTCGGGCCGGCTTGCTTGAATCCTGATGGGGCAATGAGCTAGGGACTCACATCTGAGTATACCCTTCCACGCTTATGGTGGACAAAAATGATTCAGAAAAGGGGGTGGTGATGAACAGAGTGTCTGAATTAAGCAGACCACTCTTACCCAGTCCAAAGATCAGGGCTTGATCCATCACCGTTTTTTAGCTCACTGCACCATCCCAGCTCAGAACTTGGCTATATTCAAATTAGTCTGACCCTGGCCCAGTGCATCATGGGAACAGGGCAGACCTAACTACCAAGCCAATTCTTATACTGGGAAGGAAACAAGCTACCGGGGACCGGTTTCTGGCATTTCAGCCGTCTTCGGCCCGGCTTGCTTGAATCCTGATGGTGCAATGAGCTAGGGACTCACATCTGAGTATACCCTTCCACGCTTATGGTGGACAAAAATGATTCAGAAAAGGGGGTGGTGATGAACAGAGTGTCTGAATTAAGCAGACCACTCTTACCCAGTCCAAAGATCAGGGCTTGATCCATCACCGTTTTTTAGCTCACTGCACCATCCCAGCTCAGAACTTGGCTATATGCAAATTAGTCTGACCCTGGCCCAGTGCATCATGGGAACAGGGCAGACCAAACTACCAAGCCAATTCTTATACTGGGAAGGAAACAAGCTACCCGGGACCGGTTTCTGGCATTTCAGCCGTCTTCGGCCCGGCTTGCTTGAATCCTGATGGTGCAATGAGCTAGGGACTCACATCTGAGTATACCCTTCCACGCTTATGGTGGACAAAAGCGATTCAGAAAAGGGGGTGGTGATGAACAGAGTGTCTGAATTAAGCAGACCACTCTTACCCAGTCCAAAGATCAGGGCTTGATCCATCACCGTTTTTTAGCTCACTGCACCATCCCAGCTCAGAACTTGGCTATCTGCAAATTAGTCTGACCCTGGCCCAGTGCATCATGGGAACAGGGCAGACCAAACTACCAAGCCAATTCTTATACTGGGAAGGAAACAAGCTACCGGGGACCGGTTTCTGGCTTTTTAGCCGTCTTCGGCCCGGCTTGCTTGAATCCTGATGGTGCAATGAGCTAGGGACTCACATCTGAGTATACCCTTCCACGCTTATGGTGGACAAAAATGATTCAGAAAAGGGGGGTGGTGATGAACAGAGTGCCTGAATTAAGCAGACCACTCTTACCCAGTCCAAAGATCAGGGCTTGATCCATCACTGTTTTTTAGCTCACTGCACCATCCCAGCTCAGAACTTGGCTATATGCAAATTAGTCTGACCCTGGCCCAGTGCATCATGGGAACAGGGCAGACCAAACTACCAAGCCAATTCTTATACTGGGAAGGAAACAAGCTACCGGGGACCGGTTTCTGGCATTTCAGCCGTCTTCGGCATGGCTTGCTTGAATCCTGATGGTGCAATGAGCTAGGGACTCACATCTGAGTATACCCTTCCACGCTTATGGTGGACAAAAATGATTCAGAAAAGGGGGTGGTGATGAACAGAGTGTCTGAATTAAGCAGACCACTCTTACCCAGTCCAAAGATCAGGGCTTGATCCATCACCGTTTTTTAGCTCACTGCACCATCCCAGCTCAGAACTTGGCTATATGCAAATTAGTCTGACCCTGGCCCAGTGCATCATGGGAACAGGGCAGACCAAACTACCAAGCCAATTCTTATACTGGGAAGGAAACAAGCTACCGGGGACCGGTTTCTGGCATTTCAGCCGTCTTCGGCCCGGTTTGCTTGAATCCTGATGGTGCAATGAGCTAGGGACTCACATCTGAGTATACCCTTCCACGCTTATGGTGGACAAAAATGATTCAGAAAAGGGGGTGGTGATGAACAGAGTGTCTGAATTAAGCAGACCACTCTTACCCAGTCCAAAGATCAGGGCTTGATCCATCACCGTTTTTTAGCTCACTGCACCATCCCAGCTCAGAACTTGGCTATATGCAAATTAGTCTGACCCTGGCCCAGTGCATCATGGGAACAGGGCAGACCAAACTACCAAGCCAATTCTTATACTGGGAAGGAAACAAGCTACCGGGGACCGGTTTCTGGCATTTCAGCCGTCTTCGGCCCGGCTTGCTTGAATCCTGATGGTGCAATGAGCTAGGGACTCACATCTGAGTATACCCTTCCACGCTTATGGTGGACAAAAGCGATTCAGAAAAGGGGGTGGTGATGAACAGTGTGTCTGAATTAAGCAGACCACTCTTACCAAGTCCAAAGATCAGGGCTTGATCCATCACCGTTTTTTAGCTCACTGCACCATCCCAGCTCAGAACTTGGCTATATGCAAATTAGTCTGACCGTGGCCCAGTGCATCATGGGAACAGGGCAGACCAAACTACCAAGCCAATTCTTATACTGGGAAGGAAACAAGCTACAGGGGACCGGTTTCTGGCTTTTTAGCCGTCTTCGACCCGGCTTGCTTGAATCCTGATGGTGCAATGAGGTAGGGACTCACATCTGAGTATACCCTTCCACGCTTATGGTGGACAAAAATGATTCAGAAAAGGGGGTGGTGATGAACAGAGTGTCTGAATTAAGCAGACCACTCTTACCCAGTCCAAAGATCAGGGCTTGATCCATCACCGTTTTTTAGCTCACTGCACCATCCCAGCTCAGAACTTGGCTATATGCAAATTAGTCTGACCCTGGCCCAGTGCATCATGGGAACAGGGCAGACCAAACTACCAAGCCAATTCTTATACTGGGAAGGAAACAAGCTACCGGGGACCGGTTTCTGGCATTTCAGCCGTCTTCGGCATGGCTTGCTTGAATCCTGATGGTGCAATGAGCTAGGGACTCACATCTGAGTATACCCTTCCACGCTTATGGTGGACAAAAATGATTCAGAAAAGGGGGTGGTGATGAACAGAGTGTCTGAATTAAGCAGACCACTCTTACCCAGTCCAAAGATCAGGGCTTGATCCATCACCGTTTTTTAGCTCACTGCACCATCCCAGCTCAGAACTTGGCTATATGCAAATTAGTCTGACCCTGGCCCAGTGCATCATGGGAACAGGGCAGACCAAACTACCAAGCCAATTCTTATACTGGGAAGGAAACAAGCTACCGGGGACCGGTTTCTGGCATTTCAGCCGTCTTCGGCCCGGCTTGCTTGAATCCTGATGGTGCAATGAGCTAGGGACTCACATCTGAGTATACCCTTCCACGCTTATGGTGGACAAAAGCGATTCAGAAAAGGGGGTGGTGATGAACAGAGTGTCTGAATTAAGCAGACCACTCTTACCCAGTCCAAAGATCAGGGCTTGATCCATCACCGTTTTTTAGCTCACTGCACCATCCCAGCTCAGAACTTGGCTATATGCAAATTAGTCTGACCCTGGCCCAGTGCATCATGGGAACAGGGCAGACCAAACTACCAAGCCAATTCTTATACTGGGAAGGAAACAAGCTACCGGGGACCGGTTTCTGGCTTTTTAGCCGTCTTCGGCCCGGCTTGCTTGAATCCTGATGGTGCAATGAGCTAGGGACTCACATCTGAGTATACCCTTCCACGCTTATGGTGGACAAAAATGATTCAGAAAAGGGGGTGGTGATGAACAGAGTGTCTGAATTAAGCAGACCACTCTTACCCAGTCCAAAGATCAGGGCTTGATCCATCACCGTTTTTTAGCTCACTGCACCATCCCAGCTCAGAACTTGGCTATATGCAAATTAGTCTGACCCTGGCCCAGTGCATCATGGGAACAGGGCAGACCAAACTACCAAGCCAATTCTTATACTGGGAAGGAAACAAGCTACCGGGGACCGGTTTCTGGCATTTCAGCCGTCTTCGGCATGGCTTGCTTGAATCCTGATGGTGCAATGAGCTAGGGACTCACATCTGAGTATACCCTTTCACGCTTATGGTGGACAAAAATGATTCAGAAAAGGGGGTGGTGATGAACAGAGTGTCTGAATTAAGCAGACCACTCTTACCCAGTCCAAAGATCAGGGCTTGATCCATCACCGTTTTTTAGCTCACTGCACCATCCCAGCTCAGAACTTGGCTATATGCAAATTAGTCTGACCCTGGCCCAGTGCATCATGGGAACAGGGCAGACCAAACTACCAAGCCAATTCTTATACTGGGAAGGAAACAAGCTCCCGGGGACCGGTTTCTGGCATTTCAGCCATCTTCGGCCCGGCTTGCTTGAATCCTGATGGTGCAATGAGCTAGGGACTCACATCTGAGTATACCCAGGGACAGACTGATTTGCATATAGCCAGGTTCTGAGCTGGGATGGTGCAGTGAGATAAATAATATATATATATATATATATATATATATATATATATATATATATATATATATATATATATATATATATATATATATATATATATATATACATATATATATATATTTATATATACTGAAAAAAATCATAGGTTTCAGGCCTTATATAGTTAGGAATTAGCATTTAAAAAACCTTTAAAATTCACTCAAAAAACTATAAGTTTTAGGGGTATTAGAGTTAGCTGGACATTTCACTCATACAAAACCATTGAAATTGCTCCTATATAGTTAGTTGTACTAACTATATTTCGCGCACCTGCAATCCACTGCTGATGATGTCACATATTACATCATTCATGACATGGTCAGTGACATCACTGATGCCATCTCAAATGACATCACTGATGACCTCACTGATGACATCATCCAGTGAATGTGGTTTGCTTCGTTATTTAAATATGCATTATATATATAGCAATTTGCATTGAAGAATGAGTGGATATATAAAAATAAATATTTGGATGGAGGATTTAGTAGCAGTGTAATTGACTGTTTACTTGACCAATTTATAGTGTATCACCAAATATAGTGGATAGTGACTAAACTTTTTGAATATCTGTATCACTTTGTCAGTTGTTGTGTAAACTGGTTCTCCAGTTGGTTACTAGCTATGTGAAAGTCTATATTAGTTATTGATTAGTTAACTGAGTATTTGTATGGTAGAGTGAATGTGTGTGTGGTTCGGTGGGGGGGGTGTGACTGCCCAAAGATGTGTGAATAGTTGATTCACTAGATATATGAAGTTAAAACTTCATATTCTAACAGTTGTTTGGGTGAGTGAATATCTTTATGGGTGTGGTGATGAGCAAATATATTTCTCAATGGTACAGGTCCAACAAACTAGAAAAATAAAATGCAGTGTATGTGTCAGTTGTTGTATATAAATACATATACATAAGACTCAATGATTGTGTGAGTGACTGTATAGATAACTTTATACTTGTAATAATGATTTTATAATGCACTAAGTATGACTTACTATCTAAATGAATAGATGAAGTTGTGTTTGTATAAGTGTGTAGCTAAGTAAATATGTAAGTATGATCCATTGTTTGCATAAGTGAGTAGGATGACTTCATATGTGAATAGGATGTGTGCTGGTGTGTAATGTCAATTTAGGTGTATAAGTATTTTTGATAGTGTTCTATTGTTCATTGACCGCATGTATGAGTGAATTTATAGGTAAGTGATTAGATGTGTGTATACAACTATGAATCACTGAGTGGGTTTTTAGATACTTGTATTGCTGTAACAATGGATTCAAATATGATACTCTGTATTTTATAAAGAGTGATGAAAGATTTTACTAGTGTACGAAAAGGTGTATGTGATTGTCACGTGGATGATGTCATCAGTGATGTCATTTGAGATGTCATCAGTGATGTCACTGACCATGTCATGAATGATGTAATATGTGACATCATCAGCAGTGGATTGCAGGTGCGCGAAATATAGTTAGTACAACTAACTATATAGGAGCAATTTCAATGGTTTTGTATGAGTGAAATGTCCAGCTAACTCTAATACCCCTAAAACTTATAGTTTTTTGAGTGAATTTTAAAGGTTTTTTTAAATGCTAATTCCTAACTATATAAGGCCTGAAACCTATTGTTTTTTCAGTGAATTTCAAAGGTTTTTTAATGCTAATTCCTAACTATATAAGACCTGACTGCCCACCAGGAATCTCCAGTATGCGTCAGGGGACTGCATTGCAGAGAGGTGTAATGAAGCCACGCCCCTTCTTACACCTCTTTACAATGCAGCCCCCGTGCATGTTTGAAGAGGGGGAACTAATTCCCCTTGCATACTGGGGGCCCCTGGGGGCCAACTAGCCCACCTGGAACCTCCAGTATTCCCACAGGGTTGCTTTGCTGAAATCGAACAAAGGGTAATATTGAGTGTGATAGGCATCACAACACTTACAATCTCGGTCTCTGGGCAAACAGGTGTTTGAAGGGGGATCGCAATTTAATGGGCGTGTTATAATCAGGCCGTATACTTTTATGTATTCACTATCCAAGATACATAGACAAACTTATGCCTGAAAGCGATGTTACTTAAATGTAAATACTAATCAGGGCCTATTTCAAAGTGAAATACTCTGCTAAAACAGTTTTCATTGTTTTAATGCTGAAAATGAATGATTAGGAGTAAAATAAAGTGCCGCAAATATGCCGCTGAATTTCTATATTTGTGCCACTAAATTTGCTAATCCATGCCGCTATTTCCTGGGGGGTCTGTGTAATGAGGCTATGCCCCTTTTTACACCCTCTGCAACGCAGGCCTCTGGCGCGTTTGCAGAGGGGGACTAATTCCCCTTGCATACTGGGGGTCCCTGGGTCATATCTGCCCAAACGCCGATATTCCGAACGATTGAAAATGACTTTTCTTGAGAAACATTTGAATTTGGATTATCATGTCCTATACTTTGGAATTTTTGCAATACTGACTTTGAGGATGCTATAAATTAGTATAATCAATTGGAGGAGGGAGAGAGAGATCGGATCCTTTCAGTCTCCATTTAGTTATTCATAATCAACATGGGAAAGGATCACTAGTCCTGCGTAAACCAAGGTCTGCAGGTAGGTAAGTAGGTGTCTCCCAATAAAAAGACCCTCATACACGCGTTTTTTATGATTTCTCGTAGCGGTATATGATGTGTCCCCGCTCTTTTTAACACGTGAGTGCGTAATCCTTGGGTCAATTCTTTTGTGTGCACCCTCCGCCAGGAGGCTTTACCTTTGGTTAGGGCAGTAGTGATCGTAGAAAAGTGGGTGGTGAGGTGGTGACATGTTAAAAATGCCCGGACAGCCAGAAATTGAACTTTAATGAGTCTGGATTCGGACAATTTTAGAATTAATTTGTGCAGCTATGGAATTGGTTATGAATTCTAGCGCACTTAGATAGTGTTTTAAAAAACGGTCGACATGTTTCAGCCTTTGTCGCCAATTGGTCAGTAGGCTTTTTTCAGGACCAGTAAGTGGTGAAGTGAATGAAAGTGAAAGGATAGGTAAAATTATAACCTGATTCTTCTGGTAGTAGAAGGTCGCATTGTACCTCTACGGATTACAAGTTTTGCTTCTTCAGGGATGTGGCGTACAGAGGGAGGTTGTACTTCGCCTCCGTTCTTGCAGCATGTGCTGTCTTTGCCACTCACTTTCATTCACTTCACCACTTACTGGTCCTGAAGAAAGCCTACTGACCAATTGGCGACAAAGGCTGAAACATGTTGACCGTTTTTTATCACACTATCTAAGTGCGCTAGAATTCATAACCAATTCCATAGCTGCACAAATTAATTCTATAATTGTCCTAATCCAGACTCATTAAAGTTCAATTTCTGGCTGTCCGGGCATTTTTAACATGTCACCACCTCACCACCCACTTTTCTACGATCACTACTGCCCTAACCAACGGTAAAGCCTCCTGGCGGAGGATGCACACAAAAGAATTGACCCAAGGATTACGCACTCACGTGTTAAAAAGAGCAGGGACACATCATATACCGCTACGAGAAATCATAAAAAACGTGTGTATGAGGGTCTTTTTATTGGGAGACACCTACTTACCTACCTGCCGACCTTGGTTTACGCAGGACTAGTGATCCTTTCCCTTGTTGATTATGAGATGCTATAAATTACTCAAGTCTGCCCGAATTGTGTGGGTAAAATTGATACCTAGTCACTTTGAATAAGAATGTACTTACGTCTCGTCTAACATTTGGAAGAAATATCTAGTTATATGACAACAGGATACCGACATAACTTGAAGGAAATAAGAACGCCCTGAAGAAGTTCTGTTGTACAGAACGAAACGCGTCGGCTGGCTGTGGTACATAAACTTACGGAAAATAAAAGCATTTGAATATACACCAAGATTCAGCACATCAATAAGGACTCTAAGTGATGTGATTTGAATGGACTTATTGTGCAAGTGGTGCTGTGCCAAACTTTGGAATATTCTCCACTACTCTCTACTACTTACTTTCTAATAGTCCACTACTCTCTAATACTCACTCTCTACTACTCTACTACTCTCTACTACTCTCTCTCTACTACTCACTCCCTACTACTCACTATCTACTACTCTCTACTACTCACTCTCTACTATTCTCTACTCTACTACTCACTCTCTACTACTCTCTCTTTACTACTCACTCTCTACTACTCTCTGCTACTCACTCTCTACTTCTCACCCTCTACTACTCTCTACTACTCACTCTCTACTACACACTCTCTACTACTCTCTATTACTCACTCTCTACTACTCTCTCTCTACTACTCTCTACTACTCACTCTCTACTACTCTCTACTATTCTCTCTCTGCTACTTACTCTCTACTACTCTCTACTACTCACTCTCTACCACTCTCTACTACTCACTCTTTACTACTCTCTACTACTCACTCTCTACTGCTCTCTACTACTCACTCTACAACTTACTCTCTACTACTCTCTACTACTCACTCTCTACTACTCACTCTCTACTACTCTCTACTACTCACTCTACTATTCACTCTACTACTCTCTACTACTCACTCTCTGCTACTCTCTCTACTGCTCTCTACTACTCTCTACTACTCACTCTCAACTCTCTATTACTTACTCTCTACTCTCTACCTCTCTCTACTTCTCTCTCTACTAGTCTCTACCTCTCTACCTCTACCTCTCTGTACACGCACACATATACACATATATATATGCATATGCATTTATATATATGTATGTGTATATATATATACACAAACATATATAATCTGCATATCTATATAAATACAAATATAAATGCATGCTTACATATACATATATTTATACATATGCATGTTATTTACATGAACGCTTTAAAAACACTAATAAAAGCAAAGCTAAAAAGCCACCTCATTACAAACAGAATGGCTTTTAACTTAAATGAGGGCGAGATATATTGCATTTTCAATGTTTGTTTACTTTGGTTCCATTCAGATGTGTCACACATTTGCCATAAATTCTGAATGTTAGCACTCTAGTTGCTCATTAGATCACTGTAGTAAAGCTACTGCTCACCAGGGAAGTCTGCTGCTGGTATTCAAAGTGCATGTTTCAGTCTGCATGTCAGAATTGTTTAATGAAATTGAAGAGGATTTGAGAAGTCACTCAAAATGTGCCCTAATTTTTCTTTCTGAAGCACTAATCATACTTTCTATGGCAAAATATACCCCCTCATTTTGTTCCTTTTTAAATTAAATGTTTTAAGAGTTGCCACTTTATTCCAGTCAAGATGGCTTCAGGTGTGCCATACCGTTGTAATAAGTAGGACTGTTAGAGCTCTAGTTGTTCTTTAGAACACTCTGGGACATTCTGTCATTGGGCTATACTTGGGCTACATCTGGGTGATATTTGGGCTAAATTTGGGCTCTTTTGTCTCTGGTGGCCATCCTGGGAGACTGCATGTCAGAATTTATTAATGAAATAGAAGAGGATTTGAGAAGTCACTCAAAATGTGACCTAATATTTCGTTCTGAAGCACTAATCATACTTTCTATAGCAAAATGAACCCCCTCATTTTGTTCCTTTTCAAATTAAATGTTTTCAGACTTACCACTTCATTCCAATCAAGATGACTTCTGGTGTGCCATACTTTTGTCATAAGTAAGACTGTTAGCGCTCTAGTTGTTCTTTAGAACACTCTGGGACATTCTGTCATTGGGCTATACTTGGGCTACATCTGGGTGATATTTGGGCTACATTTGGGCTCTTTTGTCTCTGGTGGCCATCTTGGGAGACTGCATGTCAGAATTGTTTAAAGAAATAGAAGAGGATTTGAGAAATTACTCAAAATGTGCCCTCATTTTTCTTTCTGCAGCACTAATCATACTTTCTATGGCAAAATATACCCCCTCGTTTTGTTCCTTTTTAAATTAAATGTTTTAAGAGTTACCACTTTATTCCAATCAAGATGGCTTCAGGTGTGCCATACCTTTGTAATAAGTAGGACTGTTAGCACTCTAGTTGTTCTTTAGAACACTCTAGGAGGCTGCAGTAGAACACAAAGGAATCAACTGACAGTCTCTGTCCTTGTTGGATGTACATGTTTTACTGAGAATGTCAGACTTCATTCTCACATGACTGAGAAAGATAATGTGAATTTACAGAAAATATGCTTTCAGTTTAGCTTATAGATCCCCTTCCAAACCACTGTGGGAAAAACATGAGATAATAGTTTTCTTTCAAACATGATTCATGATATCCCAGAAGAAGGCTTTTTCACATGGTAAAATCACCTTAGAACACACCACAATTCCTAAAATGAGTATGGTACCATCAACAAATGATTTATAATGTAACTAAAGTCCTAAAACTCTCTATTAACTACAATGCTTTTTAATGAGGTGCTATCATGTATATTGGTCCCAAGATGGCTGCCAACACTTCTTGGATGAAGTGCTGAGAGCCAATCAGATCTCACGATGAGATGTGTGGTTAGGCTTCGCCCAGATATATATGTGTTTTTTAAGTTAGTTTTCATAAAAACCACTGGAGAAATGTTCACCAAACATAGCAAAGGCACATCTGCGTACCAGTCCCTACAAGTTTGCAAAGTTTGGCGTTATTCCGTTCAACGGTTCGGGCTGTAGACTTGTCAGACCGTCCTATGGAAATTCACATGGGAAAAACACGTTTTGGGACCCCTTTTTTTTCTCAGCCCCCACTTCACGAATCCCCCCGAAACTTTCAGGGAAGGAGCGGAGCGCAGCTGGCCAAAATGTTGGAAAATTACACGCAAATTCCTCAACCCAAAGTTATTCCCAATAGAATGTTGCAGATTTCCTATGGAAGCGAATCCTAACTATATATAACTACTGGCTATCGGCAGTAGGTAATATATATATATATATATATATATATATATATATATATATATATATATATATATATACACATACATACATACATACATACATATATATATATATATATATATATATTTTAACAGAGAAGTAAGACTACATTCTTGCCTCTGACCATTCAGAGTTTTGATTTTCTTTGAAGCAGCTGCATTGCTCCCCAACTCGATTTGTGTCCACAACCCTTTATGCAATCGGATTGTCAGTGCCAATAGTCCCCTAGGTATTCACCAATTTTTCAATTTAGCCCACATTCCTCACCTATTGTTGGCATCAGAATTAGATGACAACTCAATATATGTGACAGAAGATGCCTGATGCTTGATCAAAGCATATTTTCCTGCCAGCAGCTTTAGTGAAAGACATTCGTAGGTCATAGAGTGGCCTTTTCAAAAGCCCATCAGTGTGAAAGGTTAAATCTCCTCTTCAACCCAGTCAACAGTAATTTTGCGTAAATCTTGCTCGATATATCAAGCACTGTTATCATTCTATAATTTTGTGGGCAATCCACGTATTAAACATTGCAACTCTAATACTTCCATGCCAAGACTGAAGTTCTATTTGCTTTTATAACTGCCCCAAACAAAGGCGTAAGGACTTGGGCCCATGATGTAGGATTTAACTGTAGCATTTGTGAAGATGACCCATCGGAACCCTGTGCTCTTGATTTTTTTAGACTCATAATTAGAGTCTCAACCTCCTTAAAATATGGAATCTGGACTGACTGTAAGACTGTTGCTCAATGGCCCTCAGCTGACCTCTACCCCAGTGATATTTCTACCTGATTACCAGTAGCTTTTAATCTATACAATGTGTTAATATATTAAACGTGTATTTCCAGACAAATTTCAAAAGGTTAGGGGCGGCCTGTTCTCCCTCAAGGCAGTAATAATTCCCCTCCATTTCTTTTCTCTATCAAACCAGCTAATTCTCCTTACCTCTTTACTGAATGTCTTTCTAGCTGATTTTATCAATACCGTCTTTCAACTGGTTTGAGTCTGCAGCCTTCCTTTATGTTCTTTTTGGCTTTACTTTTGCTTTGTAATTATCTGATTTCCTGGGTGAAGAGACCCTTCCCTCCGGTATCTTGTCCAAGCAGATCTTTATATTCTTTAGCAACATACCATACTTATCTGGTCTCCTCAGGAGATTAGTGCCCATAATCATTTAGCAACCCCAATATCAACCTCTGCCGTCTCTCTTTTCAGCCTGGTCATCCCGATGATCCTTCTCAAGTACTTAAACTGGATCTCCTGGCTGCCGGACCATCATTTTCTATTCCTCACATCCGACTTGAGATTTATTTGTAAGGGTTTTTGATTGCTATCCTCCTTATCCTCCACCAATAAATATGTTACCCAAGAAAAATAACCTGTGAATATAATCGCATAATCAATTCAATTCAATTCATAGAGTCTTTATTTCGATTATAGAATCATAAAAGACAATCCAATAATAGAATGAATCCATTAAAACACATTAGAATAAATAGTTAAAACATAGATAAAGTACCCTAAAACAAGTATTAAACCACAAGCCAAGACTCACTGTTTTAAACCATGATTAGTACACAAAAGATAGATAAGGTTAAAACACTCAGCATCTATGACTGTATACATTTAAAAAAGGGTAAAAAGCAATTCACACCGGGACCTATCGCCACACAATTGCTGACTACGTTAGTAGAGCTGAGGTCAGCAGTTTCCGGACACCAGAGGTCAGGTCAGCAGTGAGCAGCAAGCTGAGCCGAGCCGAGCAATCGCCTGCCGGAGCCGATCTCGGTGGATTTCTTCTCCTTCGAGCCGAGAACAGAGAGCCGCGGAGCCGCGGAGCCGGGAGGCAGGAGGGGGCAAGAAATTCGATCTGCCTTGAGCTGCTCCTGTAACTCTCTGTCTGTCTGGTCTCCCTTGCGGCCGCACCCGCTGCCGCGGTAAATGCGGGAACGACCCAGCGGGGGCGGGATCTCCAGCAGAGCCCTCGGCAGATCTCCAGCAGAGCCCTCAGCAGACCAGAGGACGACAGAGAAATAAATAACCGGTACACTTGGGCAGTGCACACCGCGGCGTCTCCTCGTATCCAGCCTTCTGTGCCCTCTCGGTTGCTTAGTCTTGCGGCGCCTGAGGGGGAGCCAGGCCACGGACAAAAAGCGGACAGGATCCACAGGACCTCAGCATACAGAGCTACTGGTGAGAGGGGGCAGCATTGGTGTTTTGGCAGTATCGGCTCAATGTATTTTTTAAATCATTCCCAAAACATTAACAAAAGCGCCAGCAATTGCTCATTTTAAATAGCTATTTATGAACTTTATGAATGTTAGATAAAGCGGATTAACGGCAGATTAACGGCAGTGATAGAAGGACAGCGCGCTATCACCGTATTAACGACTCAGGCGGGGGCTGAATCTCTATTATAAATTGGTATAGACTTGGTGAAACCGGTGGAGCTTGGTGAAACTTGAGTAATTTACGACCACGCGCTTTATAAATACTAGTGAGAGTAGCCTTCTCGTCATACCACGACAACACGACGCAAATTTCTCCCTGACGGCAGCAGCTCCAATTCTGAGGGGGCAGACAGGCTTGGGAGGCGGAGTGGAAAGTAACTTGCCTGATCCTATTAAATAAACTGTAAAGAATGAGATCTGGGAAAGTGCGGCACAACATAAGTTCAAGGTCAAAAGGAGACGAAGAAGACAAACTCCAGGGCGCGCAAAAGTCAAGTAAAAAAAGGAAGAGGATTGTGCAACAAAGAGAGAGATTAGTTTCGGCACCTGATCAAGCAATACCAAGTTCCAAACAAAGTAACATTGGGATCCAAAAATTCTTCTACTTAAAGGACTCCATGGCGGCCGTCTATGGGCAATCGCAGTAACAGAATCTCCAACCCAGCCCAATATCACCCAGCCCAATTTCACCAGCACCAAGGGTAAAAGAGAATGCGCAGCTGCAATCAAATATCGAGAAGGATAAAAATAAAAAAACAAACAATGAAGTACAAGGAACTCACAGTGAGTATATTCCAACAAATACTCCAATAGACCAGCTACAAACCTCTCGGACCCTTGGCAAGTTTTTTACAATACAAGCCCAAATAAATAAGATCAACTCCCAAATTCCCCAGGAAGATAAGGAAACAACGATTAAGGCCAAGGACAAAAGCAAGCCCAAAGAAAAAAGAAAGGGAAATAAGTTGGGGGTTGGGCACTCTGACTCGCAGGAGACCTCATGGCTAAAATCTTTTTCCCTACCCGATGACATAAGTTTGAACATACAAACAGGAATAGAAAAACTCACCCAATCTCCGTCGGAAGAATATCTAAAGACCAACCAAGGTCAGCAAGAACACATAGTAGAAGAAGACCGAGGATTCAGACTAGGTGAATAGAAAGGCTGGAATCTACACCACTGCAGTCATACGAAAATCCAGACGAACAGGGCAAAGGACAAAAAGAAATCAAAGGATGGTCAAAAAAGAATCTGAACCTAGAATCCCCAATCACGACATCATCCATGAGCAGGCTAGAAGAAGATCCAGACGTCCTGGAAACACTACCCAGGGAGGACCACAAGGACCACAAGGCCCCATAGAGTAAAACACTACTAAACACCCTGGACCAGGCAATAAAGGCCTTGAATTTCCAGTCAGATAAAATGGATGTTCAAATTGAGTTAATACATCTTATTGCAGGCCACATTTCAGGCATAAATACCAGGCTGGATCACATGGCAACCCTGCTCCTAGGGAGGATAGATAAGGGTCCACACACCGAGACCATCCAGCCAAGTTGTGTATGTGGCAAACTTGTGGACAATATGTCAAACTTACCGGTTATACTAAAAGATATCCTAGGGGCAGTTCAATCATCAGTGGCAACAATACAAAACAACAAAACCACGAGCCCCACCGGGGAAACTAAATCAGAAGAGGAAATCGGGAGTCAGCACATAGTAACAAACCACAATCAAAACAGTGACCCAGAAGAAGAGACAAGTAAGACAAGCGAAGAAATCTCAGACCACGGAGTTGGTCAAATAGAGGAAGCACAGAGCGTAATGATAGATACAAAAGTCAAGTTAACCAAAAGACAAAGAAAACGAGCTAGGAAAGGGAGGGCACAACTTAAATTCCAACCTTCAGCTCACATTCATACGTACCCCATCTTTCGTCATATCACCCCGAAAAAAACGAAATCAGACACGTAAGCAATCATTTTAAAACATACAGCCAACACCTCAGGCCGACCGGCGCAGCCAAGCGCAGCTAATGGGAATAGCCTTATCATAGAACCATTAACCTGCCCTATCTCTGAAACACTAAAACACACACAAGGGAGCAAAAATGTAAATACCCTAGAACAACCAACTAAACGTACCCAGGACAAAGATAAGATCCAGGATGAGGTTAATGAAAGTGTTTTATTTCAAGAGGCCTGCGTAAATCGGATAGTCACGATTCACCAGTCAGATGAAATCCAAATTCCTGTGGACAAGTTAGCAAAGCAAGACATGCGATCCCAAAAAGTCACAACTGACGTGGATACAAAACAAAATGTAAGCAATAAATTTAACCAAAGGCAATCCTTAAAAAAAGTCGACAAAAATGACAGCAAAACAACACCGATAAAAATCAACTTAAACTACCACGGCCGAAATTGCAGCATTCAACAAACAGATCAATCAACCGCGTGCACAAATATAATACAACATACAGAGCAAAGGCAGAATACGGTCAAGATAAACGAATCTGCCGCCCATCATAAAAGAACAGATAAATCAATCGAAGAAATAACAATAATTACAAACAACCAAGGGAGAATAATAAACATAAAGGGTGAAATAAGTCCAGAACAAAAATCGGAAGATGATAATAAAGCAAAATTGGGTCCTCAAACACAAGTAGACTCCGATGAAAAATTGTCATTTATACCCGAATACCAAACATCAGGGGGTCAAGATTTTCTGAACAGAGGCAACATAATGCGGCTACTGAGAGAATTACCTGAACTGGACGACATAGTATCTCAAGATCTCCTGTCTGAAGAATTTATACGCACAAGAAACAATCCAGAGGTAGAAGAATCATTAACCACCTGGTCGTCTAAAGAAATAGTAGATAGAATTCTTGCTATGAGTATGTCCTTTGAAGCCTGGGGCATAGATTTAAGGCGACAACAACGGAAAAAATATCAATTTCCCCTATTAAAAAGCACAAACACAGGAGATACGAAAAAGGAAGAGGGGAATACCCAAAAATCATGCCTAAAGAGTGCCTGTTCAGCAACTCCGCAAAAAAGACCTCAAAACACAAGGAGACAGGTAAATGCAGTGGAGCTAGGAGGGTTTCAGGAACAGATCACTGACTGGTCTTGGGTAGCAAAGGTTCTGAGCAATAAGTGTCCCTAGCAAGTCCGGATATTTAAAGGAGGATAAGAAATTACCCTTACAGATAACAGTTGATAACCAAAAAGAATCCATTGCTCAAATCACAGTTCATAATCAAAAGGAATCCATTGCTCCAACCATACATACGATCAGCCTCTGCTCCTGGAATGTCCATGGTTTTAACAACATGGGGCACAACCATGAAACCACAACTTTCTTGGAACAACACAACCTAATATTATTACAAGAAACCTGGAACTTGTCCCAAGTTTCTATCCCTGGCTACATAGAGTTTCATGTCCTGGCAGAAAAATTCTCAAAATTCGGACATCCGAGAGGAGGCTTAACAACGTACATTGCCCAACAATACAGATGGGAAACAGAAGAAGTAGATACTGGACTAAAATGGATACAAGCATTAAAACTTACAGATAAGCTGAATCCAACTTCGCTTATTCACAACCTATTGGTGCTCAACGTTTACATACACCCGGAAAAAAAACATAAAAAGGAAAAGTTGTTAACATTACTAACCATAATCAGGGCATTGCAAAGTACTCACGAATCATTCTCTATGATCGTCTCAGGGGATTTCAATAGTAACCTAACAAAAGATGACAAAATAACTCTCAATTTTGAACAAAAGAGAAAAAGGGGACAGAGGCATACATATAACTTTTGTAAGCGGAAATCGAAAGTCATTAATAGATTTTACAATAATGAGTAAAAACTTGATATCGATGGTGAGCTCATTTATAGTTGGGCAACGCCCAGAAAGCGATCATCTCCCATTAATAACCAAAATAAAAATGTTGGTCAACAAGACTGAAAAACAAAATATCTTCGCTCAGAATACTGAATAATTCAACCTTTGCAAACTAAAATGGGGTGGGAAAGACATAAGACCAACAATGGATAAGTTAAAAAAAGAATTGCTCCGATTAACAAAAGATGACAAAATAACTCAAGCTTTCGGAGAACTGGGCCTTTCAATTTTGAACAAAAGAGAAAAAGGGGACAGAGGCATACATATAACTTTTGTAAGCAGAAATCGAAAGTCATTAATAGATTTTACAATAATGAGTAAAAACTTGATATCGATGGTGAGCTCATTTATAGTTGGGCAACGCCCAGAAAGCGATCATCTCCCATTAATAACCAAAATAAAAATGTTGGTCAACAAGACTGAAAAACAAAATATCTTCGCTCAGAATACTGAACAATTCAACCTTTGCAAACTAAAATGGTGTGGGAAAGACATAAGACCAACAATGGATAAGTTAAAAAAAGAATTGCTCCGATTAACACCAGAGGAAAAAGAAAACCCGATAAAAACATGGGAATATTTATGTGAAGTCCTAACTAGAAAACCACCAATTATGAAACATGATGCGAGAAGAATTTGTCCTGGGGAAAACCCTTGGTACACCTTCACCATGCGAGAGGAAAAAAGGAAAATTACATGTGAAGTCCGGAATCAGGTAATGGAGTTAAAAAGTGGGAAAAAACCAGACAAGACAAAACTAAAACTCATGCGGAAAAGATACAAGCGTATGCTGAGCAATGCAAAGATAACTTACCAAACTGGAATTTGGACAAAATTAGTAGCTGCCGTGTAACTTAAAAATGCCCGAACATGCTGGGGAATCATTAATAAATTGACAAAAGGCAATAACCTAAGACAGGAGGCAGGCATTGAGGAAAACAAGTGGATCCAGTACGTTAAAAACATGTTTATGGACAGAGAAGACGCACAAAAGGTGCACTGTAAATCAGAATGCGAATTATGCACTAGAAACTCGGTACATGCGGGAATCATTCTGGGAAAAGAAAATAGCGCGCCGGAAGATACCTTAAAGCCACCGGCGGGCTGTGAAAATCATAATAAAGGGAAGCCAGTAATTTTACTTGATACAAAACCAGAAAAAGCAGAAGATAGAGCAGCAGACATTCTAGTAACAACCGCCCAGCTAAAAGCCATAATAAATCGTCTGAAAAAAGAGGGGGCAGCAGGCCCAAATGGGCTTCCAAACGCTATCTTTAAATACTCGCCTGAATTCTGGGCTGAATACTTAACACCAATTTTTAATTCAATTTACAGCCAGAATAAACTGCCTAAATCCTGGAACGGGAGTATAATCCACCCTATTTTTAAACAAGGTGATCACAACGAGCCGGGAATTATAGGCTGATATCGCTGATGGATGTAGAGGCGAAACTATATGGGTCATGCTTACTGTCACACTTTCAAGACTGGATGGAAGATAATAAAATAATCCAATGTTCCAAACGGGGTTTCGGCAAAGGACCGGTACACTAACAAATCGATAACCCTGGCTCTTCTGAAGGAAAAAGCAGAAAAAAGGAAGACAAGACTATACGCTTGTTTTATAGACCTACGCACAGCTTTCGACAGGGTGAATAGAACCCGACTATGGGAAAAATTAAGAACATGGGGCCTTCCGAAGAACCTATTGGAGGCAATTATAAAATTGTATAGTAACACCTGGGCACGAGTTAAATTGGGAGATGGAAGCAGCATTACGGCTGAAATTAATACACAACAGGGCTTAAAACAAGGCTGCGTACTGGCCCCAAGTTTATTTAACCTTTATATGGCAGATATCGTCAGTCACTTGGAGGTCGGGGAAGGCCATCCACCATACTTGTCAAAAACGCTGATCCCCTTCCTGCAGTATGCGGACGACATCGTTGTTCTGAGTCAAACGCCAATCGGCCTGCAAAGGATGATCAATAATTTGGTAATTTATTTGGAACACGAGCGGTTGGAATTGAATAATGATAAAACCAAAGTGATACGCATTGTGGACCCGAAAAAGCAAACATTTAAATGGTACGCAAACAGTACCCCAATAAAGGAGGAAACATCATATAAGTACCTAGGACTGAAATTGGGGCGAGGAGTAACGAACAAAGAACATAAACTATACCTAAAGGCAAAAGCGCAGTCCCTGATTTACGCATACCGGCAACTACAAAAAAAATTAAACTGCCCAAACTATACACACCTTCTGAAAATGATAAAAGCGCAAACTCTACCCACCTTGTCATACGCACTGGTCACCTGGTGTGGCAAAGAAGCGGGGCTGTTAAACCGCCTACAAACAAAGGTATATAAGGCAGCTCTACACCTTCCAAAATCAGCATCACCAGTACAGGTTCGTTTGGAATTCGGTCTGCCCAACCAGAAATTCCGCAGTATGGGAACTTTTGTGAAACTCTGTCATAAACTACGCATGTCTGCAGACGGTTCACTGGATAACCTGTGTTGGAGAGAAATCATCACCCAGCAACAACAGCATGTGCCAAACAGTTGGGGAGATTTCTTGTCCCAATCCTTGAATGGCATAGGACTCGAAGCAACATGGGATTCGACCCCAGACAGAAATAGCTTTGACAAGATTATAAACAATGCAGTCAAATGGGAATCCTATCTGGAAGACAAAACAACTACCGCTAAACGACGACATGGGTGGACCGTGATAAACTCATACTTAGGGGTAAAGCCACAGTCTTATCTGGAAAGTCACTTTAGTAGGCCTCTAAAACAAAGATACATAGATCATCGACTGGGCCTACATTTTTCAAAGGACCTGCTACCATCTTGGAAAGGTAGTCATGCTGACCCTAATTGTCGCCTATGTGGATATCAAAATGAAACTTTAACCCACTTACTATGTGCTTGCCCGGCACTTACGGATTTGAGGAGACTGCTTTTAAAGTCCTTTTTTAACAAACTGAACATCCGAACATGCAGGCAAGCTGTAATTCGATGGTTAGACGGATCATCTCCCATGTTGGCATGTAGGGGGGTTAAATACATGAAGTTAGTCCAATCACTCCTACAACAAGCGGAACAAGGAACTATAATACCACACCGAAATATATGAGCTCAAATTATCTGTATGGACTATTCATTTTAATTAATTATTTAAATGTTAATATTTGCTTAATATTTTAACGATGATCCAAATGTATTTTGTAATAATTTTTATTAATTTTATACAATAAAAATTGACTTGACTTGACAATTCACACTACCCCACTTCTGAATTCAGTTTGGAAAGACATATCTTTAGGCCCTAAGTTTATTGACCCAAAGCCTCCTTGCCCACCCAAGAAATTTATCAGTGGTGATAACAATGGCCTCCTGGGGGCTTGTCTTTAGGATGCTCAGGGCTTCACTGGCAACCCTTGTGCAGAGGACAAGACATATAGGTTTAAGCCATTTCCTCCACTGTAGGCCGAACAAGCAAATAGCATATGGGAAGTAGTTTCAGGGTAGGCCTGACACAACGGGCACAATTCAGTTGTGGGCCTAAGCCATCTGCTTGTGAAGGCACTTGTGGGCAAGGAACCAACCCTAAACTGATGGTAGAGCTTCCTATACAGTGGTTTTAAAATAATATCCCAGTAGGGATCAAACACTGGTACATGCTTGACGGATAGGAAGTCTCTAATCAGGGAAGGACCTGTTGTACTAGAAAATCGTTTCACCATCACAAAACTCATGTAATCGGCCTTAAACTCCTTTTTAGAGGGAAAAGGAGTCGAGTCAGGATGATCCCACAAGGTACCCAGCCCCATAGCAGTGAGGGTGTCTCTGATATACTAAAACCATTTGATCTTCGATATAATCCCAACCCCCTAAAATCCAAGAGGGCTCTAGCATAAAGATCAAGTTCGGAGGTGTACCACAGCCTTCTCCAGAGGGCTAAAGGCCTGAATCTGGCTAGGTCCTCAATATGGTGACAGCCCAAATCCAAAAATAGGGGGACCAGAGGGGAAGATTGCAGCAAACCTGTTACAGCCCTCATAAATTTGTTTTGGGCTGTAGCCAGACAGGTTAAATCCTCATGCCCCCATAGTTCTGCACCGTATAAAATGACCCTGACCACCATGGTGTTATATATTGTAAGTGCCGGGGTAATGGGTTTAGTATATGACAGCCTGTGTTTTTTGAGTAGGGCCCCAGCAATCTGAGTGTGCTTCAGAGCAAGCACATCAATTTGCGGTTTCCAATGCAATTTTCGTGTTTAGAGTTATTAACAAATAAGTGAACACATCTGTCTGATCTAGGGCAACATCATTCATGTGGACCTTTCCCCTGACAGCTTTTGATTCATGGTGAACCATAAATGTTGTCTTGTCCACATTAACCTCCAGCTCATGATCTCGGCAAAACTCCTCAGAACGTGACAGAGCCACCTGTAACCCAGATTGGGTTTTTGGATAATATTAGAGTGTCGTCCGCGAACATGAGAAGGGGGAATTTCATTCCCCCAAGCATAGGAACATCGGTGGGGCATGTGGAATAATATTGAATTACCCTGTCAATAAATAAGGAAAACAAAGTAGGCGCAAGGACGCATCGTTGGCGCACGCCCCTTTTCACCGTAAATGTATCCGTGACCTCTCCGTGTGAGCCCTATCTAACCTGGGCATAGTTGGAATCATGGAGCTTAACTAACACGTATAATCTATTGGCTTTGTTATAGTAAGCAATATGATCATGAAATAACATCTCATTTAGTGCCCATGTTTCCTGACAATCCACTATTGTGTATCTTTCTTCACTTTTGATATGTTGTTGACTTCTTCTAATTCTTGCTATATTCCAAAACAGGATACCGATACCTTGATTATCAGGAAGATCTTCATTTCGCTGTGAGTGGTCTGGAGTTAATGTCTGTCACCCCATCCAACACCAGTCTTGCACCACAGTCCCCCGGTTACATTCCACATTATTTTCTGAGACTATGTTACAGCCATATTTTTTACTCTTTCAGAGCCGATCCCCGGCTGGTATTGAATCATCTCACCCCACAAGACTTGATTCTGGTGATGGATCTTGTTTTAGCCATAAGAGCGTTTATATATAATATCTGGACTGAATGCCTGTATGGCAACTTGTGCCCATGGTGCAGGCACTGCGGGAACTGCTCTGCCTGCTAATGTCTGCAGTACATAATGTCTGAGTCTCCTATATATAAGGCTAATGTCTGATTCAGTAAACCTACTATTTAATTGCCTAGCCTACAGATTTCCTGGATAGGGAAAGTTTTTTACCCATCAACATTGGCCACGTGGCCCAATCATTACTTTGGGGACCGCATCTAACATTCTGACGAGTATATGGTAAAATGACAACTGAGGTGGTTTTGGTGTTCTTGGCAGCTCAAAGGGACAGGCCCTTCAAAAGGACAGGCAATTCAAAGAGACCTTCAATTCATGAAGGTTGGTATTTTGCAGCAATAGCTGCAGCTTTCTATGTGGGAAAATGCCTGGAATTGAATGATAAAGGATGAAGCATATGCAGCATGAACAATAAAGGTTACGGCACCCCCTGCGTGGTACCCCTTTATCTTTGAGATGTTGTTTAAGTGTTGCTCTGCCATAGTAGCAGCTATTTATAATGAACAGATTCAATAAATATGAGATCCAAATTTCAGAAATCACAGAATGGGGAAATAGCCATTTCTCATTACATTTTCAATAATTGTTTATTTGAGTATATCATAAAAAACTGCTCAGGAATTTAGATAATCTCAGAACACGACATTGGGCAGCAAATGCCATGATCAGGGTCCTCATGCCCCTTCCCCGAGAGCCACAGGAGGTCAGATTTCGAGCTCCCTGGTGCAAGGACTTTGTGCAGTGCACCAATATGGATAAAAAATTCAGTCGGAATCCAACACATACACAATCCATTGAGCAATACTTTGTTGATGGTGTATTCTTTCTCATGGTCTGTTACACTAGATGAATTCAGGGACACACTAAGACTCTAAACCCTCTTTCATAAATGAGTAATATTCACAAGACAGTACTAAAACAGAGGATAATATTTCAAATGTTTATCTCTAAAACCCAATTCTAGTGCATAAAATATCAACGGTAACCACACAGGTTGAGAAAATAAATGCAGTAATGCATGACATGGCCAGTGAAAACAATATGAACATTTCTGACATGGTTAGTAAGTTCCTAGCACCCTAATAACCTATTGCTACTTGTAAGCACTATGCTAAATTTGTGCAGAAACATAAAATAACAAGCCTATAAAGTAAGATTCTTATGATGGACCACCTAGCATAGATTCTCTTAATAAGTAATAGCTGTTTAGCTATTCCCTATCACAGCCCTTGCCCAAGAATACTAAGGGGCCGATTAGGATGGCGGACGGAAACGTGCTCCGTCCGCCGTGGAAGGTGGCAAGATACTCCGGACCTGGCCGCGGAAAAACCGCATTAGCGATTAAGATCAAATGTGACCGAAACGCCGACCGCGGCGGACGGAGCACAACAATCTTCGTCCGCGGCGGTCGAAGTACACCTGATTCCGCGGCATGCGGACGGAACCTACAAAACACCGACCGCCGCGTACGCACATGACCAGGAGAACAACAACCGCCCCCGCGATACCTGCGTACTTTCCGTGTCCGCAATTAGGATAACTCCGCAAGTACCCCGGTAGCCACCGCGATCCACGTCCGCGGCGGTAGCAATGCAATGAGAAACGGGGCACCACAGCGGAAGTCCAACATCCCTACAGTCAATCCAATGGCATACATACCGACAGAATCCATCACCAAACACAGCAAAATGGACGACCACCCACCTGACACATCTAAACCAAACACAAGAGACAATTACCCACCCCCAAGAACTGCATAGACCACACCTGACAACACACCCACCTATCACCTGACTGCCAATCAACATTCTCACAGGGCCAACACACAGACTATAAATTGACTCCCACCCACTCCCGAAATCCTCTGCATCCCAGCATAGCTGACAGCAGGAGACAATACTTGACTTGACGAACAGCAAACTATTTGATTCAGACACATAACCCACACCCAAACACACCCTGCACACAAACACCCACCACACCATACCCAAACAGCACACACCAGCACCTCCGCACTCCACACAAACACACCCCCCGAGCACCATGGCACCCAAAAAGAATCCTAAATTCTCCGACACCGAGCTCAGGGTAATGGTGGAAGAGATCCTTCGTGTGGAACCCCACATCTTCGGATCCCTCGTGCAGCAGACGAGCATAGCTCGGAAGAACAGCCTGTGGGACCGGATCGTGACCAGGGTCAATGCCTCCGGGAGCGTCCCGAGAACCAAGGCTGACATCCATTGGCGGTGGCACGACCTGAAGACCCGGGTGAAGTCTATTAGAGCCAGGAACTTCCTCCGGGCCAACCACACCGGCGGCGGAACCCCCCTGGAGCCCCTACCATACACCGAGTGGGAGGAGAAGGTGCTGACCATCCTACACCCTGACACCCTCGATGGACTTCCTGATGGAGAAGAGGCTGGTAAGTACCAACCAAACACCGCAAACACAACTACACGGTGTGGGCCACACAACTCTGAAGACACATCCCACATACCCCAGCCTTGCATGCAGTCCACATACTCACCAACCTCTAAAGCACTCCTACAGGCCCCCATGTCCATAGAGAGGGTGGTGCTGGTGGGTGGGGTGTGTGAGGGGTCGGAAATACAACTTCCAACAGGCCCCCATGTCCATAGAGAGGGTGGTGCTGGTGGGTGGGGTGTGTGAGGGGTCGGAAATACAACTTCCAACAGGCCCCCATGTCCATAGAGAGGGTGGTGCTGGTGGGTGGGGTGTGTGAGGGGTCACTAGTCCGACTTCCAACAGGCCCCCATGTCCATAGAGAGGGTGGTGCTGGTGGGTGGGGTGTGTGAGGGGTCGGAAATACAACTTCCAACAGGCCCCCCATGTCCATAGAGAGGGTGGTGCTGGTGGGTGGGGTGTGTGAGGGGTCGGAAATACAACTTCCAACAGGCCCCCCATGTCCATAGAGAGGGTGGTGCTGGTGGGTGGGGTGTGTGAGGGGTCGGAAATACAACTTCCAACAGGCCCCCATGTCCATAGAGAGGGTGGTGCTGGTGGGTGGGGTGTGTGAGGGGTCACTAGTCCGACTTCCAACAGGCCCCCATGTCCATAGAGAGGGTGGTGCTGGTGGGTGGGGTGTGTGAGGGGTCGGAAATACAACTTCCAACAGGCCCCCATGTCCATAGAGAGGGTGGTGCTGGTGGGTGGGGTGTGTGAGGGGTCGGAAATACAACTTCCAACAGGCCCCCATGTCCATAGAGAGGGTGGTGCTGGTGGGTGGGGTGTGTGAGGGGTCACTAGTCCGACTTCCAACAGGCCCCCATGTCCATAGAGAGGGTGGTGCTGGTGGGTGGGGTGTGTGAGGGGTCGGAAATACAACTTCCAACAGGCCCCCATGTCCATAGAGAGGGTGGTGCTGGTGGGTGGGGTGTGTGAGGGGTCACTAGTCTGACTTCCAACAGGCCCCCATGTCCATAGAGAGGGTGGTGCTGGTGGGTGGGGTGTGTGAGGGGTCGGAAATACAACTTCCAACAGGCCCCCCATGTCCATAGAGAGGGTGGTGCTGGTGGGTGGGGTGTGTGAGGAGTCGGAAATACAACTTCCAACAGGCCCCCATGTCCATAGAGAGGGTGGTGCTGGTGGGTGGGGTGTGTGCCAATGGCGACTGAATGTCAACCATAAATACATGTACACGTATAGGCAAAATTACTCATCATCACATTATTCTTTTGCAGGGGATCCTAATCTGACTGCCGCCATTGACACCAGGCCTCCAGCATCCCCAAACTCCGAGCACTCATGGGACGATTGTGCAGCCACCTCCGGGGCAGAGGATGGTGCCGGATCAAGCAGCCAGCCAGGGACCTCTGCCACGCAGGTCACACCTGCAACTACAACGACAACGGCCACTCGCATCACAACAACACCGGCTACTCGGACCTGCACAGCTGCCTCCAGCACCACCTCCACCACCACCACTACTACCACCACTTCTGCCCCTGCCACCCTGCCCAACCCCGCCGCCAACGCTGGGGCAGCGCCATCCCAGCCATGCAGGGAGACAGTGAGGCAACCCACCACTGCAAGGGCAGATCCTGCAGGCAGGAGCAGGGCGGAAAGAAGGGCAGATGACACAACACTGAATGCTGTGCAACAGTGCCATGAAGCACTAGTCCGGGTGGAGGCGGGCTATGCACGTAGCCAGGAACATGCAGACCGGGCCCACCAGGACTTTGTGGACAACACCGCCATGTTGGGGGCCATCGAGAGGCGGCTTGGCCAACTGGTCGACATTTTCAGCGCCAGGGCATCCGCCAACACCACCCCCCCCCCTCAAACAACGGCACCGGCCACAACACCGCCACCGCCGACTGCGCCCCTGGCGGCGGATGTGGTACCGGATCAGCCTGCGCCCCTAGATGACCCCGTCCCGACACAAAGACGGAGGGGCCGTCCGAGGCAGGAAGTGGGCGAGAGCAGTGTCGGAGCACATAGCACACGCTCCAAGAGGAGCCGACAGTGACTCATTGGAGTACCTGAGCCTCCGATCCAACCTGGAAAGTATCCGGTCCCACCTGCCACAGGCCTGCTGCAGTAGGCACACACCACCCTATGTGGTGTCTGCCCGGACATCTCATCAGCGATTACCTTGGACTCTCACTCCCCCACCCCTTCACTCCTTTGTAAATATGCACCTACACCTATGCACAATCTGTAAATAAATACCACTTACTCACTCAATGATGTGTTGCCTCCATGTTTATTCACATGATTGCATCAGAAACAGACTTAACCAGGTTCAGGGATCCAACAGGTACAGAATCATGCCGCAACGGAGTGACCTAGGGAAACATAGAACCCGCAAACAGACGTTAGTAAACAGCATCACACTCATCCCAAGTCACTGCAGTGCAACTTACAACAAACCACACACATCACTACACGAATGGATGACACTACACACATCATGGAGAAGTGCATGTACTCATAAATGAAGACACACACACACATGCATACATCACATAACAAAACACATAGATGATCCCCAACACAATGACACTAGAGCAGCAAACCTACACAGGGCATACACAAGCAGCACAAGAGGGGCACACTCACAGTCAAGGGAAGTAGCGTTCAATGAGCTGGCGCCTCTGGTCCACACCTTCCTCCTCACCACTATCCTCATCAGTCGACATGGGTGGGTCGGGAGGGCGAGGAACTTGCTGTTCATCTGGGTCCAAGATCAGTTCTATGTTATTTCGCACAGCCAGGTTGTGGAGCATGCAGCAGGCCATCACAATCTTGCATACTTTGCCAGGTGCGTAAGGCAGGGCCCCTCCAGTCTTATCTAGGCACCGAAACCTAGACTTAAGCAGGCCAAATGTTCGTTCCACCACTCGACGTGTCCTACCATGGGCATCGTTGTATCGCATTTCTCCTGCTGTGGTGGGATTGCGAATTGGACTCAGAAGCCAAGGCCTGTTTGGGTAAGCCGAGTCGCCTGTGTATGTGGGAATTAGAGAGAGAGAGAGACATCAGTACCTGAACATGTGGCCACACCAAGCCACCCAGATATCACTCCAGTCACCACAGCATACTCACCAACAAGCCAGGCTTGTGCCGGACGCAGATTTGCCATCAGTCGTGGGACTATGCTGCTCCGCATGATGTGGGCGTCATGTGCAGAGCCAGGAAATCTTGCACACACATGTGAGATAATGTTGTCGGCCTGGCACACCACCTGCACGTTAAGGGAGTGGAAGTGCTTCCGATTCCGAAACACCTGCTCACGTGCCCGTGGCGGAATGATCGCAATATGCGTGCCATCAATTGAACCCACAACGTGTGGAATGCGACCCAGTGCATAAAAGTCTGCCTTGACAGCTGCCAACTCTGCCGCCTGTGGAAAATGTATGTACTCATGCTTGTACAGCATCATGGCTGTCAGTACATCATTGAGTACCGTGCTGAACATGGCCTGTGACATTCCCCCGGCATGTCCTATAGTGTACTGGAATGTGCCTGTTGCAAAAAAATGGAGTGCCGCCATCACCTTTTGGGTGGGTGAAATTGAGCCTGGATAAGTTCTCCGCGGCTGCAGGTGAGGAGACAACTTGTTCACAAGCTCCAGCAATCGACGTCGATCAAGCCTGAATTTCCGGATCACCTCCTCGTCCACCATGTCCTCCAGCACAGTATATGGGCGATGGACATTTTGAGCCTTCCTATGTGGGAGTAAATGGAATGGAAGTCAATTCACATACAACGCATGTCTGTGCAACTCACTCACATGTCACCGCACTCAATCCAACATGTAATAGGCAGTGTACGATTTGCATATGTGTGACACTTCTGATTGTCACAACAACATGGATTGACGTAGCAATGTGCACCCACCAGCTACATGATGTGTTGCAACATGTCCAATGCACTGTGTTGCACCTCAACATCACTGCCAACAAGGCATGTGACATGACCCAAAAGTGACGGTCATTAGTGGCACACTGATGGGCATGGTATGGAAAACATGGGATAGAGCATGAAGTGTGGAGTCACGCAATCATGCACACAACCCTCATCATGCAGCTGCAGACAATTAAACATGGTGCATCGTGCATCGTCAGCTGACATGCACTCATTGACGCCGCCATGGCGGTGCACTGCTTCCGCTGTTGACGTCTGGCCATACGCGGCCCGCGTTCAACATTCCAATTGTCTGCACGTGCTAGACACCGGGACGGATGCATCATTTGCAACAAAGTTGTAACAGTGGCGCCACCATGGCGGGGCACGTATTCGGCGGGGGAGGTGGAGGCCAATACAGCCATAAGCTGATGTCCATGCACATGCCACTTCATGACCCCCCTTACAGTGACATTGCATCAGCCAGCCTACACCGGCCGGCCCAGCTCTACCCACTACCGCCATGCCAGGCCCAGCCCATGACCGCCGTTGCGGCCGTGCCAACTACCGCCGCTTCAGGGCCCCTCCACTACCGCCGTGCCAGACCTAGCCCATGACCGCCGTTGCGGCCGTGCCAACTACCGCCGCTTCAGGCCCCCTCCACTTCCGCCGTGCCAGGGCCGGACCATGACCGCCGTGCCAGGGCCGCCAGGGCACGGCGGTAGTGGAGGGGGCCTGAAGCGGCGGTAGTTGGCACGGCCGCAACGGCGGTCATGGGCTAGGTCTGGCACGGCGGTAGTGGAGGGGGCCTGAAGCGGCGGTAGTTGGCACGGCCGCAACGGCGGTCATGGGCTAGGTCTGGCACGGCGGTAGTGGAGGGGGCCTGAAGCGGCGGTAGTTGGCACGGCCGCAACGGCGGTCATGGGCTAGGTCTGGCACGACGGTAGTGGAGGGGGCCTGAAGCGGCGGTAGTTGGCACGGCCGCAACGGCGGTCATGGGCTGGGCCTGGCATGGCGGTAGTGGGTAGAGCTGGGCCGGCCGGTGTAGGCTGGCTGATGCAATGTCACTGTAAGGGGGGTCATGAAGTGGCATGTGCATGGACATCAGCTTATGGCTGTATTGGCCTCCACCTCCCCCGCCGAATACGTGCCCCGCCATGGTGGCGCCACTGTTACAACTTTGTTGCAAATGATGCATCCGTCCCGGTGTCTAGCACGTGCAGTTGCCGGTGTGTGAGCGTGACGGTCTGTGCAAGTGCAGCCAATGGGAGGTGTGGAAATGGGCCACGGTTGGCCAATTGCAAGTACCGTATGGTGTTCACCGCAACACCAGGGCCAATCATTGGCCCAATTCCAAACACGCTCTCACGGCGGACCAATGGCTGGCGCCGTATGCCACTGACATGGCCACAGGGCCCTATATATGTGTGATGTGCAAAAGCAAACTTTCTACGATGACCACCGACTGCTGCCTGTGACCATCACCTCCACCTGCTGCTGCGGAGCTGACCACCGACTGCTGCCTGTGACCATCACCTCCACCTGCTGCTGCGGAGCTGACCACCGACTGCTGCCTGTGACCATCACCTCCACCTGCTGCTGCGGAGCTGACCACCGACTGCTGCCTGTGACCATCACCTCCACCTGCTGCTGCGGAGCTGACCACCGACTGCCGCTCTAGTGCCATACTCCGTGAGCTTGCCATGTCGGGAGTCAAAGAGGTCCGGTCTCGTCCCTTCACCGCCGCGGAGCTGGATGTCCTCGTGGACGCTGTGCTACGCAACTACGGACGCCTGTACGGCACACCCGGACAGGCGGTAAGTGTCGTGGGGGATGAGTTGTGGTGCATGAGGTGTCATATGGCACCTGGTCTCTGGGAAATTTGGCGGTGTGATGTGTGAACAACTAAAGAATCGATATGTGCATGGCTGCTGAGAGTAATGTGTTGCTCCTATCTGTGTGACTGGCCAACTGTCCCCTGACTTCCACCCTTTTGTCTCCCATCATGGTAGGTAAAGCTGCACCTTCGCAAGGACGTGTGGAGGAGCATTGCACGTGAAGTACGAGCAGCGGGGGTGTCCAATAGACGACATACACACTGCCACAAACGCTGGGACGACATTTCCAGACTGAGCAAGAATGTAGCGGAAGTGACACTAGGGCTGATTCCACGGACGGCACGTCTGGCCCGACGCTCAATGACCCCTCTCATGCACCGTATCATAGCTGTGACGCATCCTGACCTGTCCGAGCGGTTGCGTGTGGATGAACAGCAACGTGGCGGTAAGCTTACTGTCAGTGTATGTTGCTTGTGAGTGCAATGCATGTATGGTTGCCCACACACATTAGGGTCTTCCGTCGATCGTGAGGCTATTTCCAATGGCATGTTGGTGACATTGCCACAGTTAACTTTTCACTTGCAGATGCGGAATGTTGAGACGCCACCTGCTAAGCTGTTCAGTTGTCATGCACATGCTGTAGTGCTCCGTCACCCCTTGGCAACACTTGTGTGCTGATGTAGTTCCTCATGCCCAGTGTGCATGCTGTACATGTATTACGGCCAACGCCACAGAATTCCTGGGAGGATGACTGCTTGGGGTGGGCTGTGTGCAGGTTGGGGGATCGATGGACAGTGTCATCAGTGCCTTTAGGGATTCCGCAGCAGTACTGTACGTGTGTGTGCCCATTACTTACACCCATTTCCTGTGCTTTTCAGCTTTGGCAGAGGACACTCAGCCACAGACGGCGGAGATTACAGAAGGCAATGCATCCGGATCAGACGTCGCGCACACGCAGACTGACACCGAAGGGGCCAGCGGCGGAGAGGGGGACAGGACCGTCCCGGAGGACTCGCATGTGGAGACAACATCGTCATCATCTTCCGACAGTGTTGGTGAGTCAGCACTGTTGTCACAGACTGGGAGTGGGCAACCGACACCTTCGGTCGGGACACAGCACACAGGGCCCACCCTGCCGGCAACTGCAGCATGTACTGTTCGTGCACGCAGGAGTAGGGGGAGCAGAGTGGCGTTCGGTGTCGGCACCGCTGACCCAGCCTCCGTGACCCAAAATTCACTTTGTGCAGAGGCTGTTGATCTGCTGCGACAGCTGTGTGTGGGCCAGACCAATATGATTAATGCATTCCAAGACCACGATAGGAAGTTGGGGCAGGTGGTGGCATTCATGGAAGGTATGCATGGTGACCTGGCTGGTGTACACAGGACACTGCAGTCATTGTCTAACAGTGTGTCGTCTGCCATTGCACAGTCGCATGGACTGGGTGGTACTTCTGTTCCACCATCTACAACTCTGGATGTGTCAGGGGGGAGTGAATTTTCTGATCTGGACTCTAATACAGGTTATTGCACTAGAGGCAGCGTCAGCCAGCACGTCAAGGCACGGAGGCCTCAGACCCCATCCCCTAGGTCAGGTAACTCTGTTCACAAGGACAACGTCAGATATAGTGGAGTACACACACGTGAGGCAAAAGAGGGTTTGGGTGTAATGGCTATACATGCTGCACAGCCATCCCACACACAAGGTACTACCAGGCCAAGACTCACTCCCGCTTCCATTGACACTACCCTGTATGAGGACAGTGAGAAGACGAATACATCTCTTGAGGGCTCGCATACTCCCAGTGCCAGGGACACTAGGAAGGAAGGTGCCACTCCCAAGGCCAGGGAAAGCAGGAAGGAAGTAGGCACTCCCAAGGGCAGGGAGACTAGGCAGGTAGGAGCCACTTCCAAGGGCAGGGAAAGCAGGAAGGATGTAGGCACTCCCAAGGGCAGGGAGACTACGAAGGAAGGTGCCACTCCCAAGGGCAGGGAAAGCAGGAAGGATGTAGGCACTCCCAAGGGCAGGGACACTACGAAGGAAGGTGCCACTCCCAAGGGCAGGGAAAGCAGGAAGGATGTAGGCACTCCCAAGGGCAGGGAGACTACGAAGGAAGGTGCCACTCCCAAGGGCAGGGACAGCAGGAAGGATGTAGGCACTCCCAAGGGCAGGGACACTACGAAGGAAGGTGCCACTCCCAAGGGCAAGGACAGCAGGAAGGATGTAGGCACTCCCAAGGGCAGGGACACTACGAAGAAAGGTGCCACTCCCAAGGGCAGGGAAAGCAGGAAGGATGTAGGCACTCCCAAGGGCAGGGACACTACGAAGGAAGGAGCCACTCCCAGGGGCAGGGACAAGAATAGTCACAAGACAAACGCACCTAAGAGGAGCACGGACAGTCCCAGGGGCAGGGACACACACGGGCAGAAGGGGTGTCCTGCTGATATGTACACCACAGACGACAAGTCTGCTGCCTGGAAGAGGGCACCATCCAGGGAACAGGGCAAGTCCGCAGACTACAGTACTCCTACGGAACTGGAACATCCAAGGGCCAAGGACTCGCCCATGAACAGTGGCGCTGTCAGGGACAGGCATACATCACCCATAGTTGCTCTGAGACAGCTGTTTTCTGGCAAACGGAATACAGAAGACTCAGCAGTGGAGTCACCCCTTACCTCCACTCCCATCATGGCCCGTCAGGGACGGATGCAGGTGGACCCTGTCGTGGCATCCCCCATGACACATGTTGCAGAGGCCACAAGGCAGCCACACAGCAAACGACAAGCAGGCTCCAGCACGTCCCCAGAGACCATTCCCCCCCCAGTACATGCACCTCCCATGGTGGGTGAAATTGCTTCTCAGTCCGGTCGACTTGTGAGTCCTGTCCTGTCCAGGGTGCAGGCACATGTCCAGAAGAAGCGTAGACACACAGCATTGACACATGCCCAATCCGATATCGGCCAATTGCAACTATCCCCCGCTCCCAGAGCCACCCTGCCTCCTGGACCATACAGCCCTGTGGCTCATCATTTCAGTGGTCACAGTGGCGCTGGTGCAGTTGACTCGCATGTGTCTGTTAGTGGCAGGGTATCAGTCGAGACATATCCTGTATCAGGTGCTGGCAGTGTATCTGGGTCTATGGGCCACGTGTCAGTCACTCGGGCTGTGTCGGTGTGTCACACTCCTGTATCAGGTGCTGGCAGTGTATCTGGGTCTATGGGCCATGTGTCAGTCACTCGGGCTGTGTCGGTGTGTCACACTCCTGTATCAGGTGCTGGCAGTGTATCTGGGTCTATGGGCCATGTGTCAGTCACTCGGGCTGTGTCGGTGTGTCACACTCCTGTATCAGGTGCTGGCAGTGTATCTGGGTCTATGGGCCATGTGTCAGTCACTCGGGCTGTGTCGGTGTGTCACACTCCTGTATCAGGTGCTGGCGGTGTATCTGGGTCTGTGGCTCACGTGTCAGTCACTACATCTGTGGCTGTGTGTCACACTCCGGTTTCTGGTGCTGCCAGTGTGTCCGATGCGGGTACTTCACGCAATCCACCTGACAGTGTGCTGTAAGTTGCTGTACTGTGCCCTCTGATGTTCCTGCTCTGGTGTCCACACTGCCCTGTTGCTGCCCTGTTGCTGTTCTGAAACTGCATTGTGCCCTCTCATGTGCTGCCTGTGATGGACGTTTTCAGTGCAATGGACTGTTGGTGCACTTAGCCCCTCTCATGTACTGCCTCTGATGGACCTGTGCCTTGCCATGGACTGTTGGTGCACTTAGCCCCTCTCATGTGCTGCCTCTGATGGACGTTTTCAGTGCAATGGACTGTTGGAGCACTTGGCCCCTCTCATGTACTGCCTCTGATGGACCTGTGCCTTGCCATGGACTGTTGGTGCACTTAGCCCCTCTCATGTGCTGCCTCTGATGGACGTTTTCAGTGCAGTGGACTGTTGGAGCACTTGGCCCCTCTCATGTACTGGCTCTGATGTTCCTGCTCTGGTGCCCACACTGCCCTGTTGCTATCCTCATACTGATGTACTGGCTCTGATGTTCCTGCTCTGGTGTCCACACTGCCCTGTTGCTGTTCTGATACTGATGTACTGGCTCTGATGTTCCTGCTCTGGTGTCCACACTGCCCTGTTGCTATCCTCATACTGATGTACTGCATCTGATGTACCTGCTCTGGTGTCCACACTGCCCTGTTGCTATCCTCATACTGATGTACTGCATCTGATGTACCTGCTCTGGTGCCCACACTGCCCTGTTGCTATCCTCATACTGATGTACTGGCTCTGATGTACCTGCTCTGGTGTCCACACTGCCCTGTTGCTGCCCTGTTGCTGTTCTGATACTGATGTACTGCATCTGATGTACCTGCTCTGGTGTCCACACTGCCCTGTTGCTGCCCTGTTGCTGTTCTGAAACTGCATTGTGCCCTCTCATATGCTGCCTGTGATGGACGTTTTCAGTGCAATGGACTGTTGGTGCACTTAGCCCCTCTCATGTACTGCCTCTGATGGACCTGTGCCTTGCCATGGACTGTTGGTGCACTTAGCCCCTCTCATGTGCTGCCTCTGATGGACGTTTTCAGTGCAATGGACTGTTGGAGCACTTGGCCCCTCTCATGTACTGCCTCTGATGGACCTGTGCCTTGCCATGGACTGTTGGTGCACTTAGCCCCTCTCATGTGCTGCCTCTGATGGACGTTTTCAGTGCAATGGACTGTTGGAGCACTTGGCCCCTCTCATGTACTGGCTCTGATGTTCCTGCTCTGGTGCCCACACTGCCCTGTTGCTATCCTCATACTGATGTACTGCCTCTGATGTACCTGCTCTGGTGTCCACACTGCCCTGTTGCTATCCTCATACTGATGTACTGCCTCTGATGTACCTGCTCTGGTGTCCACACTGCCCTGTTGCTGTTCTGATACTGATGTACTGCATCTGATGTACCTGCTCTGGTGTCCACACTGCCCTGTTGCTGCCCTGTTGCTATCCTCATACTGATGTACTGGCTCTGATGTTCCTGCTCTGGTGCCCACACTGCCCTGTTGCTATCCTCATACTGATGTACTGGCTCTGATGTTCCTGCTCTGGTGCCCACACTGCCCTGTTGCTATCCTCATACTGATGTACTGGCTCTGATGTTCCTGCTCTGGTGTCCACTATGGCCATGCTCCATCCTAGACAGTGACTTTGCTCCGAATCTGCGTAAATAAAATTGCGATTGATGTGTCGTGCTTTGTCAGAGTCATTCTTGCGTGTGTGATGCTGGTGTGGATTGGTATTTTCTTGGGGGCGGTGGGTTCTGCTCAGGACCCAAGTCCTGCAAAAAGAAGTGGGGGGACGCTGAAATCACAACAGGAAGTGACGACACAAAAGGTGGCTTCCACTCAGTTGCAGTTTATAGTTGTCATGCTCCCTGTTAAATTAGTGGGGGGACGCCGTCCACCCGCGTGGTAACCCGACTTGAGCCCTGGTTCTGCTATGTGTCACTCTCCCCTACCTGGGTCACGGCCCTTGGAGGCGTTGCCGTACACAGGCATTTGTGCATTTTGGGACATGTCACTCCCCCCTCCCTACGTCACCGCCCTTGCCGGTACTCCTCTCCAGACAGCGAATGCTTAGGTGCCTACCTGCGTCGTCGTCGATGGTGGGCCAAGACGAGGACGTACTGGATCGCGTAGAGTATCGGGTAAGCCTGTAGTGCAGGGTCCATGTCGGCGTGCGGCTCGTGGTGGGTATGGTCGCTGTGGAGCATCCGCCGTGTTCAGGCAGGTTGTTTTCCCGCCGCGCTTTTATGTGTGTTTTCCGCCATCTTGATTTGGAGGACGGTCCTAGTCGTCAGTCCGTACGGCGGAGTCTCTGGAAAGGTTACGTCCGCCGCGTAGGTGGGTGTGGTGGTGCGGCGGACCTTGTTCTACCGCCGCTGACGGATTTTGGCACGTATTTCGTATCCTGATTTGGCGGACGGAGTGTCCGCGACGGGCGCACGGAAAATAGGCCTGTTCCGCATACTCAGGGTCTGCGGAGGCACTTCCGTCCGCCATCCTAATGACCCCCTAAGTATTGCAAGGCTGAAGGCTACTTCTCTGCTCTGCTCCAGAGCAGCCCCCTCAACCGAGGCTGGTTGTCACTGCAAACCAGCATGACCTCTGGCGTGATAGTTCTAGCATGAAGCCCCTCCAATTTATGGTCAGATACCTGAGTTTTTATAGCATCTGAATGCCGATTTTATCTCATATTTATAAAACAAAACAGTACTTGCAAACAATAAAGCTTCAACAAGACTAAAGAAATATGTTGATAAATGTGTCATTTCGATTTACATCTAGATAATATGCTTCTATAACTAAAACAATAAAAACTTGGCAACTTCCACTGTAAGTGTCCATGATGCAATGGCAGCGCCTGAAACAAAAACAAGAAAACCATATCAGCCTCAATAGGGGGCAGAATTCATACTAATAATTTTGTGCATCTCTAAAACTTCACACTTTCTACTAAAAGAGATAAAACACTCTGAAGGTGGGCATGTGATAAAAATAGAAGCGACCGTCACCACAATAGCATGAAGGTTCATAAATATGCTGATGATACACGACTCTATTTGAAAGTCTCCTCTGCTTCAGAAATCCAACTCATCAACACTGCCTGTTTATCATCCAGTTCTGGATGTTCAATACCTACATAAAGCTCAGTCTTACTAAAACAGAATTCCTGTTATTTGTCAAGACCAGCAAACAAGCAATAGTACAATCCTGGCCCAATGGCATGGAACTTGACAGCTTCAAACCTCAACTTTCACAGAACACAAAGTCACTTGGATTCATCGACACAAACCTCACCCTAAAGGAACAGTTTGCCAAAACAGCAAAAGCACAAAGACTGCCTAGTACAAGCTCTGTCTTTCTAAGAAAGTGAAATGGTTGTTTCTAAAAATTGACTTCAGCAATGCTGTTCAAGCCTTCGTCCTGCCACATCTAGTTGGTGGTAAAGCCCTGCTTCATGGCCTCTTGGACTCCATAGTGCCAGCCCTTAATGAAAATCAACAGACTCTGGAACATCTCATCCTTGGGCTGAAGCTATATGATCACATCACCCTCAGCCTGATGAAACTCAATTAACTCCCCTTGCCATTCCTCACCATTTTCAAAACCAGTTGCATAATTTACAATGCCATCACAACCAACACCCCTGCTTATCTTGCAGACAGGCTCACCAACTCTGGTGGTTCTTGGCACACCTGCGGGCTGGACACCATTAGACTACAGATTAAAAAGTGTAAAAAAAAGAGCACACTTTATGCCTTTTGCATCAATTCACGCTAGACCTGGAACAACAAACCCTATCCATCAAGACCACCACAAAGCTGCTCCAAGTCAGAAAAGATTTGTAGACTCCCCTTTTTAAACAACACTATATCACAATAAATTATCCATTCTCACGCAGCTACTTCTCCTATCACTTGTTAACTTTATTTTTGTCTTTGATCCTGTATGGTGCTCTGCTGGCTTTTGTCTGGGTTCATACTATAGAAATACGATATATATATATACATATACTCAAATGTATTTGTTTAAAAAAATATTTAGAAATGCCTAAGAGTGCACAAGGTACATTTACTCATGCTCATATACGCACACTTGTGACTACTCCTGTGAAGCTGTGACTGTTGCAGCTTCAGAGGTGTGCTCCTGGGATGTAGTGTAAATATAGGAGAAAACCTGCAAGAGTAAGGGCTAAATGTATCAAAGGGTTTTGCCCATTCCGTGTCTATGGGGAAACGTGTTGATACATATGGCCCTAAATGTGTTTATTATTTGGGACTGGGGCCCATAGTACTTGTGAGTCAGTGCTGGGTATACAGGGCCATATTATCAAGAAAGAGCGATGAATTATCGCTGCTTTTATCGGCAGGAAACTGCAGCTAAAGCGGCGATAATGGGTTTGATAATATGCCCTTGTGAATTCCAATAGAAGCTTCAATGGGAAGTCACGAGGACATATTATCAAGCCCATTATCGCCACTTTAGCGGCAGTTTCCTGCCGATAAAACCGGCGATAATGTATCGCCCTTTCTTGATCATATGGTCCACAGTGTCTAAAGAAGTTCTGCAGAAAGAGTTAAAACCAGGTTAAAGAGCTATCAGGAGCATATAGCTGACATACTTCCACCGCAGACAGCACCCATATGCAGAACTGAGGAGGTGTGCAGTATTGACATTTTGAGGTCATACCGATAGAAATGTGTGTTATTTATAGGCAAGGCTGCTCCACTGCATTTTAAAACCTGTATGGAACTTGTCCTATTTACTTGCTTAGTAATATGGTTGTATTGATCTGCTTCTGAATAAGGGGGTGAAGGTGTGCCTAAGAAATAGGTTACGGTGCACACGTGACAAACATAAAAACAGAAAGCAGACTTTAATCTTGACGTTTTGTAGCTGCTCCAAACCCTATCCCTTTAAAACACCAATCTGAAAACACAAGACGTTTATCAATAGTATGAATATAATTATATGTAGAGTGGTTATTAATTTTCAAGTACACTGAATTATTTCTCTTTTCCAATGCACCACGGCTTCCAGTGTCCAGATAATGTGTGAAAAATAAAGGAAGGACAAAAACATAAAAGCTTGCCTCATTTACGACAGTGAATTAGTCTTTAAAATGCCATGATTATATGTGTAGAGCACTCTAGTGCTGCTCTGTAAGGCAGCATAACCAGAAATAATTTAATGTTAAAACCCAAAAGTCATTGAAATGAATTTGTGTGAGATCCGCTTCCATTCTCTTCTTGTTTTCTATTTATTCTGGATGATTTGTCTCATTTTCTTATTTTATTTTAGAGTTTGGACTTAATGACACGCAACACCATTCTTTTCCAAAGTACTGGAAAGACAAATCGCTGAAAAATCCTAAACTACTGTCTGTGTGATGTGCCTTCAGGGACTGGGTCAAGGTATACCCTTACTAAGGAGTTGCAGTCACGTCCACTATAGGCACATATTTCATGTTTTGTTATCTCTAGCCAGGAAATATAAATGACAATTTTTTACTTTTAAAAAATCACAACTTTGTATGTGATGGTATGTCAAAAGCAATTTTGATACAGATGACCGTCAATTTATTTTATGTAATGCATGTAATTTTTGTGTAAATTACACAACATGCATGGAAAATAATGCAACTCCTCCCAACCTAAAAGAAAAGGAAAATACTGAGAAATATGGATATCAATGTAAACTCAGTAAGTCTGAATGAAGATACTTAAATGATTTAATGAGCGGGAAACAGGGATCTCTGTGTAAACTTTAGTTTCCATATTTGAATTACCCAATCAGTTGGTAAATATTAATATTAAATATTCTTATAGGTAGCAAGAGGCAATTCCAAATAGTGATGTGACGTATACCAATGGTAAACATGATGCCTAGAGACCAAAAACAGACATCCGAACTACCACTATCGTGGATACTGATAGGGAAGTTGGCACTATTGTTGTGGAAGGACCAGGAGAGATCCCGCTCTGTCGGAACTAGGGTCCTCACACACTCAGCAAGCTAGGTGTCATGCTTCATCATTTGGACCTGCTCCTCTTTGGGTCGGCGCTGCAATACCCAACGGGCTCCAATAAAGGGGCTCTTTGTCGAAGATCTTTTGTTCCTTGCCGTATGATGAAGTGGGGTGTGGGCCCCTGAAGTGTAGATACAGTGAAGTGTGTGAATAAAACTAGCAGGATAATCCAAAATATACTTTTATTCAGGCTGTTATGCCCTTGACTAAAAACATGTAGGGTGGCAGCTTTCCTGGCTTCTAGGTTCAGTACAAGCTGTGCTCATCTCCTAAGGTCTTTTTTATTCGGATCTAGGGTCCCCACACACCAGAAAGCTAGGTGTCATGCTTCTTCATTTGGACCTGCTCTTCGTTGGGTCGGTGCAGCAATACCCAACGGGCTCCCATAAAGGGGCTATTTGTCGGAGTTCTTTTGTTCCTTGCTGTATGATTAAGTGGGGGGGGTGTGTGGCCCGTGAAGTGTAGATACAGTGAATTGTGTGAGTAAAACAAGTAGGATAATCCAAATAATACTTTTATTCAGGCTGGTTATCCCCTTGACTAAAAACGTGTAGCGTGGCAGCTTTCCTGGCTTCTAGGTTCGGTACAAGCTGTGCTCATCTCCTAAGATCATGTTTTTTGCTCAATGGTTCTAATAATCCATGGCAATTCTTCAGGACCTACTCTATGTGAAGTGAATCTATCTACACTCAGTGGTGGGGCTAACAGCCACCTAACACATGTAGTCACTATGATAGAAATATTGAATAGTGCGGTTCAGTGACCTAAAGAGAGGTATATATAACAATATAAAGTGAACACCCGTGTTGTCGCTACATGGTGTATTTAATAAACTCAATTAGCACCTCCTGATGTCCTCCATTATTCCCACCAAATCGGGAAATGAACTAGGCAAAACAGATACAAAGCATTACGCATGGTATCCAAAACATTTAGGTGTGTCAAGGTGAATATTTAAAAACATAGTTGGAACCAGTCCAGCTTCATATGGAAGACTAACCTGCCCCATAAGCGCACTATTGAATATTTCTATCATAGTGACTACATGTGGTAGGTAGCTATTAGCCCCACCACTGAGTGTAGATAGATTCACTTCACATAGAGTAGGTCCTGAAGAATTGCAACAGATTATTAGAACCATTGGGCAAGAAACATGTTGACCTTAGGAGCTGAGCACAGCTTGTACTGAACCTAGAAGCCAGGAAAGCTTCCACCCTACACATTTTTAGGTCTCGCCTACGAAGCGTGCCTGCGCTACATAGGCAAAAAGACTTCTTGAAATCGCTTTTGCTTTGCAGCCAAAAACGTGCATGAGTTCCATTGCCATCAATGGCAACGCGCGCACGTGAGGTGATCTACTTGCGGGAGCACGTGCCGCCGTATGGCAGCAATTATCGCTCCCGCAAGTGAATCGCGCAGGCCCCCTCCTTCTGCTGCCCCGCGGGCTTGGTTGTTTCACCCCCCCACTCCATAAGACAAGACCAGGCGCTGTGATGGATTCGTCTGAAACCCTTCTTCCTCCAAATCAGCCGCTTCATGTCTTGTTCTTGCAGGACCTCTGGGCTGGGTCTCCCTGCTTAAGAATGGAGGAAAGAGGTGCCGGAACATGAAACAAATACCACATGTGTACTGATGAGTAGTAATGTAACGCTTCACCCTCGTGCTGTCGGACTCCACCCTGGCACACAGAAAATGACTTTGCGGTTTTCTAAGTAGGCGTTTCGTGCAGCAGTGGTTCCCCTGCCACATGTAAACACTATGGTTTTGTAGTGTGTTATTTAATGCCTTTGCAGCACTGTACGTTAATTCATTTAGGAAGTTTGTCTGGCTTCTAACAGCTCAAGACCCTTTAAGTGGGGTGGTACTTGCCTCGGGGGCTGAAGCTGGTTGGGGATATTGCTGCAGCGCATGAACTCTAACCGTGCTGGCACTTTCCAGTTTTACCCATGTTATTGCTCTATTTCCTTGTTATATATAGCTCAGTGTGCCAAGGTGCCCCCTGCAGTCATCAGTGTGCAGTAGCGTGCAGTAAACAGGGTTGAATGGTGTGGCGTCAGCTTTTTCTTTCATCTGCCCGAGGCCGATAATATGTGCATTGCTGAGTAGGGTAACAGCCTGAATTACATGCGAGACTGTAGCAGCATTTTACGGGTCATCACCAGGCACAGAGTACAGTCCGGTCCTGCTCAACTATCCTTACTGTGCCGCATTTTCTCACACAGAAACGATTCGAAGTAAATATTAAATCGCTCTAGAAAAACTAAATCCGGCACTGTAATATTGGCACGGCCACTCAAACTATCTGGTTCTGCAGCAGTGGCTTTGCTTGTATATTAAAGTGTCATAAAGGTGGACTACCGTGGCAGCAAGTACTAAATGAATACTTTGTGTGGTCAGGGCATGGTTGTACGTGATCTTGGAGAAAAAGAACTCTGTGCACCAATGCATGCTTGCATGACTCTGATTTCTCAGTCAGTGGAAGCTCTGCTTGGGGTGTCGGAAAGCAGTGAGTGAGGTCGGAGGAGGGAGGGGCTGAGGCAATGCTTTCCTGTAACCCACGTGTGACTCCTTGCGGTGCTGTGTGTGCAGCAGCCGGGTGCCCTGCGGGTTCCAAGGTGTCACATGCAGGATGGCTGTATTTCAACCTCTGCTTGCATGGAGCATACCAGTGCATTCCAGGGGCAGTAGTCTTTGTTCTCGCCAGCGAAATAATTGTACTTAAGTCCTAGTGTTCGGTGATCTCTCTCTTTAAAAAAAAATTCAAAACAAAAACAAAATAACACGATTAATTGATCATAACCACAAAATAACAATGGCCTTCTTTATGGGTGCATCACTGATAGGACATGCAATATAATACTGACTGTGTGCAATCTGTACCTTTGTGTGCTCTTTTGCATATCTCGTGCTCATCATTCAGTTAATCTAAAACTGCCTCGAATTGGTTAAGGTGTTGTTTCCCATACTGTATGCCAGACCGAAGTGCTTCTACTGATTTCTCCTTGTGCCAGTCCGTAATTTACCTAGCACCAAGAGGCCTGAACCTCAAATCTGCTTATATGCATTTATAACCGTTAGTAGTTAATCCAGCCCAGGTGATTGTTTGCCAGCTCTAGCACTTGTAGTTATCTCTCACCTTTGAATGTAGGACTCCAAATACCAGAATGCACCTTGTCCGCATCTACCCGAGCATCGACCACAGAGCTCTGCCATTCTCGATTAGGAGTGACACCACACTTCATGATGTGAATACATGGTGTTGCCCCACGCACCTGTGTGTTAACCAGAGGCACATTTATCCAATGTAATTAGATTTTTGGACCGTGGGGTTTCTTGGTCTTCCTGTGGTAGCAGCATTCCACAACCATTCTGGTAACAACAGCTAAAATGGAGGGATCTTTGATGGAGAAACACCTTAATAACTGTGTTAGTTCGGTAATTGCAGCACCCAGGTGGGAAGGACTACATTAGGATTTGTCCACTGGCTTTTGAAGCAGTGTTTTGAAAATGGCCTGGGGAACCTGATAAAGCTCTCGCTCTGCATTCGCAGGGGCGGGGGGCTCTCCGTCCCTTCCATTAATGAAAGTGCTCTTGTGGGGAGCCTGACGTGCAGCTTCCAACCCCAGATTTTAGATAAACCCGCCTGAAAGCGAGTCTACACAATTAAAAGCTTTAATTACCGGAGCCTCCATTTTATTTTTGTCCTGATCGGTTTTATCTACTCAATGAATCATAAATACACTCCACATAACACCACTCAGTACCACATAATCATGTCACAATTACACTTTATTCAATGCAACATAAATACACTCCACATAATACCACTCAGTGCCATATAATCACACACCACATAATTACACTCTACTCAATGCAGCATAAAGACACTCCACATAATATCACTCAGTGTGACAGTTACACACCACATAATTACACTCTACTCAATGCAACAAATACACCAACATACCACTCAGTACCACATAATTACACAAGCCACATAATTACACTCTACTCAATGCAACATAAATACACTCCATACAATACCACTCAGTGCCACATAATTACATGCCACATATTTACACTCTACTCAATACAACATAAATAGACTTGACATAATACCACTCAGTACCGCATAATTACACGTCTCATCATTACACTCTATTCAATAAAACATAAATACACTCCACATAATACCACTGTAGCATATAATCAGATGCCACATGATTACACTCTACTCAATGCAACATAAATACACTCCACATACCACTCAGTACTACATAATTACACACCACAATTACTCTCCACTCAATGCAACATAAATACACTCCACATAATACCACTCAGTGCCACATATTTACACGACACTTAACTGCACTCTACTCAATGCAACATAAACACACTCCACATAAATGCACTCTATACCACATACCACCAATCAACATAAATGCACTCCACACCATGACGCAATTTCACTAAGCATAATTTCACTCAACACCACAGTTCTGGCCACACAATCCAACTCCACACATTTCCCATACACACCACATAATTACACACCAAACAACATATTTCAACTCCACAATGCACAACGTACCTCCAATCCCCAACATATAGTGGCACCACCTGAGAACCAAACATCATTCACCACCACTATTTTGTATCAGTGCACCACCTAAGCACCACGCCAGTCTGCCCTTGGAATCTGGCATCTATTGATTCTCCCCCAGCGCCCGTCCGCTGCTCGTGTTCTAAATAAATTACTGTTTTCCAACCTCCACTCCCTTGTTATTTATGTCCTGCTCCCCCATAACAAAAAAAATGATAACAAACAAGCATGAGAACAGGTAGGAAGAAGTTGCTAGCAGTGCATGTACAAAAAAACTTGAAGACATTTTTTATGTTAAAATCTTTTTTAATCAGGTTTTTCAGTTGTATATAATGTCGTCTTCATTTGCATAAAGATAACAGAAAGGATTAACACTTTTTAATATAACTTTTCAATATAATGCACAGCAGCCACAATGCTACAACATAGCCAAAAGTTCTGACTAAACACATAAGGTCCCAAAGGCGAGACCTATTGGCTATGCCAATACTTGTTAGTCAAGGGGATAACCAGCCTGAATATAAGTATTATTTGTATTATCCTGATTGTTTTGCTAACACACTTCACTGTAGCACGGGCCACACACCCCCACTTTATCATACGGCAAAGAACAAAAGATCTCCGACAAAGAGCCCCTTTATGGGAGCCCGTTGGGTATTAAACACATACAAGGGCAGAGGGCCAATTTATTTATACTCCAATACCCCAGACCCCCTAGAAGGACTATGATCTCACAAGAAATGGGTATAAAGAGTTCATCAATATAAGCAAAGGGAAATTCCCAATTTGGAAAAAACTGCCCTCACTCACATACCGAAGTATGTGACATGCTTCATCATAGGGCCTGCTACAAACGCCCTGGTGTAGCCACATCCAGGGCGGAGCATTAGGGAGGGGAAAAAATAATAAATTTCCATGTTACAAGACGTACAACACAATATGTAAATACGTACAACGAGTAACATACATAAGTGATACCGTGTGAAGAGGAACACCTCGTGGATCAAATGTGCGACACAAATAAGTGCAGTAAGGACGTGTGTTAAAACTGATTAGGGGTGCCAAAAGAAAGAATTACTTTATTAGAACCAATTATGGTACCCTTATCAGGATTAAAAGAAAGGAAAGGATGGGAAAATGTCTTGTTGAGAAAATGAGGTTTCTCAAGACTTCCCTCTTACCACTGCTCGAGTTGGGTATTGCAGCGAGGAGCAGGTCCAAATGATGAAGCATGACACTTAGCTTGCTGGGTGTGTGGGGACCCTAGTTCCGACAGAGCGGGAAACCTCCTGGTCCTTCCACAACAACAGTGCCCGACTTCCCTATCAGTTTCCATGATAGTGGTGGGTCGGATGTTTGTTTTTGGTCTCTAGGCATCACCTTGTTGAGCAACAGCAAATCTGTTTTGTATAGGTTCTTACGGGGCATCTTTGCTAGACCTCGTTAAAAAGCCCCTCAGTCCCCCCCTTTGTTGAACAAAACTACATCTTCTTCAAATCACTTTTAGTGAAAGTTGACATCATAATGGGTTAATGCACCAACTGTACATATTTTTGTTGTACTTGCAATCATATGGTCCAATGTGGGCAAGCATCACTTCGAGTTCCGTCTTCTGAAATGTACCAAATCATTTAAAAAATAAATATTACTACTGAATTGGGAGATATGTGTACCTTTTAAAAATAGCTGATGAGAAATTGTGTTATGCAGCACAAAAAATGAAATAATATCTCATTTATTTTCCTGTTACAGTCTTTTTTTAAAGATAGTTTATTGTATTAATAATTTTGCTGCTGACATCGTATGCAGGACCTGGGTTTAAATCCTTCCAGCAATGCCTCAAAAGATAACACCAGTGCTCTTTGTTTGAGCGATAACAACAACTCTTATTAAATTCAACAAGAGATTGTGTGCACTGTCCTGCAGTGATTGAAACTTGTAACTATCAGGTTACATGTAGATCTTTGAAGTGGCACTAAACCCACTGGGGCTGTTTTTTTTGCTCAATTTTACTATGCTAGTTGAAGTAAATGTTTAATATAGGAGCAAGTAGAAACGATGATGTTTGCGAGACTGGATACAGTTAAATGAAACTCCCTGGCAAGTCCAACAAGCAATGGCATATTTATTTATTTATTTATTTATTTATTGACATTTGTATAGCCAACAGGTCTCGCTTTTGAGACCTTATAAGTATTTAGTTATGCAGCACAATATCCTTGGTGCAACAACATCAACTGTTGCATGGCTAAACACTTATAAGTTCCCAAAGGCATGACCTATTGGCTATGCCAATGCTTGTCTATATTCATTACCGCTGCCTTCACTTTCTTCTTGCTGCTCTCTCCCCCTCTCTCACTCTAAGGCCTCTAGTTTGCAGAACAAGATGCAGATGCCAGCTCACATTTAAGAGCACACCATTTTTTTAACACGGGAAAGGGCTTTTACTATCCAAATTATTTGTGAAGCTGCAATCGCTAAAAAACACATATTATTCGCATGGCATTGAAAATCAAATAATCTATACGTGAAATATGTAAAACGTGTCATTTGCAATCCACGTGAGCTCTTAAAAATGTCTAAAACGCAAAGAAAGTGTGAGTAAAATGTATATTTCTTAGAAAAATGCGATAATCTTATAATGAAAATTAATTACTCAAACACGTACAACATAGAACCACTGCATTATCATTAGTACATGAATTAAGAAACAAAAGTCTCACTCATCTAAACTTGGACTCAAAATGATATATGCAATAAATACTATTTTGGGCACCATGTATGACCATAACAAGCCCATCCTGTGATACCTCAATTCAAGTACAATACCTATGTTATGTCTACATGCATCTGAAATGGTGTGAGTGAATACTGCAGAATAACAAAGCAGGCAATTCAGAATGTAAAAAAGGCATTCTAAACTCAAGTTTGACAGCAGCTATTGCTTTACGTTCTTGTGCATATGTGTAAGTTTCACAGTGTAACTAAAAAAGTTATGCCCAGTGCCTTGACCTTTCTGAGGTTTTTTTAATTCAGGGGCTGTTACTGACACACAGATTATTAGTAACAGCAATGTAGAGGAGCGCCACCAACCCGCTGATATGGCCTACAAAAAGACCTGAATTGTTTTAGTTTGGCAATGTAATTCATTAGCTCAAGCAATGGCGAATTAGCATTTCTGGCCTGCTTTTATTATAAGCAGCAGCTAGCTTCCTTTATAAACAAAAGAAAGCGGTACTTTATTTTTATGAGCATGCAAAATAAAACCGTGCCACTGGCACGTCGCAAAAACGGTGTTGCACTTTTACCTAACAAAACAAGCATTTGCAATGCATTCGGACTCACTTTTCTTTGAGTTAGAGTTATTGGCTTTATAATGCAATTGCTTATTAAAAAATTTTTTTTAGCACCTTTTTAAGTGCCCTTAACTCCTTCGGCGCTGATGACGGAACCGCTCCGTCATCAGCCGCGGTAGTGCTGTGCTGATGACGGAGCGGTTCCGTCATGGCCAGCTCGCCGTGCCTGCGTTGTGCGGATTCCGCGCCTGCGCTGGGCGTTTCGTTGAGCGGTGGGGGCCAAGACAAAATCGCTCCGTCATGAGCACAGCTCAACCGAGGCTGGTGACGGAGCGGTTCCGTCACCAGCATGGGCGCCCCGCGCGGCCGCCCCGCCCCCTTAGCGCTGCGGCGGAATAGCTGCCGCAGCAAAGGTGTTAAGTAATGTATCAGGGCTACCGGATTGTAAGTGAACCATATGTTTGTTTATGCTTTGCTAAAAGTGAACATCAGCTACTTTAGAGTTTACAGTTAGCGGGTGGGGGAAGGTACGAGTCCTGTTGCCATTTGGGAATGTGGCTTTAAAAGAATAGCTCCCTTGGGCCTCCAGTGCTAAGCAAGCACCGCTTTCCTGCTGTCTGAACAAACATACAGCACGCAGGGGGAGGAGACATGAAAAGGGTGAGGGTGGGGTGGATGCCTTTGAGCAGGAATGTACTGGCTAAAAGAAAGGGAGGGTGAGCACAAAGAGAGGGAAGGAGACAGGCAAGGGGAGGCTGAACATTTTCAGTGATAATTAGAACACGTAGTAGACTATCTGGTAGAAGGGAATATAAAAGGAGCGATTGCGGAGGGGTGGTGGGGCGTGTAAGCATTGTTGTAGAAAGGGCGAGTGGGTGGTAGAATATAGCGCCGTGAGAATAAATGATGGCACTGGAAACTAATCGTAATTTAATGTAAATTAAACAAAATAAAAAAGAGCTGCAACCTCGGAGGGGTGGTGGGTGTAACCTAGCAACCCTGCTCTTCCAAAACAACTGGATTCCCGACCAGTCTCTTATCACATGGCCCTCTGCAAGCATCCAATGTGGAGAGATACGGAGCTCTGCTGTAGCCTGCTAGCAAACTCAGGAACGAGAAGCAACCAACAACAGGGGAAGAGTTACATGGCAACATGCAGAAATAAAGGTGCTGTGTTAAAGCACCGTGCTCAGCTCTGCAAGTAGCGCCGTTCATGAACAAATAAAGTCAAGCTTAAAGTGATAGCGTCACTGTTTATAAATAAAGGCGCACACCCATGATGTGTGTTAAAGCACAGTGCTCACCTCTGTCACTCCTTAAATTTGAATTGGAAGCAGTGCTGTGGAGTTAAATTCATTCAAAGCAGCGCCACGCAAACTTGGGAACAGGAAGCAGGTGAAGAGTTGCACTGCGCCGTGCAGAAATAAAGGTGCGTGTGTTGAAGTGCGGTGCTCAGTTAACAGGAAGCAGGTGAAGAGTTGCATGGCGTTGTGCACAAATAAAGGCACGTGTGTTGAAGCGGGGTGGTCAGTTAACAGGAAGCAATGAAGAGTTGCACGGCGCCGTGCAGAAATAAAGGCGCGTGTGTTGAAGCGCGGTGCTCAGTTAAGCAAGTGGTGCAGTTCAAAAACAAATAAAGCCACTCTTAAAGTAATAATGAGGTAATAAACAAAAACAAGCATTGGCCACACAGCCGTATTAGTAACGGATGTGCGGCGTGAAAGCGAAAGTGATCGCGGTGAAAGTGATCCCGATCCCGAGGACGCGCTCTGTAGAAGCGGTGCACGTCACACGCGTGCCTGTGCGCGTGATAGCAAGCTGGTGGCCGGCAAAAGCCTCTGGGTAGCACTTTCAAAACCCAGTTACTAAATGTATCGCCAGAGCAACGCATGCGCTGGCTCAGGCGAGACCTAAAAAGTGAAACACTGTTTCATGCCCAAACAGAATGTGAACAAATCTTTAGAGGCATTGTGTACAGTAGGACCCAGTGATGGGCCAAGTGCCATCCCAACGTTTCATGATGAACTTTAAAAAAGTTGTGCATCTTCATGATTCATGAACTTCTGAAGTTTTGGGAAGTTTTCCAAAATTTGTTAGCTCAGGCCTGTACAGTATGTTCGTATAGAATATCCTTTTTAAGTAGCATGAAGTAATAATCCTTTCAGTTGTTCAGGAAAAAAACTGTTAACTATAGACTGTGCATCCTTTCATGGGTAGACTAACTACAATGCACCCAAGCGCTGCTCATGGATGCCCACCACATTTGGTGTAACGTCTTCCCCAAAAGTAGGAACGCCTTCAGAGTCAGACAGTAAAATCTGAATGGGCCACTACATTAGAATTCTCCACTGGCTCCTGGGGTATCCTCACAATCTGAAATATCCCATCCCCATTTATACCAACAATCACTCTAGAATGTGTAATATTTCTCAGTTTTTGACTTTTGGCCAATTTAACCAAATAACACCTTTTGAGCTATTTTCCACATTTCTTGTCAATATTCACTATTTGTGTTAGGCATGCACACCATTTTATATTACACGGCTCCTTAATTCACAACAACATAAAATAAGAAATTGATTCTCATAGGCATCCATTGACAATTTGTGTAAATTTCCAACGTTCCAGAAAATCACAAATACTCACAGAAGCGCACCTAGGTATTTTTGGCTGTTGTGCTATGATGGCTTTGAAAAGATAGAAAAATCTACATTTCTGTAAGTAGATTAGAATGCCAAAGTTCATTTGAGTTTTTTTTTATTTTCCACAAGGAAAGTATTTGCTCTGCGAGGGAAACACCTTCCTTTAGACCCCAAAAATGTTGTGGATGTACGCTTCCTGTTCGCATACTAAATTTGGGAATAATCATTCCTTTAACAGTAGTAAATCACCAAAATTATGCAGGGTGAATACCAGCCTGCTAAAAGGTAGGTGATCTCGAAACCTTGGGAGGCAGCCTTGCACAGGAAGGTTCACAATCCACCACAGGGTGTGATTCACAAAGGTTTTTCTGTGAGTAATTCTGCCTTAATCCTGATTTAGGTGTGAATATATAGGTCTGATTTCCAATCTTTTCTGTGAGTAGTTTTGTCTCACCCCAGACTTAGTTGCAAGTTACCCATGAATTTTCAGTAGTAAGACATGCTTGCTCATGGAAATAAAAGAAATGAAAATCAGGCCCAAATACAGCCTTTGTTGGTCCTCATAGACAGGAATGTAGATATCTGTCTCCTTTGAGCTACCGTTAATGGATACTACACAGATGAAATTTTATGAAGAAGTGAATCATTTAGGGAAAAAGCCTGGGTTTGTGTTATCTTCACTTCATGTCCACCATCCCAATTCTAAAGAAACATTTAAATTCCAGAACAGTAGGTATCCTAACCTGTGATAGAGAAGCTTCCCTACAGGCATTCACCAGTTCAGGCTGAACTTCTCCTAGAGGAGCCCAAAGACTTAGTTGCATTTTGCAGGTCTCTGTCGAGAGTGTCTTGTTGGGAGAAAGACAATGAGCTGAAATGATGCCAAGCCAAGGGCATCTGGGATTGATTAAAGCATTCCTTCCATCACGTTATTGTGTATTTAACTAGACCCATTCCCAACATACTTACATTTCATGGCACAGTTTCTAATATATTCAACTTCACAATAACCACTTTTTGCTTCAGGTGCTCCAGAGCTGACAGCACCATCATACTGAATGGACTTCCACTCCTCAGGTTTGAAAGCATTAGGTGAAAAATGCTTCTCATCTCTCCATAGACCCTCGTTTTCATGCTTTTCATTTGTTTTAAAGCACTGGTAAAGGCTGGCTTTACTAGTGCTTAATTTGTGAAACATTAAGTGCCAGAGCTCTAACCAGGAGGCCACTGCAGCTTGCACCACCCATCGCCCTTGTCATCGCTGCCAAAACAACTAGTAACCATCTCTCTCGCATGTGAATGCGGCAGTTCAGATTATTCCAAGTCCCCAAAGTTAAAGGAATAGCTGGGGTAGCAGGTATGAGCAATTATAATGTATATTGTATCTCTAAACAACCGCTGTTCTGCTCATCTCTAAATTAGATGAGCAGCGCCACCATGCGGTAGACTGTTTTAAGTATGATGTTGACAAATAGGTGCTGGTGCCGAGCACCGGACACCAATTAAGTGGCGGTACTGAGCACCGGGAAGCACCGGCTCAAATTAAGCACCGAGTAACCAAAGGATCTCTGTGACAATAGCAGTAATCTACTCAGCTATCCACATAAAATAAGGATCTGTGATCTGCATGGTATGCGTTCTTTGCAGAAGGCGTATTACCCCCCTTCACTACTTTATGGAGAGTCAAAACTGCCACTAGACAAAACTCTTATCTTTTTCTTTCTAGCAGGAACATTACCCGCAAGTTATCTAGACATTTCTATTGGTGCCTGAAAGCTGGACGCAAAGGATCTCTGCTGCAGGTGTTTTTAAATCGTACTTTATTGCTAAATACAGCGCCCCCCCTTGAGGTCAGCGCCACCCACCCCCAGGTCAGGGTCCAGTGCAGCAGCACCAGTCGCACTGCCCTAAAGCCAGCCCTGTCCCTTAGAGTGAGTGGGGTGCTATCTTGTAATGAGATCTCTTTGTGAGGAGACAATGGAAATGTTAGAAACTACCTCTACATTGTTATAGTTTTTCTTTAATTAAATATGTTAGCAGGGAAATCTCCTGCAGGACAGCATCGAGTCACCTGGAACTTAGAGTCCTTCTCTGTAGGCATGCATCCATAGTTTGACAACTCCCAGTTCAATAATTCCCTTATTTGTTCCTTAATACAAAATGTTCCTTATGAGTCCAAGGGGACTTTTTAGAAATTATTTTCTTCATATATGGATCCTTCAACAGTAATGAAAGCAAGAGCATCTTGGCGCCTCTACCACTGCCAGGAATAAATAAGTTAAAGTCATATATTATGTCAATATATGTTGAAATATTTTATACTCTTTGGCCCAACAGGGCCTGTGAAGGGAAAAGTAATTTCACTTCTAAGGTTAGCAGTGTACAAAGCTGCAAAGTTTACTTCTGACGACCCATGTGAATTTCTTGAATAAAACAAGAAGTCAGAAACGTCCCTTTTACTAACTAGCAAAAAAGGATAGTGCTTACTTATATAGTGCCACCATAACTCAAGGGATCTTTACATTTAGAGCCACTCTTAATAATTGTCACAAGTTATAGAGAAAACAAAAGTTAAATGAACAAAACAATTCAGGTAAAAAATTTTGTTAATTTATTAAAAAAATACACAATATAAAGCATCAATAACTGTGCTTTATATTGTGTATTTTTTTAATAAATTAACAAAAATTTTAAGCACTATCCTTTTTTGCTAGTTAGTAAAAGGGACTGTTCTGACTTCTTGTTTTACCTTGACTCCTCGACCCTGGAAAGGATTTTGAGAGGAGACCTCCCTTTCTGTTTTTTTAATTTCTTGAATAAACTACAACAAAGTTTGCAAAGTGATTGTGATTGGGCTTCCACGTGAAAACTGTAACTTTCACAATGTTTTTAATAATTCAGAATCTCCATTTTCACATTTTATTAATAAACATGTAATTTGCTGTATCTTTACTGATGATTGTCATGCCACCCGCAACGAAAACCTGTCCACGTGCAGAAAAACTGCTGATCATCAAACTCCTAACAATATATTTTGAAAATACGAGTGAAAAGAAATGTTATTTGGTGATTTGGTTCATGTATTATTGCAATGTGTTATTTCTTTACGGAAGAAAGTGCACTTTGTGTAGACATAAGGAAAGCAAACTACTAGGATACTAATTAGAAACTATGCAAACCTGTGTTCCCATAGTAAAAACGGTACGCAACCCCACCATGATTGGACGCAGGGGCAGCAGGAGGTGCTGCAGCTCTTGTCCTGCTTGACCCGTCGGTGCCCTTTGACATGGTAGACCACAAAACGCTTCTTACATTTTTTAATTCTTCTGGCATCTCTGGAAAGGCACTGGCGTTGGCATTGTTCTCCTCCTTTCTAGCTGATAGGACACAATCGGTCACTTTGTGAAACCTGTCTTCCCCATCCTTCACACTTCTATGTGGAGTACCACAGGGCACTTCCTTAAGTCCTATGCTTTTCAAGGTATTTGTTTCTGAACTGGAAGCTCTTATTACGACTTTTGGTATGGCACTAACATTGTACGTGGATGACACCTAAATCGTGGTAACCATTAGCAAAAATACATTACCACCAGTAAACAGATTTAGGGACTGAGTGACAGCAGTTAGCTCATGGATGAGTCTACACTGCCTCAAGTTAAATACCAGGAAAACCGAGGTGATTCTGTTTGGTAATCTTCCCCCCTCCTGGTCCCAGATTTGGTGGCCAGATAACCTGGGAAAATTACCTATCCCAGTCCCCAAAGTAAAAGTAAAAAAATTGGGAGTGATGATAGACCAGAGACTGGACTTTGAAGCCCGTTAAGTCAGTTTCGTCATCAAGTTTCTTTATTCTTAAAGCAATAAAAAAAAATCCTACCTCTGATCCCAATAGAAAGCAGGAAAACGGTAGTCACATCGCTAGTCTTTTCCAGACTGGATTATTGTAATGGGTTATATCTCAGCATGCCCTTGAAGCAATTACGTAGGCTCCAGGTGATCCAAAACGCGGCTGCAAGACTTCTCTTGGGGATTCCCAAATTTCAGTCTGTGGGAATCCATCTTCAGGGTCTGCTCTGGCTACCAATTAAAAGTCGGATCAAGTTTAAAGCCCTTTACAAGTTTACATACAAGGCGCTACACTGGACCGGCCCTCAGTTCCTGAACGTTCTGTGCACTGGTACTCTCCAAATAAGATGCCTGAGATCACAAGAGGCAAAAGTGATTCTGTCTCAGAGATTTTTCAAATCACACTGGGGTGGTAGAAGATTTGTGGTGGGAGCCACAAGGCTCTGGTCTCCCTCCTGTTTAACATCAGAAATCTTCCGTACCTGACTTTGTTCAGGAAAGCCATCAAGACTTGGCTGTTCTCCCATTAATGCTTCTTCTTGCTTTTTGGTTTGCTAGCACCAAGACACCATTGGTATTTGTGCGCTGTATACATTTATAATATATATAATCATCTTTATTCGATTTGATAGACAAACCATAAAAGCATATAAATAATAGTCATTAAAAATGATTCACAGAAATACAGTTTAGCTAAAATGGGCTAAAATATAATATCATCTGTGGAAAGTCCTTAACCTACTATGCATATCCTCATTGATGTACTCAGTCACCCCTTGTTTATTCATAGTTTTAAAGCGGCTCTTAAAAAGTTTGTCACACAATAAAGGGTAAAAACATCAGTTGATATTTTTAAAAACAGCAAAGCTACCCGAGCCTGCCTGAATCTAGCTCATCTTAACAGCTCTTTCAGAAACAGTTTCCTGGGATAGGCATAGTACGGGCATAGTAAAACTAGGTGAAGTGTGTCCTGCGGAGACCTCATGTCGCAGCCGCAGGGCCCTCTCTCTTCTGAGTTTATAATAAAACCTGCCGGTACTGCCAATAAGTGGTGGATATAATTTAGTCTATAACTCGTTACCAAAAAACGATCATGGGCATTAGTCATAAATGTTATGTAAGGTTCTGTGCCCTGTGACGTTTTAACTAAAATATAATCTCTCACCGAATGTTTCCCCAATTCAACAGTTTCACTCTGCGCCATCTCAAACATTGGGTACATTGTTTTAATATCGCTTATATCTTTTAACTTTATTGTCTCAGGTTTATCAAATAAGTCTACGTGCCCTAGGTTGACAAAGGAGTCCCTGACGTATTTCATCCATAGGATTTTCTACGCATGCTCCAGGGCGAGACAATCCCGTACTACCAACCTTGTCAGGCCCACCTCTTCATTGGTCCAGATCTTCAACCAACATACTAAAGGCTTCACTCCTATACTTTCTGAGATGTACCTAACACCCAATTCCTCATGTATACAATATGCTGGCGTGCACTGTGGGACTTTCAGCATCCGCCTTAGAAATTTATTCTCGACCCTTTGCAGGGTAATAGGTTTAACAAATCCCCACACCTCACTGCCGTACAGGCCTTTGAAATAGCAAACTGCTTTATACAATTTTAAAATCACACCCGGAGTCCAGTACCCCAGCCTCTGAGCATAATTTGCAATTAAGCCAGTGGATCTATACATAACATAACATAACATAACATAACATGATGCAAGGCTAACTTAATGCTGTCCTCACTTTTGAATGGTGTTCTCACCTGAACTGCACCAATATTTATATTCTGAATACTTTTTCCACACCCCAAACCTCCTCTACAGCCACTGTGAAGTGCTGCTTTAGTGTTTTTTAACATCATATTTCTTATCGCGATTGAACACAGATGGTGAAAAACACAGACGTGTGCCTGCAAATGTGGGATGCTTGGTCACTCTGCATCAGACATACAGACCTACCGATTCCAGGGACTGCCGATGCAGGTAAAAGCAGTGGGGCAGGGGGAGAGGGGAAGTCGACAGACGATGAGGGAAAATATAATAAAATTTAAAAAACAGTTACCTTGTGCTCCCTGCATTGCTGAGTCAGTGATGTGGCGTGCGCAAGGTAAGTGGTTTAAAAAAATATTTTTCCCTCGTTGTCATTTGTCGACTCCGCCCCTCCCCCTCCCCACTGCTCTTACCTGCACTGGCTGTCCCTGACAGATTCAAAAATATTATTTAAAGGCTGAGGCTTTAAGTAGCATTTAAGAATATTGAAAATAAGTTAATAAAATGTATGGTAGTATTTTTCACGTGTCCTCATCATATGCACAGATTTGTCATTACTTGGGTAGGACTTCATGATATGCCAGTTTTTGCCATTATTTAGCCAAACAAAAATGAAAGTAACAGGGTTATCAAATCAAAGGGTATGATTCAGAGCTCAGCAAATGGGTTACTCCTTCACAACGGCATCCGAAATTAAAAACCCATAGGATGTAATAGGATTTATATTTCGGAGGACGGGTTATCTGTCACTGTTGAGATGGAGCAACCTGTCTGCCGGTTCCAAAAGTCCACCAGGCGGATTACAGAAAGTCAGTTTGATACTAGTCACTTTCGTTTTTGCTCATTTATTTACTTTCCTCCATTGATTTGAGCCAGATCCAAAGTCAACATGAGTATCAAGTGTCGAAGAAAATATATATCATGTTTTATATAATTTTATTGTCATTAAAAATAATTTTCATTTTCAAAGGAGTTTTTTTTACAAATGCACATAAGATATTACGCCATATACTACGCATAACCATGTCTGAGAAACAGTAAAAACTGATCTTGGTGGTATAAAACTACCTAATACACTTAGGGGAGTTTTGGAACTATGCCGTTATTGACCGATCCCCATCAGATGCTAGGCTTTGTTATCATATGCTTATGACCACAAGTCTTTATTGTCATGAGCCAGAGAAACTAACTATATTTCAGTGTTCGCCCGCTGGAGCTATCATGTAATCAAAACTCCAGTCACTGTCATTATTTGCCAAGGGCCCCTACATGACCAGACACACCTACACATGAATACTTAAATACTCGCACACATATGCTCTAATACACACACATAAGCTTGAATATAACAAGTTCACACATACAAAACCAGAAACACTCTAAGACACAGTTCATCTGCTAACTTGTTGCAATCTTCCCCTTCATTTATCTGTTTTTTTGTGGCTGGAGAGATTTTGGTGTCTCATTGTAGTTATGCCTGTCTTGGTCTTGCTGGAGGAGGGGTTAATACTGAGAATGTTTATTGTTATTTTTATTGCCATTATTATAATTTGTATCAATGTTATTGCTGTTGTTGGTATTATTAACCCTTTGCATGCTTGTGACGGAACCGTTCCGTCACAAACCTCGGGTGAGCTGTGCTTGTGACGGAACGGTTCCGTCACCGCCCGCTCGCCGCTCCTGCGCGGCGCGAATTCCGCGCATGCGCTGACGATTTAATGGGCGGGCGGGTTCGTGACGGAACCGTTCCGTCACAAGCACAGCTCACCCGCGAGCCGTGACGGAGCGGTTCCGTCACAAGCATGGAACCCTTAGCGGAATAGCCGCCGCAGCGAAGGGGTTAATAGTAATGATGTATTATTATTGTGTTTATTATTGTCTTTGCTATTTCACATAAAATTTCCTAACAATTACGGACACCGATCACCACCATTTGCGCATCATGAAAATCAGCTGTCACTTTGCAGGTTATTACATTGGGAGACTTTACACCTTGAACATAAACATCCAGATTATTTTACAAACCAAAGTATAATATTGGGACTGTCTTTACTTCAAAGGTAAGTTTGTAGGTATTACTTAAAAAAAAACACACACACACAGATATGTAAATATTTAATTGAAATGTAATTAAATCTTTTAATAATTATAATATTTGTTCTCTATTAAATTAGTATTACTTTTACTTTAATGCTATTTAAATTTAATATTTTAAACTATCATTCCTTAAACCATAAATGCCTCTTACTACCCCTAAAAAATATCATCCCTGAGCCCTAAAAACTCTTAACTACCCTAAAGACTATCCATTTGTGAGCCCTAAAAAATATTTACTATCCTACGCACTACTATCTCTGAGCCCTAAAAACTCCCTACTACCCCATAGACCACCATCCCAGGGCCCTATAAAATCCTTACTACTACTCCCTACCACAACCCATCCGTAAGCCCTAAACACTCCTTACTACCCAAACCACTGCCTACCCTGGGACCTAAAAATCCTTACCACCCCTATACATGACTCATCCCTGAACCCCAAATACCCATTACAATTCCTCTATAAACATAAAAAAATATTACCATAAACGGATATTTGAGAATTATTTTTTTAATTTAATTTCATATTGAATAATTAATTTAAATGTATTTACTTAAAATTAAATTATTTTTTAATTATTTACTTACATTTAATTTAAATTTAATTATCATAATTTTAAATAAAGTAACCCTAACAATATATATGTATGTTAGCGCATATATATATGTATTCACCCACATATACATAGATATATAGATACACAGACAAATGCACATGTATATCAAAGTGTGTGTGTGTGTGTGTATGTAGGCATAGATAGATAGATAGATAGATAGATAGATAGATAGATAGATAGATAGATAGATAGCTAGATAGATAGATAGATAGATAGATAGATAGATAGATAGATAGATAGATAGATAGATAGACAGACAGAGATATAGATAGAGTTAAAACTTAAAAAACGTATTGGCAAATTCAAAGACTGAAACTGTACATGCCATATTAAGGCTCCTGATGTGAAGGACTCGAAGTAATGGTGATATACACATAACATGGTATGTTCTACTACCAGGCATAGCAGTCAGTTAATGTTTTCAAGACAAACCTAAAAGGTGTTAAATTAATTATCTAGTGCTGTCATTGCTATTATCCAGTATATGGTGAAAAGCATTAAAACTTCAAGGAATTAAATATTTACTCCCTACTGAACGTCCTTCTTTCAACACAACTTTACCTTCCCCTCAACACCACAACCAGGATCTTGAGTCCACTCTCATGTTGGTATCTATAGGTAATAGTGTTGCTCCCACTTACGGGTGCATCACAGTGATTCACAGGTGTATTATGTAACAATTCAAGAGAAGGTATGACAACCCTGGGGAAACCCACCAATTATTAAATGTCTATTTTAGTAGAAGAGCAGGAATAAAGAAGGAGATTAATTAGTATTTTGAATGTACATTAACTTGCCGGGTAGTAGAAGGAGAAGAAATGGTCAGAAGAAGTGAGGATGGACAGGGAGGGCATTGTTGAGGTGGGAAGAGGTGCTGAAGTGATTAAGTATTAGAAATAACTATTGGTCTGTTACATTACATTGTTGGCATGAAGTGAGTAGTGACATTAGAAAGGATAAGGCATGACTTGCCAAGTCGAGAGTGGGTGCTGAAATGGACCCATGCCATGTGACATGGGGCGACATTTACCATAGGCAGAAGAGCGAAGAATTTTGATGGTTTGGCACTGTGTTGCCATTTGGCTTTGTTATGTTCCCCTGGGTTGCTGGTACCTAAGATTGTTATTTTCACTTTTCTAGTGACTTACACTTTAGTAGTAATGTACCCTTTTGTCGTATGCCCAGCTCTACACATGGCCAACCACTGATACTGCAACACCTTCCTACAGAAAATAATTGAGATAGGGACTTAATACAAAAGAAAAATTACTACAAAAGTGTAAGTCACTACAAACGTCCAGTTTGTGAATTCCGAAGAGTAGTGAACCTACTTGGAAGTGTAAGTTACTAGAAAAGTGGTGTTTGTGCGTAACACTTTGCAGAAAGCTTTGTAGTACTACTTTACCTCTACAAGACATACTACAAAGTGCAGTTCTTGAATCTGGCCCAAAGTACCTGTTTTACTATTCACAGTGTTTGGGTGAGTTTTTCTTCAGTATCAGCAGCATCTCTAACATCACCAATCAGAGTATACTCCATATAATCACTCCTGTGTAATTCCCTCACACAACTATGGTCAGTGAGAAACAATATACATGCTGACTAATAATTGTAACTGTTCCTTTAAAGCACAGTTTGAGATCAATAGTTAGCAAATTCACAAAGTGAGTGCAGAGGGAGAATATACTTATATTCCGCATATCAGATTCTAAATTTTTACATCTTAAATTATTGATAGATCCATGCAGAAGGTGCATTAATCCACTGAACTCTTGCGCCTTGTAATAATCCTTTAGGGGGATGCCCCTATCTGAAATACAACATAGATAACATTAATGGAAGAAATAAACCCACTTAAGAGATCTTGCACAGGCTGATTGATGACTCAATCTATGTGCCATCCTATGTAAATGTTGTAAAGCATACCTAGTGATATTTACAGTATAAAGGAAGAGCAGATATAGACACAACAAAATGGTAGTAACCGAAAACAAGTAGACAAAACCATCTGCTGTACGCACACCATAGCATAATAAACACATAAGTACCCTACACAGAGCTCTGCACTATGGGTAAAAATAGTTAAAGCACACAAGCCTTCAATTTAGCTGTGCAACAATAGTTATGAACCAATTAGCCTCCTGAGTTTCCACCTCCTTCAAAACATCTAGGCGAAAAACCTCCAAACATATTCAGGTAAAATTGTTGATAAGGACAGTGATACAAATTCTGTTGTACTTTATTTTTCTTTTGTTACTGTCCTCTGCTTGTAGACCTACTTCTTCTTCCTTCCTTCATTCCACTCTCTTATATTTGTCAATATTTGGTTTTCCTTGATTTGCCAACTATATTTTATGGTTCTTCCTTTCTCACATTCGTCTCTTTCCTCATTCACTACTGTCTCATTCTTCTTTCTCCTCCTATCTCGCCTTCTTTTCATCTCTATCACGTGCATTATTACTTCTTTTTCACTTCTTCCTTGGCTTTTAATCTGAACTCTCATTTCCCTGCTTCATGATTACCTTGCTCTTTCCTCTTCCTCTGCTTTGCTCCCTATTGAACTGTTTCCTTTTTCCACTTCATTTTTGTTCAATCTTCTTTTTTCTGCTACTCTCACATCTGTAGTTCTATCCCTCCTCGCCCGTTCTTCCCATTTCTTTCTCAGTTCCTTCTCTCGTTACATGTCTCACATTCTTCCTCATTACTTTTCTTTCTTTACTCCATTTTCTCCTTTGTCCAACTTTCTTTCAGCCCTTTTCCTTCTTCACCTTCTCACCTTTCTGTCTCTATTCTGTCTCTTCTTGTTCTTCTCCAGTTCCCACCATTTCAATACACCCACACCTCAAGCCTTGCCCTCCAATACTCCTTACTCTGCTTATTTCCCTTCAATTCTTAAATCTTATTCATTCTTTATTCTTTTCTCTACTTGCTTACCTTTTCTCATCCCTCTTACTCCACTTCTCTCTCATTCATTCTTCATACTGTTTCTTTCTCTCTCACATTCACACCATTCTCTGCATCTTTCTTTCTTCAACTTTTCTTTGTACTCTTCTCTCAGTTTATCAGCCATCTCTTTCGTTGCTCTCCTGTTTCCCTTTCTTTTTATAGTCTTCCACACACTACAATGGATTTCCTTCCTATGCTACCTCCCTCTTCTACTGTTTATTTCTTCCCCAACACAGTTTTTTACTAGTGCTGTCTTTATTTTCATACTTCTTTTTCATTCCCATTCTGCTTTCTCTGTCTTTTTCCTCAGTTCTCTACTTACTTTTCACCCACCCTCTCCTCGTTAAACACATTCTTTCCTGAACCTGTCTTTTTGTCATCTTAATCTTCGCTTTTCCTGCTTTTCTACTTCCATTTTTACTTCCTTTCTTCCTTACCCTATCTCTCCTTTGAATCCCTCATTCTCTTTTTTCTTTTCATATGCTTGTTCCATCTATTTGTGATGCTGTCTTCCTTCTCCCTTCTCTTTTAGGCTTTTCCCCCTGCTTCCTTTTTCTTTGCTATCTCATTCATTACCTGCTTCTCTACTTCTTTAACTTTTTTTCCAGATCCCTGACTAGGAAGAAACCGGCTTGCATCCAATGGGACTCATGATTTAGGTATGGGGGGATGAATGAGACTGAGAAAAAGCATTGCACTCATACTGTTTTTCAGTTAGAGAAAATTCAACAACCTTCCTCCTGCTTACTCCCCCCTTCGCCCAGATATAGCACTTGGTTTCCAATCCTCTTTTGTTATTTGACTGGCCAATATTTATCAACAAGTAATGTATGCTTTTTCCTATTTCAACATATTGAAGGGATGAAGGTTTCTTGAGTCAATATAGCAAAAGAGAAGATTTAAAGGACAACTCTAGTGGCTCTTCAGTACTCAGCATGCTTGACAGATATACACTCAGTGTAAAGATATGAGAAATGGAAGAAGGACTGCAACACTGGAACGATTAAAGTAGTGCCAAAGTCAGATCAGTCCAACTCTAAAACCAGAAGCTCCCATACATCATTATTATTGATCTCTTGACTATGTGTTGCAACAGCTGCAAATGTTGTGAGGGATGCAGCATTGTTGATTGTAGTAGGAAGGACATATGAGAAAATTATCGCGTATTATCCTTAAATAATCCAGAATTGGCAATTTGAGTAATGTCTTTCATGTTTATTTTTAGAAGGCAGTTTATTGCTTAGTCAGTATAGTTAAGGATCATCTCTATTGTACCGAACCGGATGTAGGCCCTCTAGTAAGGGGGGTTTTGGAGCCTCCAGTAAGCTACAGGGGCCAGCAAAGTTTTTGGGGCTACCCTTCTTGTCCACTCGTCTTATGTCCCTCGCATCCAAATTTCCGATAAGTGGTGTCGTCAGGGGTTGGCATGAGGTGGGTATGGATAAGTTATTGGTACCATTCCCTATGCTTGGGTTTCGTTCACATCCTAGGGACCTTTTGCTACCCACTAACTCTTGAAGCAGGTGGTTATTATCTGTGGTGATTTGCTGTAACTTCTCTAAATTAGCACTGACCACTCTAAGTCTCTCTATGAGGGGGAGAGTTAGCGACTTTACTAGCTGTTCCACTTGTCCAATCAAGCTGCCTTCACCCTGGGCAGTCAGTGGGGATCTTTTGGGCAGGGAATGGTGCCTAGTGTAAAGCGGGGCTGGGGCGCTATTAAGCTGGGCAGGAGCTTGTGTGTGGCTGTGTGCACCAGGGGGGTTAGTCTTTTTAACCGTAAGCTTGGGGATCTTAGCCCGTTTGCCTCTCTGGCCACCCCCATACCATTTTCTTTTCCCCGTTTGTTTGCTACTGGTGGGAATTATCTCTACAGGGGGGCGAGCTATGGTCTTTGTAGGGGGTGTATTGCCCTGTATTCTGTCATCATTACAGGTAATGCTACCCTGTGTGCTGTTCCCCAGCATAATGATGCTTTGGCCTTCCGAAATAGTGCTAGTTTTTGGTGACCCTAAGTCTATGAGGCGTTGGCTGGCTCGCCTCTCGGGGGTTACACTACTCATGATATTACCCAAAGATGATCTTTTGGCACTAAGGAATTCTGATGATAACCTTTCCTCAGTGATTGCTATTTCTCGTTCCAGGACAGCCACTGCCCTGGTAAAGAAGCCGTCCAAAGTACCAGTGATGCTTCCCCCACTGGGTTTAGGCGGTAATGGTCCCCCATTTTCCTTACGACGGGGCATAGTTTAACCTTGGGGAAATGTAAGCTTGCGGGGAACAATAATAACGATGTCCAACAATAAGGGGTTACTTAGTCTGATTATTACAGACAGAATCAATGTCACCTGATCAGTGTTCCAAGCGGGGTCGAAGGATTTAGGGGGGTGGCCCAGCCCAGACGCGACCAGCCCCAGACGGCCACAGACAGCCTGCCATTTGCCCGGGCTTAGCCCGGCGCAGTCCCGGGCACGTCCCGCAACGCGGGAAAGGGGCTCAGCTTTAAAGCGCCTCCAGGCGCGTATGTCCGGTGGAGCGGCTTGCTGCCGCTATGCCCCCCTGGGAGTTGTAGTCTGCCCCGCACAGCGGAAACGCAAAGATGATGAAGGGTGTGGCGGCTGGGGGAGGCTGTTGGCGAGAGCAGGAGCAAAAGATCGTGGCCCAGGTAAAATAGTGGCGGGTCTGTTGTGTTAGCGTAGGTCCCGGGGCTTCGAGAATACTTTCTTGAATGTGCATTTCCGTGCGTTCTGCTCTCCTACTTGAAGCATGAACGATCTCAACTGAGAGATTTGTTTGGACTTCAAGGAGGAAGGACACACTCCAGTCGTGTTTGTTATTTATCTTGAAATACATCTTCAAAAACTCACATCTACTTGTTTCCTCGGACCCACTTTATTTTACGGATTAATCTACATTTCATTTGGTGACAAGGATTTCAGCCGCATAGCCCTCCCGCTGCCTTGGGGACTGACACCTCCCCGGGGCTGCAATTTAAAACTCCGTGTGGGGAGCTCAAGCCCCCCACTCTGTTCCGGGGACCATAACCTCCCCTGGGCACTCATTGTTGAAATATGGGGGTCCATTGCGGACCCCCAGCCCGGGGACCACACCTCCCTGGGGCTGTGCAAATGTATGAAGGGGGCTGCGCGGCCCCCCCTCCCGGACCCCTCGATGGCCCCAGGGACTGCCACCCCCCAGGGCCAGCTCCTGCAATGTCCTGGGGTGCCCACCCCCGGGACATTGCCGTTTGCTATGGCAGGGCATTTAAAGCTTTTTAAATGCTAATTTTTAACTATAACATCCCTGAAACCTATATCTATATATATGTGGGTGGGTGTATATTCTTATCATGCAGGGAATGTGTGCTATTTCTATGATGAATGCAGTCACAATTCCTAATGCTAAATGGATTTTTACTTAAAACTTCGGTTTTGCTGTAACATCAACTTCAATTTCCAGACATCTCAGAAACTATAGAATACATTAGACTTATATATTCAAAAAATAAAACTTCCTTGAGACCACAACATTCTCAGACCCTCAATGTGGGCGTTAAACCAACCTTCCTCTCGCTTTTAGATGTGTAGCAACAAATGTCTACCATCACATCACTGACAGTTCTTTACCCAACACATCTCTCTTTCCCCTATCTCTCTTCCTCTCTTGCTTTTCTATCCCTCTCTCTCTCTCTCTCTGGGGCATCCTTATGTCATTCTCCTCTCTCTCCTCCCCACCAATCCTCGACCTCCCCCCCCCCAGGGTTTACCTCAATTAATATCACTGGACCTACAAATGTACTTAGATGTGTAACCGTCTTACTATTTTCAGTTTTATACTTCAAAATACTCTTGTACTACAAGCATCTTTCTCATCATGTGTGTCCAATAGCCTACCCTTTCACCTCCCCCTTGTGTGTTTGTATCGCCTAAAACTAATAAAATACTTAAACATAGAGATATTGGTTTTAGACAGATATTCAAAGTTTTATAAAGCGTCCATAAGGACCGCCCCAAACGCTGCCCCAATATAGGCTAGAATTGGAGACACACCTCTTTAGAACACTACATCACAATGCATTGCAAGTTTCAGAAACCAGCTGCCTTCCTATTGACTTTATGCTTGTCTGTCACAGTTTACAGCTCTCCACTGCTTTGTAGCTAGGTTTGTACTATAGAAATACAACATACGTACATCCAAAATTACTGTTCAATAAATAGTAGTATAGCAAATACATTTATCTTGATTACTATAAAGATAATGCAGTTTTAATTCATTTTCATGTTTGGCTGTGACCCATTACTTTCGAATGTTTAGTCTTAAAAAAATAATAATAAAAAAAAAATAATAACTATGTAAAGCATACCCCGCCTTTAGAATTATTGAGCACACATAATTACAGGCTACATTTCTTGTGTCAAGAACTATCTGAAGGATTAAATGCTATGCCTCTCTTTTTAAAAAGCAATGTTGACATATTCTTTGTAGAGGATATATATCTTAATAATATATTTTAAAGCAGAACTATACAAGGCAATTGGCTGATGACAGGCCTTAAGTGCTGGCCTTTCACTTTTAGAAAACCTGTGTAAAACATGTCTGCTTTATGGTCCGGATAAAATCTTATTTTTATTAAATGCTGCAGTGTTAACAAAGCAATCCATGCCATTTGCTAACTAAGCATGTCCAACATGCCTCTTTATTATTCAGCAAATGGAGGATATTAAGCAACATTTTGCTTAAAGCTAGACTGGAGTCATTTCCATTTAGGACACGGTGTCATTCATTTATTCACACCTTAAGTGGGTGTCCTTGCAGCTAATGACTGATAATCAACAGTGACTCGGCTGCCTTCATTCGCTCGGAGCAATGTTAAATATACTCGCCGAGCGCCATTGCTCACACCCGGGAGAATAGGGGTTCGAAAAATGCTAAAGGAAATTCTCTGCAGAGAAGCAGTCGCTTATAACAGATTATGTTGTATCTATTTTAATTTATGGACCCTATGCTGAGGAAGAGGAAGGACAGAAGTAGCAGTTGTTGGCTTGCAATTTGTACACATAAATGTATATTTAATGCCAAACTACTATATTCCTGACTGAGGAATCAGTGTGGGCGTGCACGTTTAATTCAGTATACCTACGCCATATGATTTGGAGAGCTATTTTTTTTTTATTTCAGTAATTTTTTATTGAAAATAAAAAGCATATTTACATGAGCAACTTTGCATATTCTACGCAGTGCATATCTGCTCATTGAATAATTGTTGAACACAAGACCACATTTTCTGACTGCAAACTGTATAAAAGCAGTATTGCATGCCATCCAAATATAAGCAGAAGCAAATAAACTATTCTTCTTAACCTCAGATTTATAAAGTCGCTGCAGTTGTGTTTTTACGTTGTGTTCATGTGTTGTCAAAACTGCTTTTGCAGGAGGCTCTTTATTGGATCCTTCACTTCCGGTTTACACGACACATGTGAGTGTGGGCTGTTGCATTTCATGTTCGAGCCCTGCTGGAGTGCGCACTCAATGTACACACACTTGAAAGGCAGTTCACCGTGGATCACTGGAGAAAGCTATAGCCTTTCGACGAAGACGTAATTTTTTTTTAATTTCAGAGAGTTACTATTGAACGTTTTCCAAAACAAATGAGCAAGGGCGGAAAGAAGAGCAAAATAATACAGGAATTACAAATTGAAGCTCCGAGGCCTGGTGTAGAGGAGCCTGGATGGTAGGCCGGGGCAAAATAATCAAATACATATCTCAAGGCCCAGGTGTGTCGCATCAAATGAGGACAATATAACATACAGCCCTCTATACAATTACTGATAATGAAATAGTGAGATAGTGATAATAAAGTAAAGAAAAATAAGAACCAGTAGGCGGTCGAGTGGGATCAGATATATAGAGAAGTGCACCTCAGTTAGAGTGCAAAGTACATGGTCAGAGATATCAATAGTCAAGTCAATAATCTTTTACTTTGGTTTGAAAAACCATAAAAGATATACATACACATATGATAAAAACATTTCAAAAGTACAGATAGACCATTACATTACTATTGGGAATGCATTCCCAATAAAGACCTTTCTTAGCAATTAAAACAATAAATATATTTTTTTTAAATTCAAAACGTTGAGGGGTTACATTGCATCACATTCTGAATAAACAAAATGAGAAAAAAATATACAAAGTGCACTATGCAATTAATACACTTTCCTTTGATATAATACTGAATCAGTCCAGTGTTGGGAGTAAGTCCATATGACCAACCTAAAGTGCAAGTGCAAGACAAAAAAAGCTTAGTATATTTTTCACTAACATTTTAATGCCTTCCCTTTTCCTTATTAAATTCCCACCAAACAAGTACCTGTTCACACTGAAAACTACTGGTTGTGATGTATCTGATCTCAATATTCTTTCTGCCTCATTACAGGATCTTGTACCCAATAATCGGCAGATGTTTAGAAATATATTGTAGAATGCTTTTCATTACAGGTCAGAAATATAGAGTAGAGATCAGAGAGTTGGTGTCAGCCAGTATTGAGGAGAAAGTAGCTTGCTTGTTCAGGGTAACTACAATAAGATGGCGAGCATCAGGGTGTAGAGCAAATGGCTGTCACATTAGGGCTTCATAGGGGTTTAGTGGTCGCAAAGTAGTTGTCAAGGGACTTTCAGACAGAGGTGTTGCGCACTTTCCATTAGGAGCTTCGACTACGTAAGTTTTGAATGAGTATATTCTGTGGCATAGTAAAAGACTTTCCTCCTCCATCAAGATGCAGAGTAGAATCCGCAATACATAGAGTTCTCCGCAAGCATGGCAGAAGTTTCTCCAACAAACAGGTGGCATCCACCCCAGTGGAGTCACTTTTGGCTGGACGTCTCCGGCTGAAAATCACTAGTGCTAATATGAGATGCTAAGATTATCGCTGCCAAATGTGGCCATTGAAAAAGGCCTACTAAAGTGGGGTTAATCTGTCCATCCCACATAAACAATGTCATGGATATGCTGGTGGCACTTGGCAGAAGGTTAGAGGCGCTAATACTGCCATTACATAGAAGTCTGCCATACCTTCTATACTTTAATTAGTGTTGGTCATCATCTGCCATTTGTGGCTGAGCTAATTATGCACAATGGTAGATCTAATGGTGGAAGCAGAGGAGGTTCCATTGGCAGGGTGTCTTTGGAAATCTATATTGGACAGTACGTCAGAGAAAGCACAGCTAGTGAATCCTCTTGTTCCCTGGTAAATTCTTCAAAATGTACCCTATAGCAAAGGAAGTAATTCACTATGCTATCCGGTTCCTTTCAATCTGCCAAGATCTCTTGCATCCACTGCAGAGGTGTCATGGACCCATTGTCTTTCTCTCATGAACACCAGCTTCCACCTGATGGGTCCATAGAAGGATACAATGTCAGTGGGGGAAAGAGATGGCGGAGAAAGACACTTATGGGAATAAAACAATTCTGGCTGTCATTGCAGTCAAAAGCGGTCTACTCCTAATTGTCTCCTTGAGTGGGCCTAAAATGTATATTTGGCGAATGCTCCTTCTTGGCCATCTCCTGATTAATTCTCCACTACTATCCCTACCAATGTTCATCCTTTTACTCATTATTGGTGTAGCCTTGGCAATAGACTTCTTGTAAATTAGTATCTTGTAAAACACCAATGGTATGCCCATAAGATGTGAACCACTAAATCCTACCACACCAGCATGGATGTCATTTGGCCTTTCCCTACTTACCTTGATTCATCTCTGGGTATTTTTTCAATTTGATATCCTGCATTCCAAACTGTTTCCGCTGAATGTTTTCAATGCTCATCTGAGTCCCTGGAAGAGACTGGATTTCTTTTGTGGTCCCTCTTTTGTTTTTTTTTGTTTGGTATCCATGCCCCATGTGTGCATGGTTCCAAAAGCATCTGTTCTGCCCTCTTGGGTAGCATTTGTTTTGCAATATCTATTCCCTTTGTTGCTGTCAAAATGCTGCATTCTGTGCACACTTACACACCCTCTTATTTCAGTGTGATCCTGGAGAGGTTGCATGATTGCAAAGGATATATGCTTATCCTTATTGTATTTTTACTTTCTTTTCTCTTTCATAGTACTGAATCCAGGCTTGGAGCTATGATGTGCTTAGTGGCCAAGCACTAGAGTTTCTGCTCCCTTAGGAAAACAATGCCTCCCACTATCACTCCTAGATGCAAGATTCTCATCGATTCTTGCTGGAAGGCGTGCAGTTGGTCTAGTACTTGGTTTTTATATCTGCTATTGTTGCTATTGAATCTCCCAAGCTTTGTAAAGCTCTTGCAAGACTTGGGGCCAGATTTACTAAGAAGTCATGCAACGCAAAGCAGCAAGACAACGTGCTGTGCTGCTCCGCATGACGGGAGAGAGCAGGAATGCACCATATCTGCTAAGATTTGATACATTCCTGCTCTCTTCCTGCGCTGACGCACTGAGCGCTGCTTAGCGCTAGGTCAGGCAACCTTGCGCCATGGTGCTAGAATGCCTGCATTACAGGTAAGATCATTTTTGTGCAGGAAGGGACACCTTCCTGCACAAAAACAATCCTCAGAGGCAATTTCCTCTTTCTACATGTGCTGCAAAATGCAGCACACATGTAAAGAGGAAATAACAGGCAGAAATAAAGATATTTCTCCTTGTTATTCCTCTGTTGGGAAGGCGTACCATTTTGACACATTCTCAGGTTTATTATTCTTATTTATGGATTGATGCATGGGAACACCCATGCTCCACCCATGGTACACTTTCCCAAAGCAGAGACTTGCCCTCCTTTGCGTTACTGTGGATTTACTCATCCCGCAGAGCATTGCATAGCTTAGTAAATCTCAATAAAGTCCTTTCATAATTACCAAAGGGTTTCAGGGAGCTATTTATATTCTTTGTCCAGAGCGGGGCTAGGGTGAGTTTGAGCTTTTTGGTCAGTTGGGCAGGGATAGGGTCCTCAATGTGTGACGAGGGATTGGACCCGGAAATCCTTTCAATGATTTTTGTTTTGGAGATCGGTTGAACGACTTCCAGTTGTTGGGGGGGAGGGGGTGCCTGGAGGAAGAAGAGAAGGTGAACATAAAAGAAATGGCACACAAAGGACAATGGAATTTACACTGTTTAAGGAGTAAAACTACATTTCCCAGGGTCCCACCTGCAGCCTCTAGTGGACCAGCACGCTCAGACACATTCCCAGGTCAACAGTGGTTGATAGAGGGGCATATTTACAAGGACCCTGCACCACTGGAGCATAACTTTTTGCAATGCTCCAGTGGGGCTGTATCCTGCTATTTACAAGGCAGTGCTAAGCCACTTTGCGTGGCTTAACGCTGCCTTGTAAATATTGTTCTCTTTGACTGAGTTTTCTGCATTAAAGGGTCGTGCAATGGGTGTTGCTGTGGGCGTTCCCAGCAACACCCATGGCTTTTTGACACTTCCGCAGATTTACAAGAAACCTTAAAACTGAGACAGTGCCAAAAAATCTACGTCTCCCCAGAGGAGGCGTAAGAGTGGCTCCACGAGGAGACATACTTTTATTTTGCCTCGTTCTTTCTCTTTCTATGTGTACTGCATTCTACCGCACACATAAAAGAGTAAAATGCCATTAATTATTGTTTTTGTGCAGGAATGTGTCTCTTCTCGCAAACAAACAATCACCCCTACAATGCAAGCACCCTTGCAAAATGGCGCACGAGTGCCTGCACTGGTGCATGGCAGCCCATTGAGCACCAGTGCAGGGGAAAAGGACAGGAATGTGCCGTATCTCATAGATATGGCGCATTCCTGCCCTTTTCGTTTGACGCAGGGCAGCCAGCAAGTTTCCTTACTGTGCTGCTCTGCGCCAAAACCTTGAAAATGAGTCCCAGAATGTTTAAGGCTGAATCACATTGAGCTCCCTTTGTCTGCCAATAGCAGTTGTTGTGACTCCTTGCTCTTGAAATTGCTTTGCACCCGGCTTGACTCGTTCCGTCACCTTTGTTGTTTTTCCCTCTTCAGTTCCCTTTTCTTCTCCCTGAACCTTCTTCTGGTGTCACTTGTTTTCTGCTTCCTTATCCTTCTGTTTAGTTTGTCCCTCTTGGCCGTCCAGTCTTTCGCTTTCCCAGTGCTGCAGTTTTCTTCATCTTCGGCTCCTGTGTTAGTTCTCTGTTATATCAGAGTCTAGTTGCAGTGCACATCTGCTGGTAAAAGGTAAGTCCCAATTTGTGACATTTGTATTTCTTATTTCCCTCCTGTATGGTAGAACCCTGTAGAAATCTGTGCCCTCTTACCAGTAGGTCGAGAACTCAACCGTGCTAAGTTTGGACTCAAGAAACGGTGCCTAAGGAATCCAGTCCAGATCTTCCAACTAATAATCTGCAACAGTCTCTCTCTCCACCTCATCACCCCATTCTCCCGCTTCAGCTGAGCCTTCGTCCCCATCATTGACCTTATCCAGGGAAGTGAGTTGACCTCTAGGGTGAGAGGGAGGGATTGGCCTTGACATCGTCACGCTTGCAGCAACGACTCCATTAAAATGATTTGCTACAGCCCCAAAATGGCCGCTTATGTGGTGACAGTACTTCACAGCAAAAATGCATTATTACCAATGCCTTCCCTCTGACTCTAATATGTATGAAGCTGCAAATAGTAGTTGAAATGTTATGCTATAAGATGTCCCATTTGTTGGTGCATTTGGTACTTCAATGGTTCGTTCATGGCAGCAGAGGTCCATGCAGGTAACCATGGTGTGGTCATGTAAGGGGGGATTTTGAGGCACGATTCCAAGGAAAAATGTAAATAAATAATAAATTTTCCCTCAGCATCGTCCCTCGAAATCACCCTTTGTGCCGCCCCACCGCCCCACCGCTGTTACCTGCACGGACCGCGGCTAGTTCATGGATATTGTTGTGTTATAGTCTAGACTATTTGGACGAGAGTTGTGGCAGTGCAAATTAAGGGTCACTGTGGTAAATATATGTACTTGTTTATTCAGTATAGGTGGAAAATGTAATCATCTTTAATTGAATATTCAACCCATAACAGATATTGAAAAAGACAGAACACGTGCAACTGCGTTATATGAACAAATACAACGTAAATCTTTTTGAAACAAGAATGTCTAATTCTCCACATCAAAGCAAAAGTGAAGGAAGCAAAGGAAAGCCAGCAATTACCCCAATAAATAAAAATGGGTTGTAAATGGTTGAAACAGAGAAGAAAAAAGAAAATACATAGTCTACAAAATGTCATTCCTATCGAAGGCCATTAAAAAAAACACAAACAAGCCAATCCCGTCTTCCCTGGTGTCCACCTGCAGCTTTGTATTTGTGGCACTCTTATGGTCTAACTGATAATTTGACTTTTGAGCCATGCCTGAACACCAATGCTAGTCTGTTTCCTGTGGCGTCATGGAACACACAGGGTTTAGAATGTTCAGTTCTGGTAGCAGCAGTAACACGCACACGTCACATTCCCTCTTGTAATGTATCTTGTTACCTCTTGTACTTTGTTTGCATTTGATACATGCACAATTGCCACCATTGCCTCATTGAATGTAACGTTTGTTCTTGTGTTTTGAGTATCTGTCATTTAGTGCAGTATTATACCTCTTTTTGTACTTTGTACGCTTTTGTAACATACAGACATGTCACTTTTTGTTTTCCTCTTGTAACATATTGTTTGCTACCTTTTGTATTTTGTTTGCTCTTGATACATACACAATTGTCGCTATTGCCTTATGTAACGTAAAGTTTGCTTTTGTAACTTGCTGACTTGCAATTTTTCCTCATGTTTCACTACTGTTCCTATTGTGAAGCGCTCTGACACCTTCGGGTAAAGTCCACGCTATATAAAAACCGCATAAAATAAATACATAAATAAATAAATAAAATAAACTCATAAGAAACTTGCACCATGCCAACTGTCTCCTGCCACTTCTCTGTCTCTGGTACTGGTGTGCACCACTTCCATCAGTTTCGTCGCCGCCACCTGCAGAGGAGTCTGGCAAATGCCCTACATCACTTTATAGGTAAGATACTTATTATCATGCCCAGCTGTAAGCACTTGGCCAGTTAATGGTCAGAAAAGAAAACTAGTTAAAAATAACAATAAATACCTTCTTTTCTCTTAGTGTCTCTTACTGCTCCACCTTTCTAGTTGCTTTATCCTAAGGCACTGCTCTTAACCTCATGTTCTCTTTCTTTACCATATCCCGTCACATAATGTCCCTTCCTAACTCCTCATTGAAATTCTCCGAAAACATCTTTGCAGAGGATACACAAATCCACTTTCTCCTACCTTAATAGATTCTCACAGGTCACTTGACTCACTGCCTTGACTAAACAAGGCTTAAAAAACAAAACCTCAAGCTTTTCATTTACATTTGGTGTTCCTCTCTCATGCCACCCCTCTGTGGGAAAATGAGATCTCCAAAGTAACTTCAAAAACAGTCCTATGATCACTACCTAATCAACAAACAATGCCTCTACATCCTTGCCTTGCTGTGCCACATATAATGATAACCCGTATAAAAAGATATTGTTGCCTTCTGCAAGCGAAATACGTTAAATTAATTATGTGTTAATGTCTCATGTAACACAGGTACAGATCTAATTGGTAGATTGACATCATCTTTATCATACATGTTTCACTCATCACAATCTCTTCCTTAGGGTACTTGTTGGCGTTACAACTTAGCAACTTAACAACAATAAACTCATTTCCCATTTTTGCTCCTTCTTTTAAAGTGAAAGAAGTCTAATTAAAACATTGGAATGTTGAGAGCTCCATTGAAGACAATAGAGTGCTCTGGACTTCTAATGGCCTGTAGAAGCCCAGAGCATCAACATTCCAATGTTTAACAAGGGCCTCACAGAGCCTGAGGGGATTTCGACCCCCTTGGGCTACGGGGGCCTTTATTTGACAAATTAGAAGATTGTGCCTTCTAGGGAACGAATGTTCTAACAGCCTTAAAGCCCTCTGTTAAAGGCCCGAACCGAACGCTGGAGCAACCCCACTGCTGTGGCTCTAATTCTATATTAGAACATTGGAATGTTGAGAGCTCCATTAAAGACAATAGAGTGTCTCAGGGATTATAATGGCTGGCATAAGCCTCCTACTCCAACATTCCAATGTTTGTATTTCTGTTTCTCCCCTTTTAATTTAGAACAGTCTACCCGTAGAGGGTGGAATGTTCTGCTAGTCTTATAGCCCTTCTGCCTACAGCTATGCTGGCTGGAAAAGGCCCTCAACTTCGTTATAAGCCCCTGCCTGCAGCCTGTGCCTATTACTCGGGTTCAGGGGCTTTAAAAACCGGTATAGCCCTCAACAGCGGGCTATAAGGGGATAATAAATGCTGCTTGATCTGGGATATTGTTTTACATTGAGAGGTTCACCATCATTGCATGCAAAAGTAATGATTGTACATGTGTCTCCCATTCTTCTTGAATCTTTATAAGTTTTACCTAATCAGAATTTTTTTAAAAAATTTTGCTTGAGGAAAGTATTTGAGGTCTAGTCATTTGGCTCACCGCACTGCTATTTTTGCCTGGATATTTCTTCACCTCATCATAAACGCTGAAAACTATTATGATCCAATTCAACAGCTGGGGAAGAGGTTAACAAATGTTAACATGCCAGAAAGCTAGATTTCTTAAGGCAATACAAGGCAGCATATGTAAGATGAACGATGTGCTCTGTTTGCTGAATGTGAGCAATAAAGGTAATATTGTACGCAAAAGGAAGCGCCAATGCCAAGGATAAAAGTTAAAAGCACATCAAGCTCACAGCAAGCATCATATTTTCCTGGCATTGGCAACTTCTCATCTGTATCTTGTTTGCTGGATAACATACCTCCATATGGAGCTTTGATCTTATACATTAAAAAAAGGAGGTACCAAAAGCTTATGACACAAATCATTACGTTTGAGACAGTGAGTTTTATGTACAACACTTATATAATAAAGGCTTCTGTCTTTTCAATTCACTGTAGTAAACTGGAAATTGCAAATTGTATATAATTTTCTATTTTTAGAAACAAAACTATTTCGCTTTGAAATTAGTGCATCTAATGGTCCTAGATTAGGAGAAGAATAAACCGAAGACCTGGGTCATCCACCATGCGGTCTATCCTTGGCAGTAAAAGCACATTCAGACTGCTCCACAAACATCACCAAGGCCTGCTCTTGAAGAACAGCCTTAAGGAGAACCAGAGCCAATCATTCTTTCTTTAAACACGGCCCTTCAGAACTATGGCCACTACATTCAGAGCGTGAAATCATGTTCTCAAATGCTTACCTTGACAAGCCACACAGAACCCCATTTTTGTTGCTCCTTCACTGTCCCCATGATTTTAATGCATTTGTTTCATTTACTCTATGGCAGTCCTGCCTGATCAATTAAATGTGAGGTGCTCACAATGTGTTACAGGACACCCAACATCTTGCCATTGGCAACAATGTGCTCAAGAAATGTAATTTACACTATAGCTTGTACTTCAGCTGTAGTAAGGTGTACAGTGTCTGGAAGCCCTGAATAAGTAGATTATTGTTGCTCAGGAAGCAGCCACATACCACACATGGCAGCAAGAGACAATACAGGTATTTTCTAGACTAAAAATGCTTTAAATATTTGGAAGGTTGGGTCACTCTAGATGTAGCTTTTTTTTGTTTCACAAATATAATCTTGATGACAGCAATTCAGCTTTTGTTGTGGCATGTGGTTTAAGTACTTCCAGTTCTTGAATTTCTGAGAGTCACTACATCCTCATCAGGCCTGCATCATCATAGTTTTAAATTAATCCAAGGCCAATATTTATAAAAACAAAAACATTAATGCAAAGCTAGTCGGTGTGGTAATCAAGGCGGTGCTGAATTATTTGAAAGACCAGATGACAGAATCGGTGAGAGTTTTTAGGAATTATAACTGGTTCTGGTAAAATATATAAATTATCCACTCTCCTAATGGAATTCACATACATTGGCATGCATTCAGTGGGGCTGCAAACTCGAGAACAAGCACTGGCAAAGTCAACCGGTTTGGGGTATTTTAGGCAAATGTGTTTTTTGCGGCAGTGGCTGATAATTGGTTGGAAGAAAGGTTTGCTGTAGAATTATATTATATTATATTATATTATATTATATTATATTATATTATATTATATTATATTATATTATATTATTATTATATTATAGATAATAGATAATAGATTTTAGGAGCCTCAAGCAACTGCTACTGAAATCAGTGAGCAATTTAGAAACAGCCACAAAGAGCAGTATGAGATGGGAGACAGAAAGGGTAAAGTCAAATTAAGGGTGTCAGGCACAGAAATAAGTGTGGGAAAATAGCTAAATATATAGACCTGGTAATCTGTTTCTGGCACTTTACTCTATACAGCTATAAGCACAGAACTGGTGGAGCAGAAAGAGTTGGCATCTAGGCAGTTGTAGGGCGGTGTCAGGGAATCATCCAGGAATGTCAATGTAGCTGATGATCGAGGTCCCATTAACTGTAATAGAAAATGTGAATGCAGTTTGTTGTGTATTTATCTTTGCCATAAGCAGAAGTAGCATGTGCAGTGAGATAACCTTAATGGAGTTTAGCATAGCATACATGGACGTTATTAGTTATGCGTACGGACACGCGTAGGAGTTAAACCTCAGCTCCTACATCTCTGGATTAGAATCACAAGAACAGCTGAATAATAACTGTTTCTAGGGATCCACAAGGTAACCTACCAGGCAGCAAAGGATGAACCCAGCACCTAATGTACAGATGTTTGATTAAAAAAATGAGGCCAAGGAAGTTGTGATTTTAGCTCTTCAAGAACTAAGTAAGACAAAATAGAAATGCAACACATCATCTAAAAGGTGGATCATATTTGAGGATATCTCATGCTTCCACCATACCGCTTTGTGTGGACGTCTTAGGACAGGTGAATTGCAAAAATGTCACTTCCAATGCCTGTATTGTATGTACTATGCATGTGTGAGTAACACTTGCCCTTCTGTTATCGGGTTGTTATCCAGTCTCTTGAAGCTTGCACTGCTTCCCTTTCAGAGCACGTTTTGTGTGACCCCGGGAAGGGTGCACCGCAAGTGATTTTGATGTACCGGCTCTCTGTGTGTGAGGGATGCTTGCACTGCTATCTCCCATCTACTCTGAGCACGGAAAGCTGATCCCACGGCAATCTGCTGTGTGAGAGGGAAGATTACACTGCAGATGGTTTTCTTCATGACAAGCAACCATGCTTTATACCTTTCTGTGTGACTGGAGATTGCGCTAAAATTCTTATACTATACCAGTTTTGTGTGAGAAAATTGCTACTTTTCCTATTGTGTAGACTACATCTTGTGTGTGTGTGTGTGTGTGAGAGAGAGAGAGAGAGAGAGAAGCTTGCACCATACATATCTGTATTGTACCTGCTCCACATAAATGAAGCTTTTCTTCCCATTGTCAGGATGTGTCCAGTCTGAGTTTAATGGAAACAGCATTGCTGCCTTTTCTGATCATGTTCTCTGAACTGCCAGAAGCTTACTCTGCAAATTCATGTTGCAGGGTGGTTGCCAGTGCAATGCACAGTCTGAGAAACCGAATCATGCTCTATTACATTCGTCCAGTGTGCAAAAAGGTTGCACTCTGATGCCTATCCTGAGAAGAAGCATCCACATGCTGTATCTGTTGTGAACACGAGAGACGCTTGCTACTGTACTTGCTCAGTGTGTGTGATATCGAAGCTTGAACTGCAGATTCATCCACTGTACATACTGTACCTGCTCTGTGTGTAATCGAAACTTGAACTGCAGATCCATGCACTGCACCTGGTCTGTGTGTGATCGAAGCATGAACTGCCTATCCATGCACTGTGCTCACTGTACCTGCTCTGTGTGTGTGATCGAAGCTTGAACTGCAGATCTATGCACTGTACCCACTGTACCTGCTTTGAGTGTAATTGAAGCTTGACCTGCAGATCCATGTACTGTACCAATTGTACCTACTGTACCTGCTCTGTATGTGTGATCGAAGCTTAAGCTGCAGATCCATTCACTGTACCTACTGTACCTGCTCTGAATGTGTGATCGAAGCTTGAGCTGCATATACATTTACTGTACCTACTGCACCTGCTCTGTGTGTGTGTGTGTGATCGAAGCTTGAACTGCAGATCTATGCACTGTGTCTACTGTACCCAGCCTGTGTGCGATCGAAGCTTAAACTGCGATCCATGCCCTGCACCTAGTGTACCTACTGTGCCTGCTCAGTGTGTGTGTGATCGAAGCTTGAACTGCAGATCCATGCACTGTACCTACTGTACCTGCTTTGTGAGTGTGATCGAAGCTTGAGCTGCAGATACATTCCCTGTACCTGCTTTGTGTGTGATCAAAGCTTGAGCTGCAGATCCATGCACTGTACCAACGGTACCTACTATACCTGCTCTGTATATGTGATCGAAGCTTGAGCTCCAGATCCATTCACTTTACCTACTGTACCTGCTCTGAATGTGTGATCGAAGCGTGAGCTGCAGATCCTTTCACTGTACCTACTGTACCTGCTTTGAGTGTGATTGAAGCTTGAGCTGCAGATCCATGCACTGTACCAATTGTACCTACTGTACCTGCTCTGTATGTGGGATTGAAGCTTGAGCTGCAGATCCATGCACTGTACCAATTGTACCTACTGTACCTGCTATGTATATGTGATCGAAGCTTGAGCTCCAGATCCATTCACTTTACCTACTGTACCTGCTCTTAATGTGTGATCGAAGCGTGAGCTGCAGATCTTTTCACTGTACCTACTGTACCTGCTTTGAGTGTGATTGAAGCCTGAGCTGCAGATCCATGCACTGTACCAATTGTACCTACTGTACCTGCTCTGTATGTGTGATCGAAGCTTGAGCTGCAGATCCATTCACTGTACCTACTGTACCTGCTCTGAATGTGTGATCGAAGCTTGAGCTGCAGATACATTCACTGTACCCACTACACCTGCTCTGTGTGTGTGTGTGATCGAACCTTGAACTGCAGATCCATGCACTGTGTCTACTGTACCCAGCCTGTGTGCGATCGAAGCTTAAACTGCGATCCATGCCCTGCACTTAGTGTACTTACTGTACCCGCTCAGTGTGTGTGATCGAAGCTTGAGGTGCAGATCCATGCACTGTACCTACTGTACGTGCTTTGTGTGTGTGATCGAAGCTTGAGCTGTACATCCATTCCCTGTACCTGCTTTGTGAGTGATCGAAGCTTGAGCTGCAGATCCATGCACTGTACCAACTGTTCGTACTGTACCTGCTCTGAATGTGTGATCGAAGCGTGAGCTGCAGATCCTTTCACTGTACCTACTGTACCTGCTTTGAGTGTGATTGAAGCTTGAGCTGCAGATCCATGCACTGTACCAATTGTACCTACTGTACCTGCTCTGTATGTGGGATTGAAGCTTGAGCTGCAGATCCATGCACTGTACCAATTGTACCTACTGTACCTGCTATGTATATGTGATCGAAGCTTGAGCTCCAGATCCATTCACTTTACCTACTGTACCTGCTCTTAATGTGTGATCGAAGCGTGAGCTGCAGATCTTTTCACTGTACCTACTGTACCTGCTTTGAGTGTGATTGAAGCCTGAGCTGCAGATCCATGCACTGTACCAATTGTACCTACTGTACCTGCTCTGTATGTGTGATCGAAGCTTGAGCTGCAGATACATTCACTGTACCCACTACACCTGCTCTGTGTGTGTGTGTGATCGAACCTTGAACTGCAGATCCATGCACTGTGTCTACTGTACCCAGCCTGTGTGCGATCGAAGCTTAAACTGCGATCCATGCCCTGCACTTAGTGTACTTACTGTACCCGCTCAGTGTGTGTGATCGAAGCTTGAGGTGCAGATCCATGCACTGTACCTACTGTACGTGCTTTGTGTGTGTGATCGAAGCTTGAGCTGTACATCCATTCCCTGTACCTGCTTTGTGAGTGATCGAAGCTTGAGCTGCAGATCCATGCACTGTACCAACTGTTCGTACTGTACCTGCTCAGAATGTGTGATCAAAGCTTGAGCTGCAGATCCATTCACTGTACCTACTGAACCCACTCTGTATATGTGATTGAAGCTTGAGCTGCAGATCCATTCACTGTACCTACTGTACCTGCTGTAAATGTGTGATTGTAGCTTGAGCTGCAGATCCATTCACTGTACCCACTGTACCTGCTTTGTGTGTGATCGAAGCTTGAGCTGAACAGCTGCGGCCCGTGAAGGGAGTTCAATGGGGCAGAGATGCGGGCGGGGGGGGGGGGGTCAGGGTGGGGGTTGCTAAAAACCGGAATATGGATAATTGGAGGTAAGTAAACAATTTAATAAATAAAATAAATCCCCGCCCCACCTCTCTGCCCCACGGAATTCCCTCCACGGGCCGTGGCTGGAGCTGAAGACCCATGCACTGTCTCTATTGTGTGTGAGGCACAGTTGTATGTAGGAGGTTTCCTGAGGTCAAGAACCACATCATGTGCCTGTTCTTTGTGAGTGAACGAGGCAATGTGAATGGTTGCACTGTTCCTGTTGTGGCAAGAACCTTGACAGTGTACCTACTGTGTGTTACAGAAGCTTGCACTTCAAGTACCCGTACTGTACCTGCTATGATTTTCCCTATAGGATAGTTAGTTGTCTGTCACAGTCAACTAGTATTGCTCTATGAATTTCAATAGCATCCATACACTACCTCCCTGTGCAGAAAACACCCAAGTGGTATCCCTGTGTGTCTGGACGTAGTCCCCAGTTTAAGCAATACCTATTTATTAACACCTTTCCGACCCCACCTTCAGTAATTCTCTTTAATCCCATACTTATGGGGACAAAGTTGTGTAATTTATCAGGTCTAGGCGTGAGTAGCTCATAAAGTCAAGTTTTTTCTCTGCTTTCGGTGACTTGCAGTTTTGATTGTTAATGCAATAAAGTGCACTTCAGGTATCAGGAATCAAATAGAAAGTCTTGACTGAAGAGCTAGTCATGCATAGACTTGGGATACCTGAGAGCTCTGGGATGCAGCCTGCCCTCTTGAATATGTTAGGCTCCCTGGTTTAAGCACTATGAGCGCAGTTAATACCCATACCTCTGTAAGGTAAGTTTTGTCCCATTGGCTGGGGGTGAATGGGCATAGTTGTATGCGTCTGACTTTAAGTCCATTAAGTGATTGGTTCCCTAGGTTCTGCCATGAGCCCGACATTGTTCAATAGCTATATGTCATCTTTGGCAACCCTGGTGGAATACTTCGGAGTGCAGTTCATTTCTTATGCTGATGACAGGCAGATTATTCTATCTTGGGACGGGAACATCTCTGGTGCCCGACGTAGATTTGAGGCGTGTCTGTCAGCAGTGTTTCAATGGATGTGCTAGAGTAATCTCCAGTGCAACACAAGCAAAACAGAGGTACTCGTCTTTGACTCTCCTTCCCCGGGTATGAGGTGGTGAAGTTTGGCCTTGTTCTGCTACATCTCCTGACTCCTTCCATGGTGGTAAAGAACCTGGGAGTGAAGTTTGATAGTAACCTCTCCTTCAAACCACAAGAGGAGAACACAGTTTGGATATGTTTTGGCCTCCTCAGGTTTTTGAGGACACTTCTGTTTCTTCTTCCAGATTTTTGTTGTAAAATGATAGTCCACACCCTCATAACATCTCAGCTGGATTACGCCAATCTACTTTACTGGGGTCTTCCTTTGTGCCACCTTAGGAGACTCCAGTTGGTGCAGAACGTGGCTGCTAGGCTCTTGCTCACCATTCCCAAGAATGTTTCTGTTAAGTGCCATCTTAAGGAGCTATATTGGCTTCCAATACGAGCTAGAGTGAAATGTAAGCGATTGGTGCTTGCCTATAGAACTTTTGATGACATAGGCCCTAAATATCTATCCAAATTTCTCTCCCTTTACCATCCTTGTAGAACCCTTTGTTCAGCAAATGCTTTGCTGGTGGATGTGCTGAAGACGGGATGGAGATGGGGAGGCACTTCCTTCTCAGCGCTAGCTACTGCTAGTTGAAATATCTTCTGCCTACATCTTCTTATGACCAGGGATGTGGACTTTTTTAAATGCAGTTTGAACACCTGGCTTTTCAATGATGCTTTTTAGATTGTGTTACCCTTGTGGCAAGACCTGGTTACTGGACATATAGCGCCGGGACACTCTTTTAAGTAGCTGTGCTCTTTATTAGTATCATCTGATTTGATTTCATTTTTTTGTGAGTGTGTTTGTCTTGGAAATAGATCAAGTGTAAAAGTGAAGTGGGTGCAAAACAGGAGGTGAACAAGAGGATGTGTGAAGGGGAAAGTGGGGTGAAAAGCAGATATTGTATGTGTGAGAAGATGCTGCGACAAGAAGATGTGTTAAAGTAAGGTATAAGACTAAAACAGGAAGGTATAGGAGAGAAAGGTAAGAAGTTCACAAGGAGCATAATGAGGTGTGACAGATGTAAGCTAGAGAGAAATTAGAGGGAATTGAGGGGGTGACGGGTAGGGTCCTGCCCGCATGGTGAGAGAGAGTGGGATATTCTTGAGTGAAGGATGTGTGAGTTAGGGGACGGGAAAAGTGTAAAGTGCCCACATGCTTACCAAGCAAATCCGGGGCTTCCTCAAACTCTCTGTGAAGGAGTGAGCAAAGGAGAGTGCAAGCCTGCCTTTTCCAAGGATGTTTAGGGGTTTCCCCAAGAATCTTTATTGTAACAAATGGTCAAAGAAGGAAATTTAAATGACTTTTGGCCACAATATTGATGAAAAAAGAAAGATGTTTTATTGTTTAAATTTCCAAAATATTCATTGGAATGAGCAAATCCTTGCTATTAGCATTTAAAAAAAATAGACTCATTTAAAAAAAAAATAGAAACATATTTGTGGCAGGCAAAGCAGAGACTATCAAGAATACTATTCCCAGAAGATTACTAAACACCTATATTGACATTTCCATACTACCAGACCCACGTACACCCCAGGCAATTTTTCCATCCTTTGAATTTCTTTTAAAAGATAAAGTAAGGATGGCTAGAAACAATAATGCGTTTTTGGCCTATTTCACAGACTTCTGCATCAGAGAACAATCCCTGCTTCTTCACACCAAAAAATAGTGTGACCTTCGGCAAGTCAGGGACTTTCCCTTTTATATGACCCTTCTTATCGGGAGCGCTGAGAAGAGACTTGGCTTCTTGTTTGCACTACACAACCAAATTAACTGTGAACAATATTTAAACCTACAGCATGGATAAAAATGCATAGTGTAGAGGAAATCTGTTGTTGAATGTTTTGGCAATGCTTGTATGCACCGAGTGGTCTTCTTTTCAGACCTGTTGTTTATTTAATTACCTGGATTCTTTTTTTATTTTACTGAGAATAGCAAGGAGACATAGAAAGTTGAAAAGTGCTGCTTTATGAGGTATATATGTTAAAGTATTTATGCATTGCAAATTGCAGGGAGCAGCGGAGTGCTGAACAATGTGTGGAATTCTCCATGGCAGTCATGGCCAACACAAGAGGGGGCTACCAGGCGATAGTGGTCGCCCACCTTAGGTTTGATCACAGGCAGACTTCTTTGTTTAGCCCACATTACCCTTTTGGTTACCAGATATAATGGGCATTATATTAAGAAAGATCAGATTCCTATATTATTCATTTTTCCTTATTTTCCCTCCATTAACCTTTCAACCACAGAGAGCCATGGACATGTTCCTCTAAACTAAATTGCGACGCCTGGCACATTCTTACAGACAGGTTTTGGAGTTCTCGCAATCCAGCTTGGGCCGTCAATATTAACTAACCAACCCCAGGTAAGACTTGGTTGGAGGCATTTGTTATTGTTGCATAGTGTGTAAAACTAGTTTCTAATCAAATAAGAAGTACTACCTTAAAATATCCGATATGAGACAAATAGATTTACCCATCGAGTGCTAGACCACAGATTGCGGCGCATGACAGACCAACATATGTAAGTGGAATATTCCTTTTCTAGTATTTTAACATCTATGCTGCCAATACTTGCTTGTTACATTTTTTCATCATTTTCTCCCCCTTTTTCCCTACATGTTTAGGATATCGAATACTGGACCATCCCAGAAAGTCTCTACTCGCTAGATCTTAGGGACTTGCTATATTTACAGATTGAGGTACCAAATATGAGTCCTCATTAAGCAAGGATATCCTCCGTTTCCTTCGTAATGGTTCTACATTAAAATATATTCTTGAGCCATTCTGGTTCTCTCTTCATGTCTTGCACACCAATTCACTATATATTCACTATATATATATTTTGGAGAGGTGTCTCGAGCTTTTCATCACTTTATTTCACGCTATTCACTCCTAATCTGGTTTCCAAATCTGCTTTATATTTCTTCCTTTTTCACTTTTATGACTCATGGTCTTTTTTTTTCTCCTATCTCATGGAGAATTTTAGCCTGAATGATGACACATGAATTTTAAATTATTTTATGTAATTTGGAGTAGGACTATTTTTCTCTAAGACCAAAATCATTGTTTATATTCTTTACAGATTTTGTTCTTTGATCATCATGGCTACCTGATGAAGGCGTCAGGCGAAACGCGCGTAGACATGAATATTGTTAGCCATGAATTTGTCTGTTTTATATTTATTATCTTATATTCAATGTTATTGCTATAGGTTATCTACTGTTTGGCGCACATATCTAAGTCCTATATCAAACAATATCATGCCTTGATGTATCAAAAAAACTGTTAGGCCATGTGTGAATGAACTTGTATGCATGATTAGCCTTCTAAACTCTTCTCATCAACATTAGTTGTATGATGTGTGGGCAATCTATTAATCAATAGATGTTCCATTATCATGATTTATAAATTGCATATATTGTTTTCTTTCTCTGTTTGAATAATTGAAACTTTTATAATATAAAATAATAAAAAAACATGTATTCTTCCAATCACTTTCCTTTTCATTTTTGGTCGTTTTGCATGTATATTTATGTCCACTCAGTTATCCATTTCCTCAATGCTTTATTCACTTATTACACTCCCTAATTTAAGAAATTAGTTTAGGGGTACCCTTCTTTGTTACACAAACAACACAAGAGGGGGGACAGGGCTTCCCATTTTGAGTAGCTGGAGCCCCGCAGACTTCACATCGCCCAGCGCTGATCCACCCCTCTCCTGAAAAGACCACCAATCCAACCTTCACCACAACCCACCTCCAGTCCACACTTCACCACAGTTCACAGGTATGTTCACCTATTGCTGAGTCTATCCCACCCTACAGCCCATCCCTGCATATTCCGGCTGGTGCATTTCTCATCTTTCCAGTGGGAGGAGGCGAGGCTGCTGACTGAAATCAAAGTGATCATCATCTACTCTGAAGCTGGGCTTGGAGGAATTAAATTAATGCAATTAAATAAAGTGCTCAAAGAAAGGATGTTGGTTCGAGGCACCAAACCGAAATGAACATAATCAGATAATAGCAAACACATACAAGGGAATCTAGAATTTAAAATTGGTGTGGTCATGTTGTCCGCTCCTCTAAGATGCATGATCCAGTTGAACCATCCTTTGTACGATGTCTTAGTAGTGTCTTTCCAGTGTGTGAGGACCATTTTCACCGCTGCTGTCAGCAGTAAGTCCAGAAGGTCCCTGTCATCTGCTGACTTCAGTTCAGAAAACAGAAATCACCCTGGAAACCAGCCTCCAGAAGGATGTGGGGGTCCCTGGACATGTTTCAAGACTCTTTTGAGCCCCCTTCAAGACTCTTTTGAGCCCACTTTCTGGCACCCCATGTGAAGCTCCACCCTAGCAAGAATGTACTCGGGCCCTAATGGTCCCATCCAATGTCAGATGTAATGTATAAGCAATTTAAATCTTGAGTGCCTGTCCTCTATCTCTTCTTTCACCCCTTGCTTTCATGCTCCTTTCTTTTTTCCTTTCCTTCTTGACTGTTAAGACAGGTAGGGATTGCACAGAATTATATAGGCATAAGCGAGTGGATGTAAAGATGCAAACCCTGTTACAGAATTACTAATGTGTTCTTGTTTAAAAATGTAATAAAACATGTTGAAATTACAGATAAACCTTGTAAAAAATAAATTGGTGTGGTCATGGAAATGCTTGTGATATACTGCATAGAGGGACAGATGTACGACCCTACCAATTTGCTAGTCGTAAATTGTGTCATTTTGCGACTCGCAAATAGGAATGTACAACAGTGTCTCAGACACTGTTGGCAATTCTTAATGGGGTCGCAAATTACCTGCCTCATTAATAATCATGAGGTAGTTGCTATTTGAGACCCCATTAGGAATAGCCAGCACTCCCAGGGAGGGTGGCCTGCTGGGGTCAGCCGGCCACCATGTCTGTGACTGCATTTTAAATAAAGCAGGGTGTTTTTTTACATGCAGCCTGTTGTCCTTAAAGGAAAACACAATGCATTTAAAAAAAGAAAAATGGAACGTTACAGTTCCATTTTTTAAAAGTAGGCAGTGGTCTGTCGGATCACTGAATGCTCTTAATAAAAAATATTTTAACTGCCAGTCACAAAGAAGAAGGGGTCCCCTGGGGACCCCTTGCCGTTTGCGAGTACCTTACCACCCATTGAAAATGGGTGGTAAACTGTGAATGTAACAATCTTACATTTAACTGTGAGTTGCTATTAGGAATGAACACCTTTGGAATGCACCTTCCTAATAGCGAGTCGCAAACCGTATTTTACGATACGGTAATAGGTTACTGACTCGCAAAATAGCGTTTTTAGTTAGGGCAGACCTATTTTGCAGTCATAAATGGGCTGATTTCCTATTTGTGAGTGAAAAATATGGTCGTACATCTGGCCCAGAGGCGGGTGTGGCAGGCATTCAGACACATGTGATCTTATAATGTACAGAAGCCATGTATTTTAGGCACTGAATGAATGTGGGCTAACATAAGGCACAGAAACCATACAATGACATAACGTAAAATCATGTCCCACCACAGAACGCAAAGAGGGGCCCCTGAGTCTCCCATATCTCAAAGATATTCATTGACCTTGAGCAAAATGGGGCTACTGTAGATGATGGGGACCCCCCTGAAAGATTTCACCCACATCCTTTTGTGCCGCAGACGCTCAGGGGCTTGCATTACACCCCTGTGACCACAGCGTTTCTGCAACAAAGTGAAGCTGGTCTAACATCACACACACTGTCCAGAACACTGATGAAGTGAACTGGTTATTACATACTGCACACAAAGGCTGATGCTTTGATACACTGGCATTGATGTGGTCCTGCAGGAATGAGTTTAGAACGTGGACACTGGGCTACATGCACAGCGTTAGTTCAAAGAGTGCAGGGTAAGGAGTAGCTTCTTTTCACGATGAAAATCCTGTAAAATGTGTTTACATTTGTCATTCTTGTGGTTTGTATATCACACTACCAACTGATGGCCATTGAATTATTATGTGTTCGAGGTTGTGCATTAAACAGTTTACCAAACTGCCTCCTCCATGTGCTGAGCTGCCACCCCCTTGTGCCAAGGTGGCCCATCCCTGCAACTAACCAGTGCCAGGCTGTTCTCTGCTCCACCGCTCTCACTCTCATAGTGCCAAACAATTTCCTTGTGTGCTAAACTGCCACAATCTCAACCTAAGGATTTGCTTATCTGTTTGCATATAAAGAGCTTGATGCATGCGACAGACAAGGGCGTAGCTTCCATTAGTGCAGCAGGTGCAGTGACACTGGGGCCCAGAGGCCTGGGGGATCCACTGAACCTTGATCATTGCTGTACTTCACAGTTCAAACAGCCATGGGGTCTCTTTCTTTCCTTGCACTAGGGTCTTTTACATACTGGCCATGCCACTAGCCGAAGGCCTTTTCATCACCTGCTCTTTACAGGGTCCAGTCCAGGAACCTCCAACCTTTTCACTATTAAGAGCTGCTTATGCTCAATGAAAATCATCCTGAGCTCCTCATGTTATTAGTGTTGTAATAGTAATCACATTAAATCAGTGGACATCAAATGCAGTGATCACCTAAGTTCATCGGATATGGTTGCCAGCAGTAATATAAAAAAGCCTTTGTCAATATGGAATACACATGGGTAATACATAAGAGCTGTAGCTGCAATGCTACACATGGGTAATACATATCAGCCATAGCTGCAGTGCCCATGGCATCAAGGTAATTATGTTAGCAATGTCTCCCCAGCACCACTTGATTTATCAGTAAAATATCAGCTTTAAACATATTTCAGAAATTCAACCATTTTCCTCCAAACATCAGCATATGAGTTCTGAAAACACACATTTTCATTTGGAATACATGCATATATCTTGGTACACATATATTAATGTGACTAAGGAAAACCCTTACATTTAGTAGGCTGGGCTTCACACAGGAGAGATACTTACACATACCTTGGGAGATACCAGTAGCTCATGAGATACTCATTGGAGAAGCCTGCTCCAGTCCCAAGAAGAGAACTCAGAAGGCTGATTGTCTGCTGCTTTGATCTGTGTGTAACTTGCAGGTGGTGGGCTAATGCACCTTCTGAAAAAGGTGTATGGGTTTGTGTGTGTGCCATCAGTTGAAATTATATTGTTCTGAGGGACATTTGTATGTAAGCAGCACCATTTCAAACTGAAGGTGCTTAATATCAGGCAATATTTGCCTGTAATGCCCAGGTAGAACCAGATTTCAAAAGCAGGGCACCGTTTGGACTGTAATTCCAGTCAGTCTGGCAATGTGGCACAGCTAGATGGCCACCTTGAAGGGCTAGTATGTGGGCTCTGTTGTTTAGTCCTTTAGACGATTAAGGAATCTTAAAAAGACCACCTGCTCGCTCTTTCGACCTGGCCAATCTGACAATGCCAGGTCGCCTAGAATTCCAGTCCAAGACTTCCAGAAAGCAATAGGCAGAGGAGCAATGTTTTGAGACAATACTAGAGTCAAGTTCGTTTTTATATTATAGATTAATTTTCATTACAGATACCAATAATTTCAGGAAGAGGAGACAGCAATTTGACTGCCTTTGCTCATTTTTTGCTAACGTGCTGAAATTAGGATTAGGACCCAGGTTTGCAGATTCTAAGAGCAATATGTTTCTCACATTGGTAAACAGGACAAAGGAACTTATGGGGAACATGTTACCTGTTCCACCGAGCCCCACTCATTTGATCTAGAGATCACACTATGAATGCAGTGCTGGGAAGTAGCTATCTCACTAGGATTGGAACCAGTTAGCAGTAGATAACACATATATCACTAAGATTAGGTTCGGTGGCCTGCAGACTGCATGTAGATCTCCACAGTAAGTACAATATTATGCTGAGGGACCTACTTTGAAGTGTAGCCTATTGGCTGCTGTCTTTTCTCATAGATCTTCTTTACAAATATTTCCCTTCAGTTTATTTGCATCTGTGACTCCCAGATTTATTTTTCCGTAGATACATTCTCTTGCCACACTTTCCAGTCTCTCCTTTTCAGCCCTCTTCCTGTACCACTCCTGTTTGCCATCTTTTTCTATTTCTACTGTTTCTGCTCGTCTCTTTTTTGTGACGGCTCTTGTGCCCTGGTGCCTATGAAGTTACAAATTCATTTCCCTATCAAAGTAGATGGTTGTCATTGCTTGGTTGTGGTGGAGTGAAATGGACGAGTGGCTATTAACACTGTTTAGTATTGCCTACCTTTTTTGTGGCAAATGTAATTATTTTATCACATGGGGAGAAAGGTATATGAGGTCCCTCCATTTTCATCGACATGGTCTGTGTGATGGAGGTAGAAAAGAAGTGTTATCCCTAATTAAATCTGGCTTTTTCTCAAAATTGCCATTTCTGACGAATTGTCCTGGCTGACCAGTCACCACCAGCATGTTATGTTCCAGATGACTGGGAAAACTCTGGGATAAAGGTTGATTTGCTAGAATGTGACATGTCCATAGTAATATAAAGAAGCTCTTACCCAAAGAAAATCGGAGATCGGGGAAAATGCTTAGAAGACCCTGATTAAAGCTGCCGAGACTAAAGACTCAACACTTTTTTGGAAAACGCTGGATCAACCATTCTTCAAAGATGCCCAATCAGTCAAAATTTTTACAGTAGTTACTACAGCAGACTGGTTAATCCATTTTGAAGCAATTTTTAATGAAACCCATCAGGGTATTGTAAATAATGAGGATAAAACTGTTATAATTTTTAAAATACCAAAATAGGAAGCATAAGTCAAGATGAAATCAGAACAACCCTTAAGAACAGCGGTAGTGGTAAAGTGGGTGGCCAAGATGGGGTCCCAATTGATGTATTTAAATATAATATGGATCTTTGGGTACCCGTTTTGCATACATTTTTTTATGCTACCATTGACGGGGTGATACCTGCCACCTGGGCTGAGAGTCTGATAGTCCCGTTTTTTAAAAAAGGGAATAGGAGTAGTACTAGATGCTATCACCCAATATCTTTGCTTGACTCAAACATCTAAAGTCATGGGTAGAATGTTATCGGCCAGGCTGGAGCATTGGGTAGAAGTAAAAAATATCTTATCTGTAGCTCAGTATGGCTTTAGACGAGGCGTTGGAACAATTGAACAGTGTTTGAACTAAGAACTAATAATAGGAAAATACACCTTTGCAAGGGAGGGCTGCCTTCACCTTTGCTTTGAAGATTTGTCAAGTGCTTTTGACTTGGTAAATCATTTAAAGCTATGGGAGAGGTTGGGAGGAATGGGTGCCCCCGAGGACATTATTAGTTTCTTATCTCAAATTTACGCTTGTCTGTCTGCAAAGATACGCTATGGGAAGGGGAATGCATGAAGCACTTTAATATTACACTTGGAATAAGACAGGGCAGTACTCTTGCACCTCTTCTGTTTTGACTTTATATAAATGGTGTTGATGTCTTATTACAGAATTTGGGGGCAGATGTTCCTAAGATCGGTAATCGGCCACACCCCTATTATTGTACGCCGATGACACTGTCCTAATTTCAAGGACAGCGAATGGCCTACAAACCTTGATGGACAATTTTACTAGTTTTATGACAGTTTTTTTTTTTTATTAACCCGAGCAAGATTTTGGTTATGTCCTGTGGTAAAAGGAATATTAAAACAAAAGCACATTATATTAACAGGACACTGATAGAGAGAACATTTACATTTTCCTATTTAGGGATTCTTTTTAATTGTAAGGGCACTTGGAATACACATATAACTTTATGCAAGTTGAAATTTGTGAAATTAGTGGAGGCTATTTTTAGATTCTCCCAAAAAATCTGCAAGAAAACTGTACAGGAAATTCGAAAGTTATACAGAGCAAAGTGCATCACAGGGAGTTGTTACAGGGGAGCCATTTGGGGCCAGGCAGATACTAAGCAGATACAAAACCTTAAAAATAAGTTTTAAAGATGCTTGCTAGCCGTACCTGCCTTTACCCCTTCCATTATTTTGCATAGAGAAACTGGAACATCATATATTCATGATTTGATTAGTATTGCCGCTTTAAATCTGTGGCACCATGTCTGGACTAGGGAAGAAACTCATTTTACGAGGGAGATCGTATTAGAGTGTTTGACCCAAGACCTATGTAAGAAAATACCTTGGTTAAGTAACATCAGTGGTCTTTTCGAAGAATACAATTTGGCCCTTGTTAGACCTGTCTGGCTTTTTGCGTAGTCCCTCCAATTTATTATTTATTTTGTCCCCTTTTTGCCCCTCATACCCTTAATAATTTTTGTGTCCACTAACTTTTTCTAGGTGCTGGTCAAGGGGATAGGTGTTCTTTTTCCCCCTCATAGTTTTTCACCTCAGGCCCAGAGGCCTGTTCTGACAGGACTAGTCGGAACCACAAAATGGTGGCTACCAACTGCCCTAACTGCCAAACCCAGAACTTGCCCATAGACTAGTATAGGGCGTTCCAGAACCTTCTGGTCCCTTCTGGACTCCAGAGGGTCAGCCTATAAAAGGCGGAATGCTGGACAGCCATTTTGTCTGTCAGTGAGGAGCAGCTAGAGTGAAGGCTGAGGTCTGGTAGGGGTAGGATCCTGAAGGGTGGATTACTCTACAAGGGTAGCCCTCTGTCAAGGCTTTTCCACCTCCCATTTCCTGTTGTCCTAGCCAAGTTAGTTCATCCTGCTGATCCTGGACAGATAGGTGAAGGGGTTATTTCCAGTAGTCTTAGGAGCTGAAGTAAGAGTTCCCTGGTGCCCCTAAGTCTGTCCAGTAAGGAGGGATAGGGGATTAGTGCTGAGGAAGAGCTCTGTGGCTCTACTCTAAAGGAGCCCCCCTTTTACCCCCCTCCTCTCTATAGTGTGGAAAGGAAACACTGCTTTGATATAACAACCGGATACCCTTACCATTGACTGGTCCTGTGGTGTGTGGAAAGCCTTCCAGCCTGCCAGGTAGAAAGTGAGGGGCTAGGATCTCATTCTCTTTATTAAATTGGGAGCGGGACCCCTGGGGCACTGATCGCGCTCCTTGTCAGCGCCTTCACAGGATCCACTGAGCCTGAGTAGCCTTGTGAGGCTCCCATCGTGAGCGGGACCCCGGGGGCGCCTACCGTGCTCCAGTCGCGTTGTTGTGCAGCGCTTCGGTTGTGGCCAGAAAGTGAGGGCGAGACACTGCCAAAAGGTGCCTTCGCGCATGCCCAGGCCGACGCAGTTATCCCCGGAAGGAGGGGCAAAGAAGTGAGCAGGCCCAGGAGTGAAGCGTCCTTCCTTGGAGCGGGAGCAGTGGGAGGCGGCACCGGCACGAGCGCTACCGCGCATGCCCGCTGGAGGAGTGTCTTCGCCGACCAGCGCTGAGGAGAGGCGCGGGGGGCTTCCTCAGCTTGCCGAGTGATCTGCCCTTTTCCTCCTGCTCGAGCGCCACACTGAGGAGCTGGCCCGAGCAGGAAGGGAGAGATAAGAGGCCCGGTAGGGGCCTGGGGGGCATCGTGGTGTCTGCCTTTGTTGTCTTCCGCTCAAGCGCCTCACTGAGGAGTCGGCCCGAGCTGGGGAGCACAGAGGAGTCTTCTGAGGCGAGAGAGCCTTTCCAGCCTTGGTTCCTTGGCCCCATCTTCTGTTATCTCCCCTTGCTTCAGGCGCAGGACAATTCCAGCATCATCTTAAGTACAAGTAAGGAGGTAAACACGTGGGGGAAGTGACTTCCACAAGAGTAGTTGGTGTCATAGAATGAGACTTCATAAGTGAGTGAACAGAGACTCTGTCTCCAGGAGTGCAGCGTCCTCGAGGAATCCCTGCCAGGGCTTTATTGAATGCTGATTTAATTGGTTACATCCAGTTCTTCTTTGACAAACTAAGAAAGGGAATTGTGGGGTTATTAATGTAAAGGTTAATGCTTTCCTGACTCGATATAAGTGCTGATCTTGCCTCTTCTAAAGTAAAGCTGTGATGAGAGTTGCTGAAGAGTAAAGTAGAGTACAGTAAATGCATAACTGAGCTATTAGAGTAGACGTGTTACCTGCCAGATGTGGTTAAGAGGCCTGACTCAACGTAATGTACTGTAAATGTTGGTTGATAAAATGTTTTAGTAGCTTAAACGCATAGTTATTGCTTCCAAGACAATCTGAAATGCCTAAAGTGTAAATTTTGAAACCAAAGAGCAAAGATATTATTTTTATAAACCAGTACTTATTTTTCGAACATTGGTGTAGCGTCCTTTTTATGTGTTATTGCGTGGTTTTACTGCTGGGTGGTTTGCAACCTTCACACTTGTGCCTCTAGAATTGCATGTCTTGCCCTAGGCCAGGCTACCCTAGGTGACCTGTCATCCCAGGTTCCAACAGATTGGTGCCTAGCGGTGGGATTCTGACTTGGTTGCAGCTACTCAATAGTAATTCAACGCAATACACTGACCTACACCAGGAGTTTTCTCCTTGCGGCCCTCCTAATTTGAATTTTGTTTTTCCAAATTTATTTCTGGTGGTGGGTGGAGGTTATCCTCAGGTCACACTTCTTGGTTTTCCCCTGAGTGCTTGTTTAATCCCATAGTGAAAGATGGAATTGAATTTTGAGGAGCTAGAATCCTACACCGTGACCCATCTCAAAGAATGGTGTCAGCAACAGGGGGTATTCTTTAAAAAAGGTGCCAGGAAAGGCGAGTTGCTGACAAGCATAAGGGCATGGGTGGAAGCTCATTCAGGGGAGGAACTGGACACAGAAGGGAGTGACAGGGACACTGTCCTTGAGACTGCAATGTTGTACCAAGCTGGAGGGGGGAATCTGCTGACAGGTCCCAGGACACCTTCGAGGGTGGGCAGCAGCGTCTCGGAGAGGGGTTTGACTGACGCCGAGCTAGAAGATAGGAGGGAGGAGAGGAGAATGAAGTTGGAATTAGCTAGGATGGATATGGAAAGGGAGGACAAGAGTTTAGCCCATGAGCGAACCATAAAGGAAATGGACCTACAAGCTTTAACCCTAAGGTCTCCCAATCCAGATAATGGTGGCAGCGAAACTAAGGTGAATACCAGGGAACCCAGACCCTATCTACCCAAGGATGTCATTGCCAGTTACACCACAGGCGATGACATTGCCAAATGGTTAGCCGCATACGAAGTTTCTTTAAGGGCTCACGGGATCTTAGAAACTCACTGGGGGGGGTGGGCTGTATAAATACATGCCACCTGCTGGCAGGGACACCTTGTTGGCTCTGGAGCAGGATGAGCAAACCCACTACCCTACAATGAAGGTGGCACTGGTGAAGAAGTTTGGACTTACCCCTGAAAGATACAGACAGAAATTCAGGGGAAGTCACAAACTGAGTACCCAGAATTGGGTAGATTTCTTAGACTACGCCAAGAAAGCTTTGGAGGGTTGGGTCAAGGGCAGCGAGGTGAAGGATTATGAGGGGCTGTACAACCTATTTTTGAAAGAACACCTCCTCGAGAAATGTTTTCCCGAGCTGCGCCAACACCTGGTGGACAGCAAGCTGACCAATCCCCGGAAGCTTGCAGAGGAGGTGGATACCTGGGCAAGTACCCGGGTGTCCTCAAAGGGGACTGGAGGGGATTCTCGAAAAGCCGGACAGGGCGCCCCCCAGAAGAAGGAGGGGGGAGATAAAAAGAAGGAGTTCTCCAAAGGTCCCCAAAATAATTTCCAAGGAAAGGGAGCAGGTTTCACCCCTAGGGCAAACCCGCCCAGAAACCCTAATCCTGGCCAAAGCCAGCAGCCAAGGGTTCTCCACTGTTTTGAATGTGGTGGTGTTGGACATTATAAGGGAGATGTCAGATGCCCAAAGAGACCACCCCCTCCCACCGGAGGAAAGTCACCGGGAGTAGCTAGTGTAGCGCTCGGGAGGAGTTGCCCTTAGATAAGGGGGGTGAGTGGGCGGGTGTCACCTTAGTGTCCCTGGGAGAGCGGGAGATGGTTCCAAAGATCCAGGTGCCCCCAAATACTACAAAGTATGGGCAATGGGTCACCATCAATGGCCAGAGAGGGGAGGCTCTGAGAGATACAGGAGCCAGTATGACTATGGTGAAAAGTCAACTGGTGTCTCCAGGGCAGGTGGTTCCCAATGTACTCCACCCCGCCGCGATGGCTGACGGCAGAATGGGCCACTATCCAGTGGCTGAGGTTCCCTTTGAGTGGGAGGGGGTTGCAGGTTCACTTCGAGTTGCCGTAAGCCCTGCCGTGCCAGTCGATTGTCTGTTGGGGAATGACATGGAGCACAACACTTGGAGAGAGGTGGAATACCGGACGCATTCTGCGATGCTGGGTACACCTGACTGGGCCTGTGCAAGCACACGGTCTGCGACTGCCCGGAGAGGGAGTTCGCCTGGGTTGGAGCCTGGAACAATGGCCCAACCTGCTGCTAAAAAGGGACAGACCCCGAGACAGAAAGAGCCTGCTCCGGCTTCCACACCCCATGTGACAGATCGGCCACCTGCGGTGGTGGACCAGGAGTCCGTGGAGGGGGAAGTAGACTCTCTGGAGGATTTACCCATCCCTGTTGAGTGGCATGTAGAGGGAGGTCCTACCAGAGAGGAATTCTGTAAGGGGCAGAGGGAGTGCCCTACCCTTGAGGGACTGAGGTGACAGGCTGAAGCCCAAGCAGCAGGTGATGTTAAGGGACACTACCATATTTACTGGGAGGATGGACTCCTCTACAGTGAACCCAAGGTACCCTTGCCTGGTTCATCAAGGGCCTTGGTAGTCTCGCAACAATACCGAGCCTTTCTGCTGGAATTGGCTCATGCTATACCCCTGGCAGGACACTTAGGGCAGGACAAGACCTTTGCACGGCTTGTCCTCCACTTTTACTGGCCTCAGATGAAAGTGGCATCCAACACTTACTGTCGGACATGTGTAACCTGCCAGGCCAGTGGGAAAACAGGGGTGAAGCTGAAGGCTCCCCTGGAACCACTTCCAGTCGTTAGCACACCCTTTGAGAGGGTGGGCATCGACATTGTAGGGCCTTTAGATCCACCAACCACAGCTGGTCACAGGTTCATCCTGGTCCTGGTGGATCATGCCACACGGTACCCAGAGGCAATTCCTCTGAGGACAGTCACTGCACCTTTGGTGGCTAGAGCCCTAATGGGGATCTTTACCCGAGTGGGATTCCCCAAGGAAGTTGTGTCCGACAGGGGGACCAACTTCATGTCAGCTTACATGCGGGCAATGTGCAAGGAGTGTGGAGTGACGTACCGGTTCACCACTCCTTATCACCCCCAGTCAAATGGACTGGTTGAGAGGTTCAATAAGACCTTGAAGGGCATGATCAGAAGTTTTCCCGAAAGCCTGCGGAGGAAATGGGACGTCCTCCTACCCTGTTTGCTTTTCTCTTACAGGGAAGTGCCACAAAAGGGAGTGGGCTTCAGCCCCTTTGAACTTCTGTATGGGCACCCTGTACGCGGTCCTCTCAGCCTGGTGAAGGATGGTTGGGAGAAGTCTCCCAGGAAACCCCCCCAGGATGTGGTGAGCTACATGCTGGCCTTCAGGAGCCAAATGGCGAAGTTGTGGAAGCAGGCTTCTGACAACTTGGAGGCCAGCCAGGCAGTTATGAAAGAGTGGTATGACCACAATGCTCACCCGGTGGAACTGGAGCCTGGCCAGAAAGTGTGGGTGATGGAGCCTGGAGAGCTTAGCGCCCTCCAGGATCGCTGGACAGGCCCCTTTGAAGTGTTGGAGAAGAAGGGTAAGGCCACATACCTGGTGGACCTTAAGACCCCTCGACAGCCCCTACGGGTGCTGCATGCCAACCGTCTCAAACCCCACCATGAGAGGCCCGAGGTCATGTTGTTGATGGTGACTGATGGGGAAGAGGAAGCGGAAAGCGAACCTCTCCCAGATCTATTCTCATCTCAAGAGAAGGATGGGTCAGTGGAGGGAGTGATTCTCTCTCCCACTCTAACTCCTGAGCAACGGGAGAACTGCCGCCAGATCCTGGAGCAGTACTCTACGTTGTTCTCCCTTGTCCCGGGAAGGACTCACCTGTGTACCCATGATGTGGACACAGGGGACAGCCCACCAGTGAAGTCGAAGACCTACCGGCTGTCCGACAAGGTGAAGGCTAGCATCCATGGAGAGGTTGCCAAGATGCTAGAGCTGGGAGTTATAGAACCTTCTAACAGCCCTTGGTCCAGTTCGGTGGTGCTCGTGCCAAAAGCCGCAACACCAGGCACCACACCCGAACTGAGGTTCTGTGTGGATTACCGAGGACTGAACTCAGTCACAAAGACTGATGCTCATCCGATCCCTAGGGCGGATGAATTAATTGACCGGCTAGGAGCTGCCCAATATCTGAGTACCTTTGACCTCACTTCGGGGTACTGGCAGATCTCCTTGACAGATGGAGCAAAGGAAAGGTCAGCCTTCTCCACGCCTGAGGGACACTTCCAGTTTTGCGTGATGCCCTTTGGGCTCAAAAATGCTCCTGCCACATTTCAGCAGCTGGTGAACCAGGTCCTCTCTGGAATGGAGAGTTTCTCTGCTGCTTACCTGGATGGCATTGCTGTCTTCAGTAGCAGTTGGGAGGACCATTTGCAGCATTTGCAAGCAGTTCTCCAGGCCCTGAAACAAGCTGGATTGACAATCAAGGCCAGCAAATGCCAGATTGGGCAGGGGTCGGTTGTGTACCTTGGACACTTGGTGGGTAGGGGGACTGTGCAGCCCCTGCAGGCGAAGATTGAGGCAATCATGGCCTGGCAACCCCCCAAGACACAGACTGAGGTCCGAGCTTTCCTGGGCCTCACAGGCTACTACCGTCGCTTTGTGAAGGGGTATGGCACTATTGTAGCGCCCCTCACAGAGCTCACCTCAAAGAAACAACCTCGACGGGTAGTTTGGACGGGAGCTTGTCAGCAAGCTTTTGAGAAATTGAAGCAGGCGTCCAATTTTTAAAGATAATTGCATATAGTCCTATAAAGCTGGTTTTAATCATTTACGAAATTTGGAGAAAGAAAATCAGTCTGTAAAGCAGTAATTTGCCATAAATGTTGGCAATTAAACAAAGGAATGATCTTATTTACTTAGAAAATCTAAACTATGAAAAAATATAAAGTGTATATTTTTTATGACATGTAACATAAACATAAACATGTACAACTGTATAATGTTTATATGTATTTTAAATATATTAAGATGTTGTTCTTTCTTGCCATTTTTTGGTTATAAATGGATTTTATAGTATGCTTTTATGGACATTTTGAATTATCCAAATAAAGCATGATTTGATTTGATTGATTTGACGTGTCCATAGTTACAGTAGTCAAATGCCTGTCAATATAGCTTTGCTTAGACGTTTTCTGAACCATAAGAGCTTGGGTTCTCCTCTCAAATATGGGTCTAGGATATTTCAAACTTTTTTGGCTACTGAAATCCGAGTGATTTGTGTCCATTGTTTTGGCATTTGAAATCTGGATTGAGTGATTTCAGGAGTAATTGGTCTTGAAATGTGCATACTATGATGGAAGACTTTCTAAAGGCACCGAGGGCTCTTACATGGCGCAAAAGAACTTGAAAATGATCCATGCCTCTACTGGAAGCCTGTGGCAAGATGGCTGGGCATTCATTCTATGATCCTGATTTTTAAGGTTAATGCTAAAAGTTTCTGCTTGCTTCTTGAGTAGCCTATCAGGTTCATCACCAGTCATCTAATATACGCTATCCAATACCAAGGTGAAACAGCAAGACCATACATACATACTACTGTGTATATGTGATGCATCTCCCCCTGAAGAAAAAACAAAGCAATCCCCCACAAAAAGTCTAATGCTTGGAGTATTATACTCCAATGGTGTGCACCTCCACCGCTCCAGCTGTCTCCAGAGAGCAGTCTCCAAGACCAGAATTACATTTGTCGCAACTGTGGATTGCACCACCAAATTCAGGTTTCATAAATAATTGGGTCCATCCAGTGTTATTAATGTTAAATTCCTTTATTCTTCTCTTGTGAACCAAAAACATCCAAGCAACCAACGCGTTTCGTCCAGCTTCAGTGGACTTCATCAGGGCTCAATTTTAACTTTCAAATTCCTATCTCTGTATGGAATTGCAAACACGCTGTGTTATCCAGTATCTTTTCCCGCATTTGAACTATTCCCTCCTGTATCCATGATAGTTCATTAGTAATTGACTCCTGTGCCGTGATAATTTTAAAATGCGGGACGCTAAGGATCTGCGTCTCACCCTGTATGGTCGCATAGTTTATAGGAATGAGAGTGCCTTTCTTAGCAAGGATATCTTGAGGCAGGTGTTTTTCACCACATAAACTACTTGAGGCTTGAAGGAGATCTCGGTGTCTAAAAGAGCTCCCTCAATTTTCACCCTCAGGAGATTGTTTCAGCACAGGACCCACTATTAATGATGCCATGGCATATGCAAATTAGAAGGGCTTCGCCTTTAACCTTTCAGCAGTGGTACCAAAGTTCCGCAGACAAGCACTGCCCTTATCTTGTAGGTTCTGAGCTTTCAACAGAATATTGAGTTCATATTGCAAAGAAGGGAATGACACTCAGGAGTACCGTTTATGTTATTTCTATACCATGTATGCTGTTTTTTAGAGAGTTATTTCAGAGTGCCATAAACGATGATTGTGAAGATATACGATGGAGCTGAGTTCTTAACGAGTAAAGGTTAGTACAACTTAATATTGGGAACATTGTGACTTTCTTTTCAAAAGGAAAAGAAGTACATTTTCTGTACTGGTCGAATGGAAATCATTGTGTTTTATTTGGTGATGGGGCAATGAAATGTCACTACTAGTTTGAGAGAGAGATGAATAAGAAAGTTTTCATTCGGTCTACTCCCTGTATGATCGAGTTTATCGCTAAAAGACACAGCAAGCAAAATTTAAATTGAATTATTGGAGACAACAATGTGTTACTACCATCTTGACCTAAGTGTGGTGTATCATGGTGAGTCCAGCTGAGTTTTAGCCAAATCATCAGGACGTCTCTGCTGGACGCCCAAAGGCTATCAGTCACTGTACATACCCTTACAAGAATGGGGTGACCCTAAAGGTATGGACCTGGGTATCTAGTAATACAAACAAACAATGGTCCTAGACCTATAGATTTTTGGTACACTGATCAAATCACGAACAGGATATTATTCAAAATGATAGCAACTTCGGTTAGTCTGCTATCTGTAGAGGACTGAATCTTTGAGACAAAACTATTTACACCACGGTATTTTAGGAAAAATATATTCTTATTTAATTTTTCAGATTTTTACACAATTTAGTCAATATTGTCAATAAAAACATACAGGTTGCCCCAAGGGGGGAGTGCAAATAGAAAGTGTGATTTCAAAGGGGTGAATAAGTGAGGTGAAAGGAAATGGCACAGTGGTAAATAAGAGACAAGTTTGTAATTTAAACAATCAATACTGAATCCGGAACTTCACGAAATAACAGTATTGGACACCTAGCCAACAAATATCAGTTCATTTGAATTTACGAACGGCAACATTGTAGGGTTCTCATAACAATATCTACAGTCTTGCACTGCCTACAAAGTTGGAGAGGTACTGGTCTAGGGTGTATATGTAGAGAATGTCGACGTTTCGACTCGACTTTTTCCCAAACGGTAATTTAGACCTGGGGACTGCGAGTCTTCATCAGGACAGAAAACAAACAACGAGGCAACCAGGGAGTATTCAATAACCCCTTTGTGGCAGAGAAGGTATTTGGTTAGGTGATCCGAATTCACCAACGTCTCAAAACAGGAGACCTTGTAGTTGTATTTAGTCCATAGAAAAGGGGGGTGTTTTTTCTTGGACACGATGGAAGATACCTTTCCTGTGTATGAACCCAGCCTCCATGAAGGGAAGGATTCCACGTAGGGTAGAAATTCAAGATGTCACTCCTGCGTTGCACACTGAACGTGTACTTCTGGAGGAATTAATCCCAAGGAGTTTCCAGATACAAGCAGCTTTGAAGACGATTAGGCGTCACCATCCGAGCCTCTCAGTGCCATCGGATGTCAAGGTAATGTGGAAATTAATTCCACTCGATTACGGACGCCATATCTCCGGGTACAGAGTCTAGCGATTACGAGCCTCTCAGTGCTGCGGTATGCCGTCAGCACTGAGAGGCTCTTTTGAGACGTTGGTGAATTCGGATCACCTAACCAAATACCTTCTCTGCCACAAAGGGGCAACCTGTATGTTTTTATTGACAATATTGACTAAATTGTGTAAAAATCTGAAAAATTAAATAAGAATATATTTTTCCTAAAATACCGTGGTGTAAATAGTTTTGTTTCAAAGATTCAGTCCTCTACAGATAGCAGACTAACCGAAGTTGCTATCATTTTGAATAATATCCTGTTCGTGATTTGATCAGTGTACCAAAAATCTATAGGTCTAGGACCATTGTTTGTTTGTATTACTGTACATACCCAGCACCACAGGAACTGAAGAAGGACTAACTCTGCCCCCCTCTAAAACAGGGATATCCAAACTTAGTACAGGGAGGATGGATCTGAGTCAGGAGGGTTTAGAGAACCCAGAGGAGATAAACAAATATAGTTCATTTTAAGGAGAACAATTTAAAGAGCCAGTGGCTAGGGTGAACTTCTGCGATTCCTCCAGCCCAATTTTGGGAACCCCAGTTCTCTAAATTTCACTTGCATTCAAAATACCTGCTATCACTATGCGGTGATTGTGAGTCTTGCTCTTTTCACGACTTACTCACTTTGAAGAAGTTTATCACTTGCAACGATTTCTTGATTTACTTTTAACGATATGGTATGACAGTACCCCACATTAATATTTCAAATGAGAAAAAGGTAACCTTTCTGGCTTTTCGCACGTACTAATATTTTTGACATATTGGCTGTGTGTTGGATGTGCAAAAACATGTTAAATGCAATTGTTTCCTGTCAAGACCAGTAAAAAGTTTTATTCGCAAATGCTCAGCTCTTGCACATTTAATTATGTTTCACTCAGGTCTTAAAAATAAGTCTCTGTAGGGCCGATCCACACGAGGATACAATTACCAAAAAAAGCAAGGATCAAGAAAGGTACTACTAATAAATTTGCATGTCCTAATTGAATTTGCATTCAGATGGAATAGTTAATTATTACTTGGGTTGATACGTAATTAATCTTTGCCAGGAAAATTACTGGCATCATTAATTCATCTCCATCTATACAAATAACCCCACAAAGTACACTTCCTAAATGTTTATTATGAACTTGCTTTTTTGAACTAATAACTATCATATATATATATATATATATATATATATATATATATATATATATATATATATATATATATATATATATATAGCGATAATTAGATATATACATAATAGTTATTAGTTCAAAAGTGCAATATATATACATATATATATATGTGTGTGTGTGTGTGTGTGGGTGTGTGTGTGTGTTTGTGTGTCACACAGTGAGAACCCATGTAGCATGGCCCTGTATTGCCGTTGTGGGTGTCTTGTGATGTCATCCATCATGAGGCGAAGGCCAGCTGGTTTGTAAATCTATACACTTTTGGGTTAACGTGGAATTGAGCCTCACCCTACGGCCTACAAGGTGAATCTTTTTACATTCTGTGTCATCAGGTATAAATAAACAAACACTGAGAGGCATTATATATAAGAAATCAGTATAGTTGATGGTATCATCTATGGTAGCTTCTTTTATTAAGAAATATTCAACAGTATAGGAACTATCTTCAAGAACCTGGGATTGCTACGAATTTAGGACTGCCAATACGCGTTTAATGTATCAATTCCTCGGGGCAAAGAAAAGTTTACATTCAATAACCTTCATAGTTATTATTGAGGTAGACTCTCTAATTTTTTTTTTAATTAGATCCTGAAAGCTGTTTCATAAAGAATCCAATTGTTTTTTTCTTACTTAATACATTTTTTATATATTAGCTCATTTTTGTGAGTAGGTATCTCGAACAGATAGACTGTGCCCTACTGAGTACTTATAAAATGCATCCATTGTTGCATGGAAATGTCACCACAGACCTGAGACTGTAATACAGGACCACATTACCCATGTTCTCAGTTATGTATTTTTTTATATTACAGGCTTATTTTCGGACAGTGAGCTACAATATTGTGTTTTTCAGCTGTGAAATGCTTATTCAAAACAGTAATTGAGATAAAAGAGATATCTTTTTTTTCTGTCTGTAGAAAAAGCTGACAAAATGCTCACTTATGTAGTCAAGAATGTAAAATTTTGAAAACAACACCCTTCATTAAAAAAAAAACACACACACACATTCAGAATGCGGACAAAAGATGTTTGTTGAAGAGAGAGAGAGAGAGAGAGAGAGAGAGAGAGAGTGTGTTCATTTGGCCATTTTTGGTGGAACCTTTATATGACAAAGTGAAGCAAAAAATTAATTGAAGTCTATTCCTCAAGACACGGCAAGGAGACAACATTTAAATAGTTTTGTATGTAAAGTAGTAAGTCAAACCCTCTGAAATGCATTTATTTAGCTTCCACCCTCAAATCTGTCTCTTCTGAGTTTAAAATGGAGCCATCACCAGTTAGTTAAATCAAGGGAATCTGAAAAGTCAGTAAATTGACGAGCCCTGAAAAGCACAGCTAAAAACGGCTGGTGAATGTGTAGGGGGCCTCACATAAAGGGGCTTGACTTGTGTTCTCACCCCTGTCCCACATGGGTCATTGTCCATTGACACCTCTATGGACGGAGTATGCAATCGGTGGCCGCCCAAGCCCTGGGATGTAAAAATGTCAACTCTATTGTGCATCTGGGCTTGCTTTGAAGTGGTCGCTGCCTTTTGTCTCTGTTTTGCAATCCCTTTATAAAGCTGTCCTCATTGTCCTGAGTGGGATCCCCACAAAAGCTGTCCTTTTTCTAAAAAGAAAAAAATAAATAAAAGGAAGTCCGATGCGCAGCTAAATGAGGCAAGGGTGTGCTGTTTGCTGTAGGAAGCAAACCACGGCCTCTGGTATTATTCGCTAACAAATGTGTGGTATTTAAACTGCACACCACACAACAAGGTCACCATTAAAATGAACACGTGCATTAGAGACATTTGAAGGCATGGTTAAAGTGGGCAAATGCCCAGGGTCCCTACCTTCCAAATGCACCCCCCCCCCCCACCAACTTGTCTATTTCTCTTCTTTTACCTCTCCCTTTCTCTCTGCTTACCTCTACCTCTTTCTGACAAGTATTATGTTAAGGATTTTTGGGGCTGTAGCCCAAAAAACATTTTCGTTTATTTTGTATGATCCAGTTTTCGAATGTTCAGCCTTTAATTCAGTCTTGTTTTGGCATCATGTTGTCTTGAAATAGGAGAAAAGGGGTAATATGAAAAGTTGTTAGGAACAGTGCCCCCCAAAATATGCATTTCCCGGGCCCCAAAGACAACGCTAAATTATGCATGCATGTTTCATCTTGTTTCTTTCTGTGAACCATCACATATTTTCTTAACAGTGCACACATTTGTGAATGCGAATTTTTTTTATTTTTTACATTTGAACCATTTTATGTCCGCCATCTTTGCCTCAATTTTGCTATACTGTTTTTACACTGGTTTGCTGGCGAGTGGCAACAAAGGCGGGATAAAGACTTGTTCTTCAGGACAGACCATCGGAATGGGAGGACAGCGATCACATGGCTTTTGTTGTGAATGTTAGGGAACTGAATTAGAGAATGGGCTCGAGCCGGCCCGGGGCCCTCTTGGGGCTTTAGCAGTGCGCTCATCTGAGAGAGTGGGCCTTTTTGCAGGCCCTCAGATTTATTTTTGCCAAAGTTGCAGGGCAATTATGGAAATGCATCCTTTGAAGCCAGGCCTTTTTCACTTTTTTTCTTTCCTCCCCCCCCCCCTCCCCTGATAAGCCAAAGCTTCTCGTGTCCGTCATTTTATTTATGTAATTATTTTCTTAAATCTCCGACCCTTAGTCGGTGAGATTTGAGCGCGTGTGGCATGTGCATTTTATTGAACTGTTGCCACAGAGTTTATATAAAAATATCTTCTGACAATGTAGCGTTGAAGGGTTTGGGGAGCAGCAGCGTTGAAATGACACGCGGCAAGTGTCGCTGTGTGCTGTTGTTGGTACATGACATTTATTTCTCCTCTGAAAACGCGATCCGCGGGGCACTCAGGCCGCAGATGACTGTCAGGCACGGAGGATGTTCGCTAACGGATTATCACGGCCGCTTCGGGTCCCCGCCATGCCCGCATGCTTATATTGGTTTCAGAAATGTAGGGGCAGTAAGTGTTGTGCAGCCTGACTCTCGCATCTCGTTAACAAGAGCCCCAGACTCGACAGTACTGCAAACTTTCAGCTCTGTACATTATTTATCACTCTACTTCCGAATCTCGTTGCTGTGTGTGAACTAATAAGACATATTCCTCTTCATTTCAGATACCTTTGTGCCTCATAGCCAATATGGCAAGCTTTCGAATCCAAAAGTCTCTGAAAGAGGTGTCCTTTTTCGACACGGTAGCTGATTTGTTTTTTTGCTTGACGGATTGTAGCTAGAATGTTGCTGGTTTTTACTGGTCTCCTTTCGGGCAAATGCTTCATTGGCGTTTTCTGGGCTTGTGTTCAAATACGCTGTGTTCCCTTAATCGAAAGGAAATTATTTTGTCAATTCATATTTTATTTTTCTTTAGCTTAACTTGTGTCTGGGTCCTCTCCCCAGTACTTTCGAGAGCTGTGGCATTCATTGTTGCCAGGAAACAGCGTGGTGGCAAAACAGCTGTATGACTTTTCTGTACACTCTAGTTAAAACTATCCCATCAAACTGATTTGAGCTGCATGTTGTGGTGGTCCATCAAAACCTACATGCAATATGAAAAAAACCAAAGACATTTTTTCCTACATTTTACTTTTCCCAACAGTGGCATGTAATCCTGCAAAAGGAGCTTGGTCAATTGTTGGCCTACACTCTTTAAGGGAATGTTTGCCGCATTTCCTACAGCACATCATGTTCATTTTAGATCTCCATGAACATTTAGTATATCAAATATATCTCTACTTCCATGTCCGCATTACGCCTGGTTTGATTATATTTACTGTCATGGTTGTAATTCATATTTTATTTGACATATATACTTAGGGGCAAAATTTATGATGCCCTTGCGCCGCAATTGCGTCACTTTATTTGACGCAACTGCGGCGCAAACAATGCACCCTATTTACAACGTGACGCATCTAGGAGATGCGTCACGTTGTAAAGCCCTGCGCCATAAGGAGGCGTTCCTGCGCAGGGGGGGGGGGGCGTTCCTGCGCCTCCTGAAAGTGGCTGAGTGAAATCTATGAGATTTTACTCAGTCACTTTCTGGCCAATGCTGCGTCAAAACCCTGCGCCTGCTTGAAGCAGGCGTAGGTCTTGATGCAGCATTGTGTAGATGGGGCACCCCAGAGCCTTGCTGGAGCTGCGTCGCGCTTGCGACGCAACTCCAGCAATGTGCCACGTTTTTGCACCATGGTGCTCCGCATTATAAATGCGGCGCACCATGGGTGGCGTAGCTGTGGCGCACTGTGGCGCACGTTAACTGGCGCATCCCTCGGAATGCGCCAGTTAACATAAATCTGCCCCTAAATATTTCATTCATACCCCTCATTTGTTTGCCAGAGCCGAAAGCTTCTTTGAAAGTGTAGGTAGAGGCAGCAAGCTAACAGTTTGTATAACCACATATGTATTCACTGAAAACATGTTAAAGTGACATTATAGTTAGATTTTTAACGGAGATAAAAGTAAGTAAAAACTTTATTGCTTGATTTAAAAAAAACATTGCAAGTATAAAGATTCAGAAAAATACATTTAAAAAGGGAGTTAATTAAGTCCGATTTGGATACAGATGAAAGATGGAGCTTGCCAAAACATTATGCCGATGATGGATCACAGACTGTGGGCCCCTCACAGAGTTTTTTTACTGCATGATCCATGTACCTTACCAGGGCGCAGTTTAGTTTGGTGTTCCTGGGGTCAAAGCAGGCCAAAACTGCTGCTGAGATAAAAGTAACATTTAAAAAACAAAAACCACTATGGTGTACAACTTATAGTTTACTGAGACTAAATATAACTTGCGACCCTGTCATGCACTGTTTACGACCTCACGTATTACATCACTCATGATGTGAAATGACATCATTTATGAAATCACTGTTTATATCTCAGAGGACATCACTCATGACTTCACATGTTTTTCACATAGTGTAATGATAAACAATGGTTTTTAACCATAACCAGTACATAAGAGGTTAGGTACATGAAGTGAGATAAAATCACCCTAATTAGACCATGTGATTATGACCAGTGTTGTTTTCTTCTGTAAACTGATTCTGGATGTAATGTGTGAGGCAATATTTTCACACATTTAACAACAATCAGCATTACATAGTGATTAGGCATAATTGACAGGGTACTCTACTGGCGTTCTTCCTACCTTCTCTCTCTGATTCCAGTCAGTATTCGTGTATTTCAAGACCTCTTTGATCATTCAACCCCAGAGGACCCATAGTCTCTTCTTTCTCTTCTTTCCATTACACTCTGCGGAAGTTCTAAAGATCCCTATATTTCAGCAATAGATAGCTTACATAACTATCATAAACAGATAATGGCCACCAAATGACAACAATGTTTGACGCATTATCTTGACCATCATTCTTCTGTCCACATTCTGGTATTTGTTACCATGCACAGGTACAATAGTCCAACATCATTTTTTGAGCCAATCGTTATAAAAGTCCTCTCAGTACTCCTGCTTGCATTCCAAGAATGGGGGTAAATTGGTGTTCCACCAGCTTTAGTTATATTTTGAGACCATTTTTATATAATTTCACATCTGTAGTTTTACAGTTTAAAATCTGACAATGGTTTCAAATGTCTACTGTCAGGATTCAGGTTTGAGGCAGATATGGAATCGGATGAAGGGATAGCCGTGGCTGACGGCTAACCCACCCATAGTCTTGCACACACTTCCTGATAATTAATGCACTTCTGAAACACAAGGGGTACAGCCAGTATTTAAGGCCATTACGATATGGGGTTCACTCACTCCTGGCAATGTGTTGTTAGTTGTTGTGGCCTTTCTGTATATACTGCTTTACAATCTTTTAACCTCTCCTCACCTTTGTTGTTTTATTCCTACATGGTTCTGTTGCTTAGGCTCTCCTCTGTGTTCCCGCCATTATTGAGCTTGGTCTTGTGCTCGAGACCTTTAGGCATTGTTTCTCACTCTAACCTCCTTAGCTCTTGTTTTGGTCTGGTTTGCAATGGAGTGCTTGGCCACTTGGGGGCTTGACTTAGCAACATCCACTGCAGAAACTACTCGTTCAGTGACTTACCATTCCCCCGCCTCGATAGTTACCCTGTGCCACTCTCAGCCTATGATGAATCCATTCTGAGAGCAAGATCCAGCAAAGTTTTTCTTTTTCACTCTTTTTTACTTTCATTTCTACAGCATATGTGTTGTTCACCTTTCTCACCTACATAGGTCTTTAGGAACGGCAGAGCGTTCAGCAGGTCTCTTTACCAGGATCCTGACATCTCTGTCTTGTGAGCTTCCAGCTGCAAGGAGAAGTTCTCCTTCTTTGTATATACTCAAAAAAGGTAGATCGAAGGATAGCATGAAATTTGCCATCATCACACCCAACACTCTTAGAGCTCTTAAAAGAACACTAATTAATAAGAATTGTCTGTGGGACTACCTCAACTACTGGGGTCCAGTTTAAGACTAAGCTGGCGTAGGAGACGCGTAACGTGACATCATCAGCAGTGGATTGCGGGTGCGCGATATAAAGTTAGTGCAACTAACTATATATGCGAATTTCAATGGTTTTGTGCGAGTAAATTAAGGTTTTGTAAATGCTTATCCCTAACTATATATGGTCTATAACCTATGTTTTTTTCAGTGAATTTTCAAGGTTTTGTAAATGCTAATTCCTAACTATATATGGTCTATAACCTATGGTTTTTTCAGTGAATTTCAATGGTTTTTTAATAGCAAATATCAAAAGCTGTAAAATGTCAAGTACGTGGTAGGTAAAAACATTTTCGTATTTATGCACGCTGATGTGCTTTGAACGCTGCCCCCCCTACCCCCCTCCTCTTTTATTTTAGGAGTATTCTCTCTTTGCAGATAGTGAAGGAGTAGACAAAAGGAATCAAGCAAAATCAGTAGGCCACTAATGGGATCTCTTTTTGACCTCGCTAAAATAGAAACATTAGGAACAACCCCTCATGAGAAATACGAAACTAGTGACATGAACTGAGCTCGACACCATGATGGCTGCAAGACAGCTCGGCTCCGCCGCCCACCCCACCCAAAATAACGACAAACCCTATGCAAATATTATAAATATAAACAACACACCAGCAAAGTAACAGGGTAAAACGTTTTATTAAATACCTATTTACATGGCAGCCTGCTGCAACATCCATCACTGTTCCTGTCGAGGTAGCATAGCTGGAGGCCTAGGGGTGGAGGACCGTTGTGCAAATTGCCCGGGGACGACACCATGCGCCTAGGCTCGTCCCCAGTACATCCAGAGCTGATGTCCGACAAGTTGTGTGGGGGGATGCCTTGCTGATGCCGCCACCCCCACCACCACCTTTTTGTTGCCTGATCCGGCTAGCTCAATCGATCGAGCATGAGACTCATGCACTCTGATCTCCTTGGCCTCAGTCAAGCATCAATAGTAACATTTTCATACGTGAGTGTAGGTTCATTGTTTTCCATCCACAGACTAAATGCCTGGAGTGGGAGTGAAAGAACCATAACTAGGTAACAAGGAAGGCAGACGCTGTGGGAAGGACTCTGGATATGGTATGTTCCTTGGTCCCTGAGTTACTTCGATGTCACTGCCTTGCACAAATGGCATAAGTCCTGGATGTTGGGTGCCATAGTTGAGGGTTCCGAGCAGCGCTTGTAACACTGTCTGAAGTTTATTTGCACCTGCTGCAGCTTCACTATTCTCAAAGTAAGTGGGGGCTGTTTGTGGACCTGACTGCATTGAGGCCCCCGAGGGGTGGTGTGATGGCGCCGACCCCCTCCCCAAGTCTTGTTGCCCTGGCCTGAGATCGCCCCCGACATAGGCGGCCAGCTCCCGGGGTGAAGCAGAACTTTTTGCCTTTTGGTGACTCTTCCATTCTGAACATTGTTCCACAATCCGTTTGACCTGAAGACACGTCCTGCGGTGCCCTAGTCAGACCATCACATATTCCTGCGCCAGGAGACGGCGTGGGATGCACTAGAAGGGAGAGGCGGCGCGAACAAGCCTCCCCCACCTCCCCAGGTGGAGGTTTCTCAGGTACACCCCAGCGCTTCACGCAACCAGCTGAGTTGCGCCCGCTCTTGCGGCTACAGCATCTTGTTCACCATCTAGTTGAGTTGCGCCCACTCTTGCGGTGCAGCGATAGGCGGCTGCCACAGGACTCTCAAAATGGCGGCCGGCTCTTCGGATTTGGGCCTGGTCCACTAAAATGGCCCTGGGACACCTTGGAACTCGGACGCTTGTCTGCTAGGGCTTGGGCCCCATTCTCAAAAGCGTCCCCTCAGCCTTGAAGATTTTACAAAAGTGACCGGGGCCCCCGACTCCCGCAGACTTCCGGTGGCGAGCGACTGCCATGATTGCTCGCGGAATGGCCACGACGTAGCCACGGGGTGCTCTCATGCTGACGCCAGCTTCAATCTGAAACATCCAGAAACACTGTAGACTACCAATTCGATCAGTTCCGGTGGAGCCTCAACGTGACCCGGTAGAGAAGAACTTGCCCTCCCCTCTTTGATTGATAGTTCTTGTTGCCTGTCCCTTCTCTTGTCATTTAACAGAACTTTTTGGTCTGCTGAAAGGGGTTGTGTTCCGACCACTGGTTGGTGGAGACATTTTGACTATATTCTGGACCTGCGTTGTCGCGTAATGCGTCATATGACGCGCCGCGTTAGCGCACCCGGAAGTGCTCCGGTGCGCGAGGCGCAGCTTCCCGGAAACGATCCAGAGCGCGGCGCGCAGCGCATAACGTAAACATAACAGGTCATGTGACTTGTTAATAAAACTTTTCATTGGTTCATTTTACTTTTGTTATTCTAATGATGAAAGGCTTGGTAATATGACCTAAAAATAACACTTTTCATTGCTTTCGAACATTTTTTTTTCCCAAATGATGAAAGCCCCACCTTTTTTTTTCTCACTCTGACTTGTAAAGCAAAGGACCCAGATGCATTTACAGTTTATCACTAACAATGTTCCAGGCTAATGTATTTTCCCGGGAAATTTACAACTGTCCTGCAAGTAAAATATTCCTTTTTCGAGAAAAAGGGCGTTTCTTCGTCCCATGAGGGAGCCGTTGACCAAAAGAGGCTCGGCCTGCTGTCTTAGTCGCTGATAGGCATGAATATCGGATTCTTATCAATCACTTTATGTTGCAGGAGTGCCCTTGACCATTTATCTTTACTGCGTTCCTGCGTATTATACCTTTTAATTGTCATGCAATCGGGCTGCTTTATTTCACTTGCCTTTTACTCATTCGAAAACAGTGGCTTTTATTCAAAACTATACCAAAAAAGGTAGTACTACCATGTTTTGTTTGAAAAGCCTTTATTGTGAAAATGTCAGTATACAAATACGGGCCTATAACCACGTGGGCCGGCCACGGAGCAAACTGGAATCCTATCTGATGAGGGGACATTTACACTGTAGAAGAACGTAACGAGCGGGCCATTAGGTTGCAAGAACTAAGGTGTCTAACAGTTGCGGAATCGGTGGACGTACATTTTATAATTAAAATACGACAGGGTCAGTTACAATAAAATTATCTAGATATACATTTGCGGGCAAGTATCATAGGTGACGTTTATTAGAACTTTCAATAGTACAGTAATCAATAACACATCAGAACTTAATATCAATAGGGATGTCCAAATGTTCAATCAATTCTCATCCCCGCCCGCCATGTGCTTCAAAACTGCATACGTATCTCGTGATATCAAGGTTGGGCAACCAGTACACAACAAGGAGTTACGAGTCCCATTTATACCGGCGCCATTTTGGACGAGGCCGGGTAGGTCCAGAATATAGTCAAAATGTCTCCACCAACCAGCGGTCGGACCAAACACCTTTCGGCAGTCCAAAAAGGTTCCATTAAATGACAACAGAAGAAATAGGCAACAAGAACAATCAGTCAAAAGAGGGGACGCTTTCGTGAATGGGGCCCGTGCCCTAGCAGGCAAGCGTCCGAGTTCCAAGGTGTCCCAGGGCCATTTTAGTGGACCAGGCCCAAATCCAAAGAGCTGGCCACCATTTTGAGAGTCCTGTTGCAGCCGGCTATCGCTGCACCACAAGAGTAACCGCAATTCAGCTAGATGGTGGGTGAGTCACTGTACCGCAAGAGCGGGCGGAACTCAGCTGGATGGGGGGTGAGGCACTGTGCCGCAAGAGCGGGCGGAACTCAGCTGGATGGCGGGTGAAACGCTAAGAGGCACCCCACTGCAGATGAGGTGCCTCCACCTGGGGAGGCGGGAGAGGCCCGTTTAAGCTGCCCCCCCCCCCCGGGCACCCCACGCCGTCTTTCGGCGCAGCATTGTAGGATGTCCACACCAGTGAAACTTGCTGGACACCACCTCGGTGCCATCCGGATCTCGACGCGTTGTGCTGCCTTCGGCCTACTGTAGCAGCAAGTGCGGCCGCAACTCTGCTGAACGGCGAGTGAAACGGCAAAGGGCGCCGCACTGCACATGAGGTGCCTCCACCTGGGGAGGCGGGAGAGGGCCGTTTGCGCGGCCCCCCCCCCCCGGCACCCCACGCCGTCTTTCGGCGCAGCATTGTAGGATAGCCACACCAGTGCGGCAACTTGCTGGACACCACCTCGGTGCCACCCGGATCTCGGCGCGTTCGAGTCACTGTACCGCAAGAGTAACCGAAACTTAGCTGGATGGCGGGTGAGTCGCTGTACCGCAAGAGCGGGCGGAACTCAGCTGGATGGCGGGTGAGTCGCTGTACCGCAAGAGTTGGAAAAACTCAGCTGGATGGCGGGCGAGTCACTGTACCGCAAGAGTGGGAGAAACTCAGCTGGATGGCGGGTGAGTCGCTGTACCGCAAGAGCGGGAGGAACTCTGCTGAACGGCGAGTGAAACGGCAAAGGGCGCCGCACTGCACATGAGGTGCCTCCACCTAGGGAGGGGGGAGAGGCCCATTTGCGCCGCCTCCCCCCCCCCGGGCACCCCACGCCGTCTTTCGGCGCAGCATTGTAGGATAGCCACACCAGTGCGGCAACTTGCTGGACACCACCTCGGTGCCATCCGGATCTCGACGCGTTGTGCTGCCTTCGGCCTATTCGCATATCGGTCCGCTACTGACGCCGCCTCACAGGCCAACGGATTTTATAGGCTTTTTATAGCCCAAAGCCGCATAACAGGTCATGTGACTTGTTTATAAAACTTTTCATTGGTTCATTTTACTTTTGGTTTCCTAATGATGAAATGCTTGATCATATGACCTAAAAATAACACTTTTCGTTGGATTGAAAAAACATTTTTTCCCAAACGATGAAAGCCTGAAAGCCCCACCTTTTTTTTTCTCACTCGGCAATCCTAAAAGGTTCCGTTAGATGACAACAGAGGGGACAGGCAACAAGAACCATCTCTCAAAAAAGGGGAGGGCAAGTTCTTCCCTACCGGGTCACGTTGGGGCTCCACCGGAACTCATCAAATTGATAGACTACAGTGTTTCTGGATGTTTCAGACTGAAGCTGGCGTCAGCATGAGAGCACCACCATCTCGTAGCTCCGTCGTGGCCATTCCGCAAGCAATCATGGCAGCCGCTCCCCACCGGAAGCCTGCGGGAGTCGGGGGCCCCAATGACTTTTGTAGAATCTTCAAGGCTGAGGGGACGCTTTCGAGAATGGGGCCCAAGCCCTAGCAGACAAGCGTCCGACTTCCAAGGTGTCCCAGGGCCATTTTAGTGGACCAGGCCCAAATCCGAAGAGCCGGCCGCCATTTTAAGAGTCCTGTGGCAGCCGCCTATCGCTGCACCGCCAGAGTGGGCGCAACTCAACTAGATGGTGAGCGAGACGCTGTAGCCGCAAGAGCGGGCGGTAAACAGCTGAATGGCGGATGAGGCACAGTGCAGCAAAAGCGGGTGGAAAACTGCTGATTGGTGACTGAAACGGTAAAAGGGCGCCCCACTACAGCAGACGAGCCTCCACCTGGGGAGGCCCGTTCACGCCGCCTCCCCCCCCCCCTCCGGGGCGCCCCACGCCTTTTTTCGGTGCAGCATTGTAGGATGCCAAGACCAGTGCGGCAACTTACTGGACATCACCTGGGTGCCGTCCGGATCTCAGCGTTGTGCTGCCTTCGGCCTATTCACACAAAGGACCGCTACTGACGCCACCTCACAGCAGCCCATTGTTGCTTTGTTTAAAATGTTTTTTTTTTACGTGTTTACTTTGTTGGAGCGTTGTATATATTTATAAGTTATTAAAGTGTTATAATCCTACTACTTTGTTGAAGTGCTATATATTTTTAATGTGACACATAATTGTGAAGACTTTGAAGTACAAAAAGGCATCCCTGGAATCTTCCGCTTCAGGCTCGGTCCCACACACCCTCACAGTGAGAATCCCCTCCCCAATCACAATACAGGATCGTTATCAGATAGTAGGAACGCGTGTGGTGTGACGGATCTCATGAGGTGGGGGCCTTGATCTACTGTAACTCCTTTGAAGAGGAGTGATTCTTTACAGTTGAGGCCATAAACTACATCCGCAGGGCTAGGTGATAGCCTGGGACCGGCCAGGACAATCAGACACAAAGGAAGAGGAGTGTCAGAGGGTGCGGTAGTGAATAGGGTGAAAGGGAGGTGTCGGGCGGGCACACGGTGTGATTCTCAGGGAAGAGCAGCGCAGATGGTGGGAGGTTTATAGCCCATGCATAAGACAGAGAGCGGGGGTGACCAGTGCGTGGGGGAGATGCTTGCGAGGGTGGGGAGCCATGCTGAGGATCGGCGGCGTGCAGAGAGTGGGTCTGGTCAAGGCATCTAAAATGGCTGCCGTGCACGACAAAAGTGTGGCATTGGAAAAAAAGCAAGATGGCGCAGACAATGTTTATCAATACGGATTAATTTATAACAATTATTTTTAACAATATATTTACTTGCAGTGTCAAAATGGCGGTCAACACTTCCTGATTTCCTTCGAATCGAACATTAACAGACGTCACGATCGGCGGCGTGCAGAGAGTGGGTCTGGTCAAGGCATCTAAAATGGCTGCCGTGCACGACAAAAGTGTGGCATTGGAAAAAAAGCAAGATTGCGCAGACAATGTTTATCAATACGGATTAAATTATAACAATTATTTTTAACAATATATTTACTCGCAGTGTCAAAATGGCGGTCAACACTTCCTGATTTCCTTCGAATCGAACGTTAACAGACGTCACGCAGCAAAAAAAAAATAAAAACGCCCACGCGCAGCCGCTGGAAGACAAGTATCAACATATATGAACATCCTAAGCCACCCTCAGAAAACATAGGGGGTCAGGATGCGTCTCCCGTACCCCCTTATACCCATTTCTCACATTGTTTTTCCTCCATCTTGTAATTTAATTAAAACGAAACACAAAATGGCGATTTCCCGTTTCATGTCCCGATTCACTACCCGGTTCGCGAACCGGAAAGCGCTTCTACCGCAAAAAAATCATTTTTTTTTTATTTGCCCCACGGGACCCTTTAATAACCCCAACATCATTCCTAGGGGGTCAAGAGGGGTCTACCTTGCCCCCTTTCATTAAATTCCCCCTTCGTTTTTCTCCTCTTCTTGTCTCTCGATCCTACCGAGAGACAAGATGGCGGCCGCTCCGGACTGCTTAGAATGTTGACAGACACCGGAGAGCCAATCAGCTTCGCTTCGCAAAGCTCCGTTACACGAAAAGTTCGCGAACCGGAGCGCTACCCGGGACGCTGTCACAGATATATCTGTTTTTTAAAACGTTAATTTCTCAAAATCCACTGGAGCACATATAATGAGACCCAGCAAAGGCACATCGGGCTAACAGTCCCTACAATTTTGCCAAGTTTAGTGCAAATCCATTCAGCCGTTCGAGCTAAAAGTGAGGCCAAACGCCCTATGGAAAACTCAATGTTAAAAACGCGTTTTGGGACCCCCCTTTTTTCTCGGCCCCCCCTTGACGAAACCCCCCCACATTTTCAGGGGCTGCTCGGAAACAAAATGTGCCATTTTCCTGAAAATTTCAGCCGATTCCGTCCACAAACGCCAAAGTTATTAGACATAGAATTTTCAAAAGTCCCATAGAGAAAAAATCCTAACTATATATACCTACTGGCGACCGCCAGTAGGTAATAATATATTTATATATATATATATATATATATATATATATATATATATATATATATATATATATATATATATATATATATATATATATATATATATATTCCACACGGAAACTTCTTGCAGGATTACAAAGAAAGATCGTAAATACATGTGAAAAGCAATGAATTTCGTGTTGTAAATATGGCATTGTATTTTTCACGATGAATTAAGGCTGTGTAAAGGGACGCTGTCAATCAGCAGGCCGTGACTTCACGGAGGTAACTGGTGCACTGTAACCAGCCCACGACCCAGCGGACCTGTACCCTGCAGGTTGAAACGTTGTGCAGAGACCTGAGGGGTTTTAAGGATTTCATTCAGACTGAATCAAGTGCGCCCAGCTCTGCTTACGCCTCATCATAAAGATTGAACTTTGGATTCCTCCATGTCCCGCCAACCCAGGTATGCAGCATTGTGGGAGTTGCAGTGTACATCAGTGTGGCAACTTGGTGGATGGTCACATGGTTGGGGGAGGCGTTTACTCCATCCATTGGGAGTTCTGCAGATAACATCAAAAGGCTGGGCTCTACGGACTTTCAGTTGGGCAGTTGGAGTCTGAAGAAGGAAATGTCCGAAATACATTATGCCTTACCTGCTCTTCCAATAAAAGTACCCCATCTGAAATCCCTGCCTGTGGCTCCTTCCTTCGACGTTGTTGGAGGGTGTTATGCTATTGTTCGTGTCAGCCAGAAGACACGTTAAGGAGCCCCGTTTCATCAAGCTGGCTGCCTGCTTTCCTGGCATCTGCGGAAGCAGTTTTGGTGTTTGTCAAGGTATTGACTAGCAGCAACCCACCTCCAAAGTGCAGTTAAGCAAGGGACGCTGTCAATCGGCAGGCCGTGACTTCACGGAGGTAACTGGTGAACTGTAACCAGCCCACGACCCGGCGGACCTGTTGTTTGGGTTTGTGCACAGCAAAGAGCATGTCCCCTCTCATTGCACTAGTGGTCTCTGTAATAGCTCTCTTTAAACATACTACTGAAAGCCTTTCTTGTTATCTCAGCTCCTCCCAAAGACTTCTGTGTATGTTGCTCAATGTATTCACAAGTTTGGACATTGATGTCTTGTTTGCAGATTGGACATTGCTTTTACCAAGGCTTATTTAGAAAACATTGGACCTTGCTTTTGCCAAGGCTTATTTAGAAAACTCCTCCATAGGCCACGTGTTACTTCAACTCATTAGCATAATAACTGAAGCTCTGCACACCTTCTTGTGAGAACCACACCCAGTTCTTCGACCCACACCCAGCTCTTCGAACCACACCCAGCCCTGTCTATAAAAGGCAGCCCCTGAGCCTCACCCACTGCTTGTGCTTGTCTACCTCCCACTTACCTGAGAACAGATCCTTCGGCGCTGGCACTCCTGCTCTCTCCAGACCTTCATTGACTTCAACGGGCGCGGCTTCTGGCTCTTCCGTCTTCTGGTTTCTGTCTACTTCTTGCCTCAGCCCCTCTTCTGTCCACTGCAATCGACCTGCAAAACAGAAAGAGGTCAAGGTTAGACTGATCAGTATCCTTTTTCAGCAACAAGTAAGTGCAAAACCTTTTATTACCTGAAAGAACTTTATCGGCGATTTCTGGATTCATGTAAAGACAATTTGGAACAAGATATCCCCCACAAACTTTGTGGTTCAAACCCTTTGTTACAAGAATACTTTGTGGAACTTTGTGAAATAAACATTGTTTTACATGGAACTTTTTTAAGAATCGAACAGAGGAAACCATTGACAGCAAGGCAAACAGTAAATCAAGGACTTGCACAAATTACCTGCAGTATTTTGATGTAAAAGTACAGTATTTGTTTTATAAAAAGTCTGGAAGTGTGTGAAAAGTGAGTTTGCCATTAAGAATTTAGGCTTTAGTTATATTAAGGTGAATGTTAGACGTTGGTAATTCTGATAATGATATTCGTTTGATTTTACAAAAGTTTTACAGTAATAGAAAGCACATCCCAGAACAGTAACTCATTCCAAACCTGGAAGCTTGAGACCAGGATCCAAGAGGTACTTTTAGAAGAGAATTTCTAGTAAGATTAAGGTTTAGTCAGGAACACATTTAGGGATAGGTTGCACTTATCTGTTCTTTGTTTATGTTTCATTAGGCACCAGTTTCTACAGAAGTCAGAGAGGGCTGCAGATTTTAGCAGCTCTTCTACAGTGTAAACGCAAGAACGGTTTTGTCTCTCTTTTTATTTTATCCACTTCCCCCCTTCCCTTGAGCTTCTGGTTCTTAGTGCACTGTTTTAAAACTAGTGTGCTGGAACAAGCAGTTTCAGGGTAGGGTCGGACTGTCTTCAACTTCCATCAGAACTGAACAGAAACTCAGGTGAGCTGGGCTTTGACATCTGTACCCTGCAGGTTGAAACGTTGTGCAGGGACCTGAGGGGTTTTAAGGATTACATTCAGACTGAATCAAGTGCGCCCAGCTCTGCTTACGCCTCATCACAAAGATTGAACTTTGGATTCCTCCACGTCCCGCCAACCCAGGTATGCCGCATTATGGGAGTTGCAGTGTACATCAGCGTGGCAACTTGGTGGATGGTCACATGGTTGGGGGAGGCGTTTACTCCGTCCATTGGGAGTGCTGCAGATAACATCAAAAGGCTGGGCTCTACGGACTTTCAGTTGGGCAGTTGGCGTCTAATGAAGGAAATGTCAGAAATGCATTATGCCTTACCTGCTCTTCCAATAAAAGAACTCTGTCTGAAATCCCTGCCTGTGGCCCCTTCCTTCAGCGTCGTTGGAGGGTGTGTTGCTATTGTTCGTGTCAGCCAGAAGACACGTTAAGGAGCCCCATTTCATCAAGCTGGCTGCCTGCTTTCCTGGCATCTGCGGAAGCAGTTTAGGTGTTTGTCAAGGTATTGACTAGTGGCTGCCCACCTCCAGAGTGCAGTTAAGCAAGGGACGCTGTCAATCGGCAGGCCGCGACTTCACGGAGGTAACTGGTGCATGTAACCAGCCCATGACCCGGCGGACCTGTACCCTGCAGGTTGAAACGTTGTGCGGGGACCTGAGGGGTTTTAAGGATTACATTCAGACTGAATCAAGTGCGCCCAGCTGTGCTTACGCCTCATCACAAAGATTGAACTTTGGATTCCTCCACGTCCTACCGACCCAGGTATGCAGCATTCTGGGAGTTGCAGTGTACATCAGCGTGCCAACTTGGTGGATGTTCACACACATGGTTGGGGGAGGCGTTTACTCCGTCCATTGGGAGTGCTGCAGATAACATCAAAACGCTGGAACGCTGGGCTCTACGGACTTTCAGTTGGGCAGTTGGCGTCTGAAGAAGGAAATGTCCGAAATGCATTTTGCCTTACCTGCTCTTCCAATAAAAGAACCCCGTCTGAAATCCCTGCCTGTGGCTCCTTCCTTCGGCGTTGTTGGAGGGTGTGTTGATATATATATATATATATATATATATATATATATATATATATATATATATATATATATATATATATATATATATATATATATATATATATAGATATAGATATAGATATAGATATAGATATATATAGATAGATATAGATAGATAGATATATATATATATACTACTATTGTAAAGGAAGTACTTTGAACCTTTGAGGCGGGTAAACTCGGGAACCACAGCGCCAATCCACACACCCGATACATCGTTGTAATCGTCAGGGTGTGCAGATGGACATAGGCTATATAAACTTAATAAATATACGTTATTTAAAAACATTTACCTAAAAAAAAAGTAGTCCCTTGGAAGAAGCGCCGGCCGCAACGTGCGTGCTGACGTGAGGAACACGGGGAGGAGGGGCGTCCAGGAGCGCGAGGAGGACCGGCGGACATGGCCCGGGGAGGAGCGGCGTACAGGTGGTGAGGAGCGGCAGACAGGCGGTTAGGAGCGGGGGATAGGCGGTGAGGAGCGGCGGACAGACAGGGAGGAGCGGTGAGCGGCGGATGAGGTAGGTTATTTATTTATTTAGTTAGGAGCAGTGAGCGGCAGAAAAATAAAGCAAAAATGACAATCGTGAGCAAGAGGAAGCAAACGGAGCATTATAAAAGTGAGCCAAACGGTGCATTACATGAGGAAAAAGTTACATGTGCAGGTTATAAAAGCGTACATTGTGAGCAAGAGGAAGCAAACGGAGCATTACAAAAGTGAGCCAAACGGTGCATTACAGCAGGAAAAAGTTACGTGTGCAGGTTACAAAAGTGTAGAAAGTAAACATAGAGGTATAGGAGGATAAAGTGACGTGTGCAGGTAGCAAGAGGAAGCCAACGGAGCATTACAAAAGTGAGCCAAACGGTGCATTACAGGAGGAAAAAGTTACGTGTGCAGGTTACAAAAGTGTAGAAAGTAAACATAGAGGTATAGGAGAAAAAAGTGACGTGTGCAGGTTACAAAAGCGTACAAAGTAAACATAGAGGTATAATACTGCAATATATGGAGGAAGGCTCCGGGGGACCCACGGACAACGTCGGGGGGGGCGGGGGCCCTGAAGCCTAATTGCTCCCGGATAACGTCAGGACAGGCTGCTAGTGTATATATATATGTATAACATTGCACTTTGTCACTTTATTGTGGATAAGCAAAATTTGCACGTTTATAATATGCATTCGCACTTTATATTGTTGACAGTCATAAATAACGGATCACTTGTATACCATCTTTACAAGGAAAAAAAATATACTGTATGAGTAGTATTTTAAACCAGTATTTGTACCTGTGGACAATCATATGCTTTACTAGTGTGTTTCATAACATTTTGACTAGGCAAATATGGCCCCCACACACGATGTTATTCTGTGGCCTATGATGATTTAAGTCCTTTTATTGTGTTAATGAATTGCATTTGGGCGCGCTTTTCCAAAATGTCATTGTACTATTTAAATGTAAGCCAGTCCACACTACCGCCAACAGTGAGCAACGGCGTTCACGCCTGAAACGCGTCTGTTCGACGTTCTTTTTTGCACCCCTGCACTCTATGCTCAAAAAAATAAAATAAGAACAACTCGAAGACTGGCTTTGGACTTTTGATTTGGTGTGTGCGTACTGGGTAACGTGCATTGGACGTTTTGTTGCACGGTAACCGGTTGGAGGAGTATAGATACAGGACGTGGTCGGTTCCTGTTTACGCAGACCTCTTTCCGTTTAAGTTTGGCTGACAGAGGAAACGGACCAATAAGGAAATGGTGTTTGGAACAAGCAAATCACGTCAGCTCCCTGCGTAAGAGGATCTACACAGAGCGAGCTTCCGACGACCAAGTGTGTTTCTGCGGAGGAGTCCGTCGGAGGATGGAGTAATCCAGCGAGGAACCCAGGATTGTCGGGAAAAAGACGTTGTGTAACCCTGAACAGGTTGGAGAGGTGTCCTACAAGCCAGCGGTAAAGAGAGGCATATGCTATTGTGCCATTCCCTTGAACGTTTTACATCAAGTGTGCATAACTAATTGGGGTCAAAAAGAATGTCGGAAGAGCGGGAACAGGAGGAGGCGTTCGACCAGCTGTTTTTAAATTTGCCGACAGTAAAACAAAGTGGCGATACAAACAAAAATAAGAACACTTTATTAGACAAAGACAATGGTGTTAAAAAATTTACTAAAGGAGCTGGAAAAGCACATGAGGAGCGAACTAACCAAGTGGTGGGAGATCCGTTCGCTAGAAAAATATCATGAAGTGGGCAGGGTCCCACGGGGCTTAAGAATCATGTTAGTTCCTAGTTTTGAAAACCCGAACCCCATGCTTCTTAAAGATTGGGCTGAAAGCAATTTGGAAGCCTCTATGAGATTGTTATGCCTTTTGGTTAAATATGCAAAAATTGATCGCGACGAAGACCTTATTGAAATAACACGTATAAATGAGGAACTTGCCAAAGAACAATTCTCAAAAGACAAAGCATTAATTGAACAGACACGCAAAGATATCAAATACCGTCTGGGTAAACATGAGGGCACAATCAAAACTAGAAAAGTGTATAAATTTGCCCGAGACAAGCAAGACTACAAACTGGGGCAAATATACACGTTTGCACGGAAATATGACCACTTACGCAAGCAACGGGCATCGGGTAATAATATGCCTAAACAAGTACCAGTCCCACCACAAGCTCAATCTTCATCAGTGGGATTAGGCGATTCTATCGCTTCAATCTCCAACGAAAGTTTGGTCCCAAGTAGCGAAGATTCTGATGGTGGAGCCCCAGGTGCAGAGGAAGGGGATATGGGCCAACTGACCTTAAGAGAAGACCTGGAGTTCGTGAGGTTACAACGGAAAAGCACTCTACGCTCCAGAAACGTGCAAACAAGCAACGCAGGAATGCAAGGCGGAGGGAACGCAGGAAATGCGCCAAGAGGAAGAGGGCGACAACAGAAAAAAAAGAATTGGGGAAACAACAAACAATAAATGATAATACCATCATCAATCTTACAGATGTCGAACTCGATCAGGCAGAAAAACAACTTCTAACTTTGGGACTCTCCTACTGCCCGGAGAGCAATTTCAACTATGGCAACACTAGAGTGGATGTGTTTAAATTCATTAGAAAAATAAAATTGCGCAAGTACTATGCGATTAAAGAAGGATCAGCAACAATGAAAAAATCTACAACCATGGTCCCAGTCGCAAAAAGGAGTGGACTGCAGGCAAAAGATATGTCCCTAATGAAAACCATGCACTCATTACGCAATGATGAAACATCCACCACTAGCACTCAAGATGTTGCCCAAGATGAAGACATTGACATAGGGCAAACTGTGGCCAGTTCTTTCAAATTACCATCAACTTTCATCCCAGTAATGCCCAAAGACTCCATAGACACATATGCGGAGCTTGTAACTGATGGCTTGAAAAAATTAAACACCTGAGTCAGAAAACAACAAGGTTCAACTAATATAAATATGAGACCTTATAATGAATTGATGAAAAAACTGAAAACCAACCAAGCAGTAATCGTCAAACAATCTGACAAGGGTGGTAACATCGTACTTTGGGATAAAAAACAATATATGGAGGAGGCTCACAGACATTTAAATGACGCAGTATGCTATGCTCAAATTGACTTTAAGACCGCCAAATCCATCCAACAGGCATATCAAAAAGAACTAAATGGGTGGAAGCGGGAAGGTCTCCTATCTAGGGATGAGATGAAATTTCTCTACAAAGACCACCCAGTGTTGCCTAATATTTATTTCATCCCTAAATTTCACAAAGGAGTAAAGCCAGTTCCGGGCAGACCGATAGTCTCTGCCATCAACAGCCTGTTTGAGAACACCTCTAAGTATATAGATCACCACTTGCAGGACTTTGTCACTACTCTCCCTGCATATATTAAAGACTCAACGGAATTTCTGAGAAACATCAACCACTGTGTTTGGTCAGCTGACTATTTATTAATGACTATGGACATTGCTAGTCTCTACACTAGTATTTCACACTCAGATGGCCTTAAAGCTATAAAGTTCTATTTGGACAAAAGACCTGTGGAACTGTATAAGCATAATTCCATGTTAACAACTATGGTGGAACGTTGTCTCAACAACAATGTTTTTCTTTTTGACAACAAGGTCTACAAACAGCTGAGGGGTGTGGCCATGGGGGCATGTTTCTCCCCCAGTTACGGCGGGCTCCACGTGGACTGGTGGGAGGAACATGTCCTCAGGGTTGAACACTCAGAAGCCTGGAATAATAACATTGTGAAATATATGAGATATATAGACGACATATTCATCATTTGGAGAGGCAGCATGGAGGATGCAAAGCATTTTGTTGAAACCATTAATGCAAATAATTCTAACCTAGTATTTACTGCTGAAATCAGTAGGAATAGAATTAGCTTCTTGGATGTGTTGGTAGAAATAGTGAATGACACTCTCACTACGAGCCTTTTTAGAAAGAGCACGGCAGGCAATACCATCCTGCATGCACAAAGTTTCCACCCACAACACACCATTAGGGCAATCCCCTGTGGGGAATTCCTTAGAATTCATAGAACTTGCAGCACAGTGGAACTTCGAGACCAGCACCAAAATGAAGCAAAGAAACGATTAGAAGCTAGGGGCTATAAAACCAGTGCCTTAAACAAAGCAATGATTAAAGCTAACAATCTAGATCGGCACATTCTGTTGGAAGCCTCTACCCATGTTGTTAACCCAAAAAAGAGTAGCAATGACATCAGATTAATTACAAGTTATAGTCGTCAAGCGCGCCAAATCTCTAGTTTGGTAAGAAATCAGTGGCCTGTAATTCTAACTGATCCCGTACTAAAGGATATTTTACCGAATAAACCCACAGTGACATATAAAAGGGCATTCAGCATGCGCAATGAACTGGTTTCCAGCTCTCCAGAGACATTAGAAAACGACGACTGGTTGTCACCCCGTAAGGGTTTCTTCCGGTGCATCTCATGCCGTGCATGCCATTTTGGCATTAACACCAGATCTTACTTGACCCCCTTTGACTCCAAACCTATCACCATTAAAGCCCACTATACCTGCAGAACAGAACTTGCGGTATACGTATTAACTTGCACTTGAAACTTGAGATACGTTGGGAGCACTAAATTGCCTGTGCACCAACGCATTCTCCAACATCTCAGGGCTATAGTGAACTGTGACCAGGGCTACCCGGTAGCCCGGCACTTTGACCAGCATCACAATAGGAACTTATCTCATCTCAAATACTTTGTGATAGATGCCGTGAAAACATCCAAGAAGGGTGGCGATTATGAGAAAAAACTAAGACAGTTGGAGTCAATGTACATTGTCAGATTAAACAGCAAAATCCCTGGAGGTCTGAACATGAGGGAAGATCTAAGTAATTTTCTTTAAATGTGCCATATGTCATTAGTGTCAAATTTGTGGTATTAGGTACCAATTAATAGAACTTTAGATACGAGTAGTCAGCAACTCCCCATGAAACACCAGCAATCAAATCTGTAAGCTCCTGAGCCACTTTGTCGAACTAAAAAGCAAATTAGGATGTTACTCAACATCCTAAGAATGAGGTTTTTAAACAATATAGTTTTGTTGTAGAAAGATTAATTTCTAATGTTTCTTTATTTATTTTGATTCATCCCTTCACTACCCAAGTTGTCTAAACAAAACTGGTCATGGACACTTATTCACTCCTTCACCATTATTATTATTATTTGTTTGTTTCTATTTGGAACAATGGACTGTGACTTCTATGAGAAATGGGTACAATATAGAATAATTGGAAAAATCCTACAAATATATATAAAGGGCACGCAAGCATTTGTGCGTAAATGAATCATGTCAATCATCCAATATCAGGGATCTAACCGGGTAACTTTTGACCGATAACTTTGGTCAAGCACATGATTTTTCCACTCAATATAATTTACTGTTGACTTTTAATGATCATTTCTGTCAACATTGCGCATTTGCACAGAGAATACTCAATTAGCGTATTTGCACAATGAATACTCAAATAGCGTATTTGCACAGAACGTATAACATTGCACTTTGTCACTTTATTGTGGATAAGCAAAATGTGCACGTTTATAATATGCATTTGCACTTTATATTGTTGAAAGTCATAAATAACGGATCACTTGTATACCATCTTTACAAGGAAAAAAATATACTGTATGAGTAGTATTTTAAACCAGTATTTGTACCTGTGGACAATCATATGCTTTACCAGTGGGTTTCATAACATTTTGACTAGGCAAATATGGCCCCCACACACGATGTTATTCTGTGGCCATTGATGATTTAAGTCCTTTTATTGTGTTAATGAATTGCATTTGGGCGCGCTTTTCCAAAATGTCATTGTACTATTTAAAAGTAAGCCAGTCCACACTACCGCCAACAGTGAGCAAGGGCGTTCACGCCCGAAACGCATCTGTTCGACGTTCTTTTTTGCACCTCTGCACTCTATGCTCAAAAAAATAAAATAAGAACAACTCGAAGATTGGCTTTGGACTTTTGATTTGGTGTCTGCGTACTGGGTAACGTGCATTGGACGTTTTGTTGCACGGTAACCGGTTGGAGGAGTATAGATACAGGATACAGGATACAGGACGTGGTCGGTTCCTGTTTACGCAGACCTCTTTCCGTTTAAGTTTGGCTGACAGAGGAAGTGGTTGTCAACATTCGAAACCAGGAAGTGTTGGAAGCCAGTTTGTGCCTCGGTAGAAGCGAGGATCTAGAAATTAGTGGAACAAGTGTTTAAAACGTATAAAGGGGGCAGGTAAGAAATATTTTTACACTCTAGACCTGCCTAGGGGGTCCCACCAGGACCCCTAGGGCCCAAAGAAGATTTTTTTTTTGTTGTTGAAAAAACAGAGAAATGTGCGCTGGGTGCATGGATCCGCCGTAAATAAAATAAAAACTAAGCGGGGCTCCTGTGCTTGTTTAAAAATTAGCTACCTGGGAAGGAGAAATCCCGGGGTCTAAAATATTGCCTTTGAAGCGGGATCGAGAAAAAAGGGGAGTCCCAAAACGTGTTTTCCCCCATGCAATTTTCCATAAGAACCGTTCATCAAGGCTACAGCCCGAACGGCTGAACGGAATTACACCAAATTTGGCAAAGTAGTAGTCTTTGGTTCAGACTAATGCCTTTTGCTTAAATGGTGTAACTCCGTTTAGTAGTTCCTGAGAAAATGACAAGTAAAAATACATATATTTCTATGACCTTGGTGGATCCGCGCATTTTGCGCGCACTCTAAGCGCACCGTCCCGATCAAGCGCTGAATGCTAATTGGCTGTCAAGTGGTTGTTAACATTCAAAACCAGGAATTGTTGGCAGCCACTTTGTGCCTCGGAAGAAGCGAGGATCTAGAAAATAGTGGGACACGTGTTCAAAACGTATAAAGGGGGCATGTAAGAAACATTTTGATCAACTATACCTGCTTAAGGGATCCCACGAAGACCCCTAGGGTCCAAAAAAACATTTTGTTTGTGGAAAAACAGAGAAATGTGCGTTGGGTGCATGGATCCGTGGTAATAAAAATAAAAACAAAGTGGGGCTTCTGTGCTTGTTTAAGTATTAGCTACCTGAGAGGGCCAAATCCCGGGGTCTAAAATATTACATTTGATGTTGGTCCAGAGGGGCCCTGTAGCCCAGGGACCGTCATTCCTCAGTGCTACAAAATAAACGGGTGAGGGAGCTCAAAGGTTCGTCTAAGCCCCGAGGATTACCACCCTCTGGGGCTTTTTATATTTTGAGTGGGGGGCTGCGTGGTCTCCATTCTGGAGCAATCGAAAGTCTTGGGGAACACCACCCCCCCAGGAACGGCTCCTGCTGTGTCTCGGGGTATCTACCCCTGGGACACTGCTGTTTGCTATGGCAGGGCAGGAGTCGAGGTTCCCGTTGTGTCATAGCAAACTTGAGGGCATATTAACAAGTGCCATTTTGCCGCAATTTTGGTAAAAAAGCCAAAAATGTGGTGAAAATGATATCGCCCTATTTACTAGGTGACGCTAAGATGCCTTAATGTATGTTAGCAGCCGGTTTGGTAAGGGCTCGCCTCATATCTCCAATGAGTTGCAATGTAGGTGTTCTCAGTGGGAAGGTAGGTGTTTCTATGAGAATATGAAAAGGAAGAGTGAGGTATGACAATAGCGTTGTATTTACAAGGCTGGTCTGGATTTGAGGACCAATAGGAAAACTCTCATTAATTGCGGGTTATGTCGGTTCTGAAGTAGACTTAAGCATGTTTAATATGCGAGGTGGATTGATATGTTAAGTCCACAGTCTTATATTAACAAGCTTTTCACTTGAAAATATAAATTATCGGTGTATTACTCGTGATATTGGGGGCATATTTACAATGACAGGGTTAAAATTATCATTGCTTTAGCGTTAGGAAAGTGTCAATAAAGCGGCCATAATGGCTTAATAATAGGCTTTTGAGACTTCGTGAGAATTCCAATAGAAACCTAGGTTTACACCAGAACATGTTAACGCTGTCCTTGATAATATGCTCCCAAGTTTTCTATTGCAAAAACAACTATGGCAGGGCGAGAGCCTGGGCTCTCACTCTTGCATAGCAAACAGCAATGTTTAAAAAAAAATTCTGGTAAAATAACAAAGGATTTTGAAGCACATTATCGCCGTTTTAGTTGTAGTTTGCTGCTGTTAAAGCAGCAACAATTTTAATGCCGTCCTTGTAAATCTGCCCCTAAGTTTTGTAATGTCGACAATCCTGTATCCCATTTAAATAGGCACAAAGTATTTAGTGAAGGGCACACTGTGAATCCTGAAGCAACACTGTCTAACACTGTCTCGATAAAGAATTCGATGGGTTGTGTACTTCTTTTGCTCATAATGTACTTAGGAGCAGATTTACAAGTTCCTTGCATCCCTATTGCATCACTTTTAACATGGGGAAACAATGTGAGGGAAAGTGAGAGAGAGAAAGAGAGAAAAAAACATTAAAAGTGTGAGAGAGAAAGTAAGAGATGGAGCAGTTAATACTGGAGAAAATCTTTGTAGCTCACCGTTTTGCTTCCGTTGTGTGTTCAAGCACGGGCCGGTTCATAGTGCACCCTCCAGTTTAGTGATCTGAAAGATAGTATAGAGTCAGTAATAGCAAGTTCATACAATTGCGCAAGTATATTTTTGCTTTATGTCTTTGTACACTCAGGATACTGTAGTTCATCAACTTCCACTGCAAGGAGGTGTTTGTGAGATATTTTTCTTACAAAGTACTGCAGCCCATGCACTCCCACTGCATAGCGGTGAGTTCTCATTACTGCGTACCCAGACTGTTGCACCCCATTGACTCCCAGAGTCCGAAGGTGAGTGCTTCTTCTTGTGCACTCAGGGGCAGATTTATAAGCTCCTTGCGCCAATTTTGCATCACTTTTCCCATGTTAAAAGTGACGCAAAAGTGGCGCAAGAGGCTTGTAAATCTGCCCCACAGACTGTTGCAACCTATCCACTCCCACTGCCCGGAGGTAATTGTACATTCGTACGCAGTCAAGCTGCTGCACACTACCCACTCTCTCCGCCAACAGGTGACTTCTCGTTGCTTCAGAAACAAGCTTCTTTGCTCACCTTGTGCCATTGACATGATTCAAAGTGGGTGCAGCCTGAAGCTCTACATCTAAAAGACAGTAAAAGAAAGATGTTATGATTGGTAATCGTTGCTATCTTAATGTGAAGTAGAAGAACATCGCCCTTTCACACACCTTCCCTCCCTTATTTAAAAAAAAAACTATTTGTACAGTTCCAACTTGTTTTATAGGCTTCGATTTTTGTAAAATTACTATAGTAGCAATGTTTTATATCCAGTTGTGAAAGCAAGTGATGTGCAGTTATACACGTGCTTTCGATCATCACAAGCGACGGGCATTTGACCGATCATAAAAGCTTTCCTGCTATTGGAAAAAAAGTACAAATGCAATAAGATACGGTATGTACGACTGCGTACGCCTAAATCGCTGCGTCACCTTTTTGTATCCAGTCTGCTGCACCCCATCTACTCCCTCCGCTGCGCACTCAGGCCTGACTGCTCACCTTTTCCTGGACAGGGCACCTTCTACATCATGCAGTCCCGCTCTGTCACCAAGAAGTCTCACATATGGTGTTTGTTAGACCTGTCAGCCCTTTTGGGTGGTCCCTCCTTATTTTTCTTCCTTTTTGCCTTCTATTTTTGTGTCCGCTATATTTTATTTTGGTGTTGACCTTAGGTCTCTGGGCGCCCCATTGTTACTAACTAAAAATGAGGTGCAGGTGCTCCTTTAAAATGGAGGAAGAGTAGGAGCTCCTTTACAACATTGTGGCCTGCCAACTGTCAAGTTTTACCTCATAGCTTGGTGCCATAGGGTGACATGAGGAGGTCCAGAACCTTCTGGTCCACTCTGGACACTCTGGGCACAGGCTAAATAAGGTAGAATGTTGAGCGGCCATTTTGTTGGTTGGTGTGAAGAGAGACTGCGGGAGCCGGCATTGCTTTTCCATATGGGGAGCATCTAACATGCTGCTCCCCATATGGAAAAGCAATCTGCTTTCCTATTTGGAAGAGAGAGCAGGTTCCCTGCTCTCTCTTCCAAATAGGAAAGCAGTTTGCAATGACAGGGTGGGAGCCGCGATACTCCCGCCCTGCCATTGCAAATAGAAGTGTCCCGGGGGTGGGCACCCCGGGACATTGCAGGAGGCAGCCCTGGAGGGTGGCGGTCCCCAGGGGCTAGACAAGGCTCCAGGAGGGGGGCCAGCTGCCCCATATCATTTGAAAAGCCCCAGGGGTGGTGGTCCCCAGGGCTTGGGGGTCCATAATAGACCCCCAAATTAAAAATGTAGTGCCGGGTAGGTGGTGGTCCCTGGGGCGTGTGGGGGGGCTCAAGCCCTCCACACAGGTTTCCCCCCCGGGGATTCCGGGGGGTGCCGTGAGCACCCTGCATATTTTAATTAGAGCACCGGGGGGGGCGGACCTCGGGGGCCTCAGACCCCCCACCCATTTAAAAAAAAATGGGGGTGGGGGTTCCCGGGGCAGCGGGGGGCCACAATGCCCCTGTATACATTTATTTAGAGCCCCAGGGTGTGGCGGTCCTTAGGGCTGGGGGACTCAGAGCCCCCCATCCATTCCAAAAAAGCCCCAGGGGGTGGCAGTCCCCGGGGCTGCAGGGGGGCCCTGCGAGCCCTCACATACATTTAATTAGAGCAACGGGTGGTGGTCCCCGGGGCTGTGGGGGGCCCCATGAGCCCCCCGCATGCATTTAATTAGAGCCCCAGGGTGAGGTGGTCCCCTGGGCTGGGGGGGCCTCAAAACCCCCTGCCCATTATAAAAAAGCCCCGGGGGTGGCGGTCCCCGGGGCTGCAGGGGGGCCCTGTGAGCCCTCGCATACATTTTATTAGAGCAACGGGGTGGCAGTCCCCGAAGCTGGGGGGGCCTCAGAGCCCCCTCACCCATTTCAAAACAGCCCTGGGGGATGGCCGTCTCCGGGGCTGTGGGGAGGCCCCGTGAGCCTCCCGCATACATTAACTGAAAGCCCCGGGGGTGGCGGTCTCCGGGCAGTGTGGGGGGGATTGGGACCCCCCCTCACACTTTTTGATGTGTCTGCCCTGCCCCCTTTTGGCGTTTTGCGGTGTTTGTTTTTGGTTTCTTGTGCCTCTGTTCTACTGAGGCACAAGATGGCTGCCAACACTTTCTCATTTTGACCGTTGTCAGCCAATTAGCATTCAGCTCGTGCGCGGCAGGGTGCTTGTAGGCTGCGCGTAGGGTACGCGGATAGATATGCGGAACCACCACGTCCATAGATACATATGTGACTTTAACTGTCATTTTCTCAGGAATTACTGAACGGATTTACACCAAATAAGCAAAAGGCACGAGTCTGAACCAAGGACTACCTCTTTGCCAAATTTGGTGTAATTCCGTTCAGCAGTGGATTGCGGGCACATGAGTTATATAATGAAGGAATTTCAATGGTTTTGTATGAGTGAAATGCCCAGCTAACTATAACACCCCTAAAACGTATGTTTTTTTCTGTGAATTTCTAAGGTTTTTAAAATGCTAATTCCTAACTCTAACATGTCTGAAACCTATGGTTTTTTCAGTGAATTTCGAAGGATTTTTAAATGCTAATTCCTAACTATAACATGTGTGAAACCTATGTTTTTTTCAGTGAATTTCAAAGGTTAGGTAAATGACAATTTTTAAATGTATTAATTGTTATATTTATTTTTTATACTGATTTACTACATTTTTTTAAACTATTTATTTTTAGATATTTTATTTTTTAAATTTCATTATAATTACATCATACATTATATTACAAAATATACTTTCTCAGAATGAATTTCTTTAGTTTAAATACTTTGCTAATAGGCAATAGAGTTTTAAGTACAGTAGTTACAGTTGTTGCAATAGGCAACACAATTTCAAACACAATGCAACATTAAGCTCAATGGGAATTTCTAGTTAAATGCAATTAGTTACTTTATGGATTACTTTTCTAATCAAAAGGACTGGATCCTAGATTCAGTCCTGGGACATCTCCTGTAAACAGTTGAGTAAAAGTGTTTTGGTTACAGTAGTGATTTTTAAGGAATATTATTGTATTTAAAAAATTGACAGAGAAACTTTTTCACATAGAATCAACAATGTTATCCTATGGGAGGCAATTCACTTAGCAGGTAAGTAGTGTTATCGTTACTTTTTCTTACTCAGTGGTGGATCCTGTATTCAGCACTGGTGCATCTCCTGTAAACAGTTGAAAGAATGTGTTTAAGTCATACTGGCGATTTTTAAGGAATATTTGTAGTTTGTGAAAATCGACACTTAGAAACCTTTCTGGTGAAAACCAGACAATGGATTCCTATGGAAGGAAATACAAGTTACTGGTTGTTGTATGGCATTTTAGATTCCGAATGGATTTTCCCGATTCATGCCCTTATATAGGTACAATTCACGTTGCCCTTAGATAGGCATAGAAATCTAGCCCTTATTTAGGCATACCCCACGCTACCCAAATACAGGCATGGCTACTTCTATCCGTTCACCAAACGTCACAACGATTTCTTGGAAAACCAGCTTAAGCCATTAGGGACTTCCCTTTGCTTGAATATTGATTTCACCAAGAACTCAGTTACTTTACAATGAACAATTATTCCCCAGGGGTTCATTCATGACTTTCATATGCCCGACTTTACGTCAAACTATGGTATTCCTAAACACCTTCAAGGAATAAATATACCTTCACTTGCTATGGCAAAGCACGGTGGTTCGGAGCAGTTCGACAACCTACTTGCACGACGCAGCTCACTACAGCAAGTGCCAAAGGAAGCCAACTCTCCAGTTGATCAGGAAGCTGCCCTCCTCTGCTGAGAAATCCAGCTCCAGTGTTTCCAACTCCCCTTGCGGGGTGTTTGAAATCGCGTCCCGAGACAGAGATACCAGACCTCCTTCATTCTAAGGTATGGAGCTGATAAGAACCTAAAGAAACCTTTGGTAGATTCTTGGCAAAACTAAACCTATGCAAAAGACAATACTTACTTCTTCCCACGTACTAAACCTAGGTTAGTTACATTGGGGTAGGCGTATTTTAGAAGCACCAGTTGAGTATTTTAGCCTGTGTTATTTATGTATGTATTTTTATATGGCTTATAAACCATACAATGCTCTTACAGTATTATTTCATATTACTGTTTACCCTGTATGCATTATACTTTGCATTTTGCCTAATGATTGTAGCAATTCACCTCTCTTGCATGAGAAATAAGACTGTTCAATAAACCTTTTATTGAAAACGTCCCGTCTTACTATTTCTCTGCAACTCTGTAGAAACGAAGCATGCACGATTGACTGAGTAAAATAGTTATCTATTGTTTCCACAACTCTGAGAGATATATTCTTATTCTTGGGAAACAAAGTTGTCATGTTTATGCGGTTTTCAGAAACAAATCCCTTCTTGTGCATTCAAGAAAGTTTCTAGTGACCTCTGAGTTAGCTGGCACACTCACTATTAAGTTTAGTATATTCGGTAGAGACCTATTGACTTAAGTCCTACGTCAAATCCTATTGGGAATATATTATTATTATATTATATCTGATTTTGTAGAGCGCTCAGCTACCCGTGGGTTTCCCGGCGCTAGAAGAACAGAAGTCAAAGAGGGCAAACGGAAGTGAAGGAACAGGTTACTGAGAGAACAGCCAGGTTTTCACTCCTTTGCGGAACTTAAGATAGGATGTTTCAGACCGCAAAGGGATGGGGAGCGAATTCCAGAGCGTGGGTGTCAGATAGGAGAACGAGCGCCCACCAACTCTGGCACGCTTGAAACGGGGGACAGAGAATCTGCAATGAGTGGAGGATCTAAGGGTGCGGGAGGGACAATATTGCTGGACTAAGGTGGATAAATAGTGAGGGGATTTTCCGGCTTTGATACGGTGCATAAAGCATAGTGCTTTAAATTTGGACCTAGATTCTATGCGCAGCCAATGTAGGCTACGCAGGGAAGAAGAGACTGAATTTGTTTTAGGCAAATTACAAAGTAGACGGGCAGCCATGTTCTGAACTACTTGGAGCTTCCGGGTGACCTCCTTGCAGGCACCCAGAAGAAGTACATTACCGTAGTCCAGCCGCGATGTCACTAGGGCCTGGACCACTGACTTCTGGGTATCTGGAGGCAGCATCCATGTGATCTTCCTCAGCCACCTGATGATGGTAGTACAGGTGGCCGAGACTTTGACCACATGTTGTCTCATGGATAGCTGATTATCAAAGAGGACCCCGAGATTGCGTGCTGTAGTTGCTGGGGCCGGTAATGGACCCATTTGCTGAGGCCAGTGTTGCGGGCCCCAGAGAGCGGAGTCCGGCCCAAACAAGAGAAGCTCTGTTTTATCGCCGTTCAGCTTTAGTTTGTTTGTCAGCATCCAATTGGCGATGTCAGTGAGTCCAGAACAAAGAGAAAAGGAAGGGGAGTGTTGATTGGAAGGAACTACGCTACATGGTAAGTACGGTTAGAATTACTTTTCCGGGTCAGTGTAAAAGATACAGCACTGGGTTCTCTCATGATAACAGGTGAGCAAATTGGAATTCGTTGTTCGTCTGATTTTAAAGGAATATTTTAAAGTTCCAAAACTCCACACTTAAAAGAATTTCCAATTGAAACCAGTCAATGTTAGCCTATGGAAGGAAATTCAAGTTACTGGTAAGTACGGTTAGAATTACTTTTCAGGATTGGTACTGGGCTCAAAGATGCAGCACTGAGGTCTCTCCTGATAACAGGTGAGTAAATCATAATTCCTAGTTTGGCTGATTTTAGAAGAATATTTGTACGTTTCAAAAATCGACACAGAAACTTTTTCAGCAAAAAAGCAGGCAATGATATTCTATGGAGGGAAATTCAAGTTACTGGTAAGTACGGTTAGAATTACTTTTCTGGATCAGTACTGGGCTAAAAGATGCAGCACTGAGGTCTCTCCTGATAACAGGTGAGTAAATAGGAATTCGTAGCTCGGCTGATTTTACAGGAATATTTTAAAGTTCCAAAACTCCACACTTAGAAGAATTTCCAAGTGAAACCAGTCAATGTTAGCCTTTGGAAGGAAATTCAAGTTACTGATAAGTACGGTTAGAATTACTTTTCAGGATCTGTACTGGGCTCAAAGATGCAGCACTGAGGTCTCTCCTGAAAACCGGTGAGTAAATTGGAATTCGTAGTTCGGCTGATTTTACTTCGGTCCAGTATATATAGAGCCACTTTCCTACACCATCCCCTCCCTTCACCACTGTGCAAACACAAGCCCTGTGGCACGTTTTAAGTTGGGTAAAATAACTCCCCTTCAATCCTGAGGGTCCCTAGGGTCCAATTAGCCCACTAGGTACATCCAGTAAGCGAAACAGAGCTGGGTAGCAGAGAGATGTAAAAAGGGGCTCGGCCTAGACCACCTCTCGGCAAAGCAGTACAGTGGCGCTTACTGGAAGCACCTGGTGGGCTAGTTAGCCCCCAGGGTCCCTCAGGATTGAAGGGGATTTTTTTTCCCAACTTAAAACACGCCACAGGGCGCATTTGCACAAGTCACCTCAGCCCGCCCCCTCCCTTCACCACTGTGGAAACACGCCTTGTGGCAATTTTAATTTGGGAGATTAAGTTCATTTGAATCCTGAGGGTCCCTAGAGTCCAACTAGCCCACTAGGCTCCTCAAGTAAGCGCAACAGAGCTGCGTAGCAGAGAGATGTAAATAGGGGCACGGCCTAGACCATCTCTCTGCAACGCTGCACAGTGGAGCTTACTGGAAGCACCTGGTGGGCTAGTTAGCCTCCTGGGGCTCTCAGGATTGAAGGAGAATGATATACCCAACTTAAAACACGCCGTTGGGCGTGTTTGCACACGTCACCTCAGGCCCCGTCCCCTCCCTTCCCCATTGTGTAAAAACGCCCTGTGGCCATTTTAACTCTGGAGATTAAGTCCCCTTGAATCCTGAGGGTCCTTAGGGGCAAATTAGCCCACTAGGTATCTCCAGTCAGCGCCATTGCAGAGAGGGGTAAAAAGGGGCATGGACTGCACCACCTCTCTGCAACGCAGCTCAGTGGAGCTTCCTGTAAGCACCTGGTGGGCTAGTTGGTCCCCAGGGTCCCTCAGAATTGAAGGGGAATTATTTCCCCAACTTAAAACGCACCACAGGGTGTGTTTGCACACTTCACCTCAGGCCCCGCCCCCTCCCTTCCCCACTGTTTAAACGCTCCCTGTGGCCGTTCTAAGTTGAGACATTAAGTCCCCTTGAATTCTAAGGGTCCCTTGGGTCAAACTAGCCCACTAGGTACCTCCAGTAAGCGCCACAGAGCTGCGTTCCAGAGAGGTGTAAAAAGGGGCATAGCCTCTGAACACCTGTCTGCAACGCAGCTCCCTGACGCATACTGCAGATACCTGTTGGGCTAGTTAGCCTTCAGGGACCCTCAGTATTCAAAGAGAATTAATTCCCCAACTTAAAACGTGCCATGGGCGCGCTTGCACACTGGTGAAGGAAGGGGGCGTAGCCTGAGGTGACATGTCTACAAACACGCCCTGTAGCGCGTTTTAAGTTAGATAATTAATTCCTCATCAATCCTGTTGGTCCCTGGGGGCCAACTAGTCCACCAGGTACCTCCAGTATGCGCTAGGGGTCTGTGTTGCAGAGAGGTGTTCAGAGGCCATGCCCTTTCTACAACAGTCTGCAACGCAGCTCCGTGGTGCTTACTGGAGGTACCTGGTGGGCTAGTTGGCCCCCAGGGACCCTCAAGATTGACAAGGAATTAATTCCCTAACTTAAACCATGCCACAGGGCATGTTTGCACACATGTGAATTCAGGCCCGCCCCCTCCCTTCACCATGGTGCAAAAGTGCCTGTGTTGCGTTTTAAGTTGGGGAATTAACCCCCCTTCAATCCTGAGGGTCCCTGGGGTGCAACTAGCCCACCAGCTACTTCCACTAAGCACCACAGAGCTGTGATGCAGAGAAGTGTAAAAAGGGGCGTGGCCTCAGAACACCTCTCTGCAACGCAGTCCCCTGGCACGTACTAGAGTTTCCTGGTGGGCTACTAGGCCCCCAGAGACCCCCAGTATTCAAGGGGAATACATTCCCCATCTGCAAACGCGCCAGGGGCGCTTTTGTAGATGTGATGGAAGGAGGGGGCGTGGCCTCACACGCGATGCCGGTCTTTTTTTTTATTTTAGGAAAGGCCCCCTTCTTTTTCTATTTTTTTGGCCCTTGGGACCCCATCCTCTAGGGCCTGCCCCCAATTATTCTTTTAATCTGGAAGGGGGCCGCGTGGGCCCCCCACCGAGGCCATTTTCAGCCCCGGGGACCCCATCCCCTGGGGCATGGCCAATTAATGTAAAATTTTTGTACCAAGGAGGGGGGCTGTGTGGCCCCCCTCCTGAGGCTTCTTTTAGCCCCATGGACTAATTTTTTTCACATTGTTGGGGAGGGAGCCACATGGCCCCCCTCCCATGCCACTTATGGTCCCCGGGACCCCATCCCCGGGGCATACTCACCTATTTCACATTTTTTTTTACCAAGGAGGGGGCTGGCTGGCCCCCCCTTCTGAGGGTTCATTTAGCCCTGGGACCCCATCCCCTGGGGCTCTGCCTCGTTTTTTTTCTTTTTTGGGGGTGGGGAGCTGCGTGGCCCCCCTCCTGGGCCAATTATTCCCCGGGGCCAGGCCTCTCGTTGGGGACCCTAGGGGGGTCCCCAATCCCTTCACGGTCCCAGCGGGCTCCCCGTCTTCTGCGTGACCAGGCAATGCTTTTCCACATGGGGAGCAGCTAACATGCTGCTCCCCATGTGGAAAAGCAATCAGCTTCGCTTCATTGAAGCGAGAGCAGGTTTCCCTGCTCTCGCCTCAATGAAGCAAAGCAGTTTGCAATGACAGGGTGGGAGCTGCGAGGCTCCCGCCCTGTCATTGCAAACTACAGTGTCCCGGGTGTGGGCACCCCGGGACACTGCAGGAGCTGGCCCTGGGGGGTGGCGGTCCTCAGGGCCATCGAGGGCTCCAGGAGGGGGGGCCGCATGGCCCCCCTCCCACATTCTACAAAGCCCCAGGGGTGGTAGTCCCCGGGGCTGGGGGTCCATCACGGATCCCCCAATCTAAATATTTAGAGCCCCAGTGATGTGGCGGTCCCCGGGGCTTGAGGCCCCCCACACAGGGTATTTAAAAAATAAAAAAGCCCCGGGGGTGGCGGTCCCCGGTGCTGCGGGGGAGCAGTGTGCCCCCCGCTATCAAAAACGAGATCAAGCCCTGGGGGGTGGTGGTCCCCAGGGCTGGGGGGCCTGAGAGTCCCCCCACCTAATGTAAAGAAGCCCCTAGGGGTGGCAGTCCCCAGGGCTGGGGGAGCCTGAGAGCCCCCCACCTAATTCAAAGAAGCCCCGGGTGTGGTGGTCCCGGGACTAGGGGCCCCTCTAGACCCCCCTTTACACAATAAGTTTTGCTCCCGGGATTTGGCCCCCTCAGTGGCTAATTAACAACGAAGCGTGGGAGGCTTCGTTTTTTTTTTAATTTCGGCTGAAATTCGCACTGGGTGCGCAAATCTCACAGATTTATTAAAAGAAAAAGTGGTTTTTTTTGGCCCTGGGGGTCCTTGTGGGAACCCCTGAGCAGGCCTAGGGGGCAGGGTGTTTCTACCCTGCCCCCTTTTTGCGTTCTGCTCGTTTGTTTTTCTGCTTTCTTGTGCCTCGGTTCTACCGAGCCACAAGATGGCTGCCAACACTTCCTGGTTTGGAGTGTTGACAGCCAATTAGCATACAGCTCGTGCTCGGCAGGGTGCACGGATCCTGGCAGCCATAGATATATCTGTGATTTTACTTTTAATTTTCTCAGGAACTACTGAATGGATTTACACCATTTAAGCAAAAGGCACGAGTCTGAACCAAGGACTACCTAGTTGCCAAATTTGGTGTAATTCCGTTCAGCAGTTCGGGCTGTAGCCGTGATTAACGGTTCCTATGGAAAATTGAATGGGGAAAACACGTTTTGAGACCCCCCCTTTTTTCTCAGCCCCCGCTTGACGAATCACCTAGACTTTCAGGATAGGAGTGGACCAGAGCGGGCCACCAGTTTTGAAAATTTCTCAAAGATTCGTCAACCGGCGCCAAAGTAATTCCAAATAGAATGTTGCGGATTTCCTATGGATAATAGGTCCTAACTATAACTACCTACTGGTGACTGCCTAACGGCCCACTCACTGTAATTCCGAAATGACATTTTATTTATGGATTCTTATATACTGCAGGAATCCTTTATTTTGAGATGCTGGGCACATACACAAGTGCAGCAAAAAGGCGAACAGGCCCACTCCATGCTCTAAAACAAGGTAAGTCGGCTCGTTGGGAAATGCACCAAAACGAATTAACTGCAATTTCGAAACTTTGACATCCACAAAGTGCCAATTGTTTTGTAATGAACATTAGAGTAAAACCTATCTTTTTATAGGCTTTCTGTTTTTTAAATGCTTCCTGTGCTTGCCAGGATATGTCATTCTTAACTATGTAATGACTACATACAGACTGCTTCAGTGCAATATGCATTATGTTAGCATATCAAGATCACACTCCTCTCGTAAATTTGTGGATTTTAGGCTCATTCCTGATTTCCCTCCTCCTGTTTCTCAATAAGGTGTCACAAGAGTGATAGGAAAAGGGCCGAAGCTGGAAACTAGAAGATTGCTTAGCGCTGAGGTGAAGGAGGCATGACTGCTCGGCCTTCGAGCTGAATGAACCCATAAGGGCTCTTGACACAACCAACTGGATTTAATAATAACAAATGAGCCGCAGTCGCAGCAACTAAGCATGAATAATCAGTGCAGTGCTGTGCACCAAGCAAATTACACCAAAAAAGAAATCGACAGGCTATTACACTGTAATAGAGTCGAGCTGCCATGGCTTCAGCTGAGTGAAGCTTTAGAGCCTCTTAAAAGGGAGGATTTGAGCAGCTTTAACCTGCCGAAAGGTAGGTTGGACTAGTTAAGCTTGCAATACAGCTGTGGTAGAAGTCTGACCTAGCATCTGTTTTGTTTGTTCATCGTTTTCCTGACAGCACTTTGGAGTGGTCATAACTACAGTATATTATCTTTCATGGAAACTATGCAATTTATCTAACCTAGCTACCATAGTACAAAGTTGTTATTTACGTTCTCGTTTAGGGTTACCTGCATTGATTTGGTGTGATTTTTTTATTATTACTATTTATTTCCTATAATCTGATCAATCCCTTTTCTAGGGTCCGATTTTGTGGCATGATTCTTTGTCCATCAACACTGTGTGGCTAGCACCTTATTTTGGAATAAACTCCTGCTGTATATTTGTCCATTTATTTGATATACTGTTTTAAATATAATTTGGAGAGGTATTTGTTTGCTTAACATTTCTAATGGTCACTGTGACGGGTTACCCAGATCTCTGCATGTCCATTTGGTTTTGCATGTGAATTTAGATGAATGTACAGGCTGTTTTCATGGTTTTAATTTATTGTTGTTGTACTTCACTGTTGATGTCCTTGTTTTATTGCGTTGGTGAGCCCCTTGAGGCTAGTTTAAACCAGCGTGTGTTGCACTTTACAAATAAAATGAATACAAAAACAATGCATGAAGGCTGTCACACTTCCCGATGGAAATGCTGATACAGTTCCTTGGCAGTTGAACTTTTAATCCCCAACAAAGCTTGGAGAGCTTGGATTACACTAAAGAAGCTCACTACTGACAAACATTGACCAAGCCAATAGGTCTGGCACTGGCCACCAGCCTTTTGGTTTTGGGAATGATTGTTTTGTCATGGTTTTTGCAAAAATGTATTGTTGGGAAAACCGGGTCTTTGCAAGCTGAAAAGAGGCCTCCCCAAACCCCAGGAAAACCTTCTTTATGGAAAAATATCAGTTTTTTTTGTCCCATTCCCTCAGATCTACAGATCTTTGTTTTTTTTGGTTGTGTTTGGAACAGCTTGGTTCTCTCTTGTGTGTCTGTTCCTAGTATTGCGCATTACCTGAGCATCAGCTCTATATTGTACACTCTAGATGTATTGGCTAGCCCAATATCCCTCCTGGGGATGGGAGAACTGGACTTGAGGATCTCTAGCGCTGTTAAGTGCAAGAATCACCCGATCCCACAGAGTGCTAGATGTTCCTCACTGTTCCTGCAGTGTCTAAAGACTTTCTATTAGATTGTCCCTTCATCCCTGGATCTGCCTTCTCTGTCAACAGCTGCTAGTGAAGCCACATCACAGTTAAGGTCAATGCTAGCCTGCTGGTGGGATTTCAGATATTTCTGGGTTTTAAGATCAGCGTATGGTCAGTGCTAGCCCATATCAAGGAATACACACCCATGAGGGGCTCAAGATCAGCTTATGGTCTGTTCTAATCAAACAGTATTTAATGCTAGCCCTAAACAAGATGGATGCATCTGGGGAGCAAGATGAGCTGAAGGGTGGGCTCTCTAGCCTGGTGGTGCATGGCTAACCATGGAACGGACAGGCATGAGACTGGCATCTGTGCTGGTACCATTTGATGCAAGAAATCAAAGTAACCTCCTACAGAGACATTTAACAACAGCAAGCTATTTTCACAAGGGAGAGAGTTAATGGTGGTTATTTAGACTCTACGGCACAGCTTCCCAAACTATGAGGCGCGACACATTACTGTGTCGCTCCCCAACCGTAGGTGTGTCGCGCGATGAGATGACTTCTGCCGGGAATCGACAAAGTCGAGCTGCAGGGTCTCTTAGAAGGGGTGAAACAAAACAAAGCCCTATTAACATGCACAAGGTCTTTAAAGACCTGTGAAGTGATTGGGTGTGGCTGTGAGCGGTCCCGGGCTGCCACACACGACGGGGGGTGGGTGGGGATGAGTGGGGGCTGAAGCCCTCTGATGCCAATGGGGGTGGGGGCTGAAACCCTTTGATGCCCACCTCATCTCCTGTATAAGGCAACCCTCCGGGCACTCATGACCACTGACACATACAGGGTCCCATCTCATCCCTCCTATAAGGGCAGCCTTGGGGTCACTCATGACCTGTAACACGTTCACTGCTAATCCCCCCCACCCGTCCTCCTGTAAGGACACTCTGGGGTCACTCATTGCCCGTACAGTGCCGCTGCCCGCCTCACCCCTCCTGATAGGGCAGCCAGGGTTGGTCAATCATGGCCAGTGAGTGGCATGTATAGTGCCCCCATAGCATGTCATGTGTGGGCAGGGTGGGGGGACGTGCATAAACTGACCGAGCCTGTGTGGAAGCAGCGTGGGGTCACCCACACACGCAGAAGATGGCTTTTACAGGCACAAATCTACTTTCTCTTAGTCAGTCACCTATGAGCAATAATCCATGCACCACATGATGCATCTCCTGCAGGATGGTCCAACGGTCCAGCGTGGGCGTGGCTGCTGAACTCGGTCCGTCACCATGTGTATCAGAACTTGTTGTTAACCTGGCTCAACACTCTCCATTAATATTATCAAGCCAATGAAAGTGGAGGTGTCACTCCTGCAGGTAAAGCCAGACGTTAGGCAGAAAAGCTACATCCGGGTCAGCATTCGGCGTCCAATTCGTGTTTCTAAGCACTTCCTAGCCTGTGTAGGCAAAGGTGTTGATGGACAGAGAATAAGATGAAAGGATTTGCTAAAGATCACACAGTTTGAGCAAGTGTGGAAGGCAGGATGAATCCACGGATTTTCATGCCGTGGTTTCATCCTTGCTTGCTATTTCAGTTGTTTTAACCCCCGATGGACTGCAGGGAATAAAAGATTGCCTAAAAGAGGCTGCGCTTTAGATGACATCTGCAGAAGTATGATTGGGGGGAGGGAGAAAGGGGGGTCCTAAGGAGTAATTCTAAGAAAGCAATAACGTTAATAAATAATGGTAGTAAACATCCTTTATGCTTTCCATGCAACTTTTGCCAAACTTTTTTTATTGATTTATTGAGCAAACTAGAGCCAAAGGTATCAGAGCGCTTTACATGAGCACCAGTAGTGTTACAGATAGACACTTGCATTTTTGTGTGTGTGTGTGTGTGGCGTTGTGTGTGTGTGGGGGGGTGTGTGTGGGGGGTTGTGTGTGTGTGTGTGTGGGGTGTGTGTGTGGGGGGGTTGTGTGTGTGTGGGGAGGTTGTGTGTGTGGGTGTGTGTGTGTGGGGTGTGTGTGTCGGGTGTGTGTGGGTTGTGTGTGTGGGGTGGTGTGTCTGTGGGGTTGTATGTGTGGGGTTGTGTGTGGGGTGTGTGTGGTGGGGTGTGGGGGGTTGTATGGGGTGTGTGTGTGTGGGGGGGGGGTGTGGAGTGTGTGGGGGGGGGTGTGTGGGGTTTGTGTGGGGGTGTGTGTGTGTGGGGTGTGTGTGGGGTTGTGTATGTGGGGGGTTGTGTGGGGTGTGTAGGGTGTGTGGGGTGGTGTGTCTGTGGGGTGGTGTGTGTGGGGTTGTGTGTGGGGTGTGTGTGGGGTGGGGTATTTGTGTGTGGGGTGTGGGGCCTGAACCCACCATAGGTGGTTCGGGCTCGCTCGCTGCGCTTCCTCACGTTACTGTGTCCCTGAAATTTTTTTCACAAAAAGGTGTGTCACCAACATGAAAAGTTTGGAAAGCTGTGCTCTACGGGTTATGCTAGTTAGTAGTTCCCGTTTTTTTTTTTGCACTAATCCTGACTAGAAACAAAGCTGAATTGGTGTTCGCTCGTGTTTTGGGTGCTCTGCTGCCACCAACTTTGATCAGGTGATCAAACAGTGAGAGTAAAACTTTTGAAAAAAGTCAGTTAAAACAGTGCTGGTACCACTGATGGGCATTATTCCCCATTATTAGCCCTGGCTGATGCCTAATTGGCAACAAATAGCTCACCACCTGGTGCCTGCTGTAAAGTGTGATTTGTGCCAGAGAGTTTTTGCACTCACACTTAACACTGGGGTCTTGGTAAAGTGCTATATGCGCACTGCTAATGCTAACATATTTCACAAGCTGCCCGCTGCACTTTAAGCTAGGAATGGAAAGGCGCATGTGTCAGCAGGTAAACACGAAAGGGTTCATTTTAACAACAATCCTGAAGTAATGTGGCATGCACAATGTTTCTTGTCTTGCCCGGCGCCGGTGCATTCTTGCTCGGGCCTCAGTTCAGAACTTCTTCATAATCATACATACAGTAAAGTCAGGGCTCGAGTCGGGTACCACACTGGGTGGACGGCGTCCCCCCACTTAAATTACCGGGGGGACGCCATCCCCCCTGCCAAACAGCGGGACTTCACTCTTTGGCCTCTCTGAGACGAGGAGCTTGGCACCTTTCGCGACGTCACTTTCGGTCGTGACGTCACTTCCGGTGACAGCGTCCCTCCACTTGTTTTTTTACGACTTGTGCCCTGAGTAAAGTGACCACGCTCGAGATAAAATAGCGTTGAATGGTTTGGTTTTTCATTTTTACTTACAGGTTTACTTTGCTGGTGGCACTGCCTTTATAAGAGGCCAGCTAAATGCTGATGCTGCTCCAATAACAGTGCCCTCCTCCACGTCGTGCTGAACTCTGGCTGCAGTGACTCTTGTGGTGCGTGTGTGCTGGGGCGTGGTCACTTGGAATTTAATTTTAAAAAAAAGGTTATACAGGCTGCTGCAGACTGCCCCTACCCCCCACAGGACCAAATGCAGCCCTGGCCCGCCCACCAGCAACACTAAAACGAAGCAAGCCAGGCAAATATGAAAGGACAATGTGGAGGATTTATTATCAGCGCTGTCGGCTCTCTCAGAATGAGCAGCATAGCAACACTCTTCTTCAAAAAGGAAGAGGGAAGACTCGTTTGAACACTGCAGTGAGTCAGTTATTTACTTTGTATGACAGCACATGCAGTGAGTTCAGAAGCGTCCTGCTTAATGTGAGTTCAAGTTGGCAGACTAGTACGGTGAAGACCCGGCTCTGACAAATAAGTGCCGGTGCTAAGCACCGGAAAGCACTGGCACAAATTAAGCACTTAATTAAGCCGCTATGAATGGTACAATAGAAAATCAATTATTGAATAGAGCTGCCTGAAACCCCCAATAGGTATATTATTCAGACAATTTTAGTACATTTAATAGCTCTTGGCTAAAATTAGACCTAAAAAGAATATACTTTCAAACTGTTTTCCATTGCATTTTTTTTCTTTGTGTTTGGGCAAAGCATTTTGTTTCTTTTCATATACTATTCTTGTTGCTTTAGGGGTTTTCTTCAAATTCATCAAAGGCGGCAAAGCGTGTTTCACTGCTGAATATTGTCAGCAATTCTTCAACTAACAATTACTTTAACTCCTCCTCTAAGTGAATGCATTAATATTCCAATATTTGCCATTTCATAAGAGATTGTATTGACCGCTCTTGAAGTGTCTGACGCTGTGATAAACTAGACACATCTTGGTACTTTTAGAAACAGGTTCTCTAATCACAAATAGATATTTGAATATCATTAGAAGTAGCTTTCTGACAAATTTCTTCACCACTCCCCCCCCCCAAAAAAACCTCTTTTATAAAACAACTCTCTATATCCTGTAAGATAATCATTACAACCGTTCTCGCTGTCAAATTTTGTGACTTTTTAAGTTTATTTTCAGACTATTTTCACCAGAAAAATAGTTGATAAATTGGTTGATAAACAACCTGAAGATCCACCCGCCCCCCATGGGGGAATGCACACTCTCCTTGTCTTTTTTTACAGTGTTATGGAGAGGGACATTTTTGCAATGGAGGGAGAATTAAAAGGTTGCAACCAGAGCTGGGATCCCCTTTCTAGTTTAAATATTAGGTTGGAAAACTTTTGCAGGCATTTTAAATGTTGGCCAGTGGTCTCTTCTATCGCTAACATCACAGAAGGGGATGTGAGATGGTAGTGTTATAAGGCAGGCTCCAGGTAGGCTCTGATAGAACCGTGAAATATTTCAAAAACACTTTCTGAAGGAAATGTGCCGGCTGTAGTCTAGGAATTTACCTCTTATGTTACAAATATTTCAGTTACAGTGGAATATCAGTCGTAACTATTAATTCCTTTCTAAATATAGCAGTTTTGTTGATGGTTTTGTCAGACAATGTGTCTTTGAACATTTTTGTGTGTATTTAAGCATCAGTCAGTCTTCAGGGTAACAATGTATCATGTAGTACTGACTGTGCAAACGTGAGCGAGCAAAACACCATCACTCTCACATCGCAAGATAGCCTGAGGATGAAGTGGGCTTACCCAATGCCACCTGATGTGTGTTTTGATGGGAGGTAACAAAATGTAATGACACTTAAACAGACCCCTGGATGAGGAGGGTTAACTGAAAGCCCCTCTCTGTATGTATGTATGTATATATATATATATATATATATATATATATATATATATATATATATATCTGGAACACTCCAAACTTTCTCATCCAAGTAAGGCACTGACTCCGTGAAATTTAGTTGATTCCAAATAAGTTTATTCTCTCATCTAGGCTGCTTGACGCGTTTCGGCGGTAAGCACCCGCCTTGTTCACAACATCATGACATTCTGTGATTGTATTTATACCCCTTAGTCATTGCATTACATCATGCATGTTCAACTCCTGTTTCTACGCACAATTTAGCTTGTTTTTCTCATTACACACACTAGTCACACCCAGTTCCCATGGTAATATGGGGCGTCGTCCACTTAAAATTGACATAAACAAGTTACTTTCAATTTTACTGCTAATTGGTTACATCATCCTCCCCCATGTTTGGTTTCGTTACTATAGAAACCCTTATGTCACATGAGCCTGGTGATTTTCTCATTCCTGCCTTGCCTGTTAACCGCTGGGTGTGTGCGCATTGCTTATGCCTGGGTGGACTGATTGCCACGAGTCAATTCCCATTTGAAAGACTTTCTCGGCGCTGGTGAGTTAGTAAACTGACACCATAGGCTTTTCCTGCTGTTTATTAATGTTTCCGAGTTGTTGGGCCTGTGGCGCTAAGCTGTATATACTAGGCGTGTGTTAAAGCGGGTACAGTTGGGAAATGTTGCAGGAATAATGCGTGCGCTTTAATAATACACACGGTTCATTAGGGTTTCAAAGGCGCGCGTTTGTCATGCCGCCTCGTATCTGCGTTAAAGAAAGCTTTTGTGAGTGGGTGCAGCGGGGGATATTTTGGGGATATTTTGAGCGCATTAGTACACATGCTTACTCTGTTTCTTAAGGCGCGCATTTGTAAGCACCTCGCAGTGTAATTCAAGGGCGCGCAGGGTCAGTTAGGGAAACCTGCTATTGCTACAGAGTGCTGATTGCATATGTCATGGCGCCTGTTTATTTACTCATGTTACCTAAACTCCCAGTGGACTTAGGCCAAGTTTTTAACATATTTACCATTTCATATGTATAACATTTACACATCATTTCCTAGTGGACAAATTTACAGGCATTTCTTCAGTGCCTTGCACTGATGGATATCGACATATCTAGCACTACAACATGACATCTAACAAAGGTTTTAGTCCTTATTGCATATACATATTACCTACTGGCGGTCACCAGTAGGTAGTGATAGTTAGGATTATTTTGAATAGGGAAATCGCAACATTCTATTGGGAATAACTTTGGCGCTTTGGCGCCGGTTGATGAATCTGCCTGAAAATTTCCTCAAAAATGCCTGGCAGCGCTCCGCTCCTTCACTGAATGTTTGGGGGGATTCGTCAAGCCGGGGCCGAGATAAAAGGAAGGTCCCAAAACGTGTTTTCCCCATGTTAATTTCCATAGGGCGGTCAACCTCACTTTTAGCCCTAACGGCTGAATGGATTTCCACCAAACTTGGCAAATTTGTAGGGACTGGTAGCCCGATGTGCCTTTGCTATGTCTGTAGATATGTGCTCCAGTGCATTTTGAGTAATTTAGGTTAAAAAAAATATATATATCTGGGCGGAGCCTAACCACACATCTGATCTGATTGGCTGTCAGCACTTCATCCAAGAAGTGTTGGCAGCCATCTTGGGACCAATATACATGATAGCACCTCATTAAAAAGCATTGTAGTTAATAGAGGGTTTTAGGACTTTAGTTACATTATAAATCATTTGTTGATGGTACCATACTCATTTTAGGAATTGTGGTGTGTTCTAAGGTGATTTTACCATGTAAAAAAGCCTTCTGCTGTGATATCATGAATCATGTTTGAAAGAAAACTAATATCTCATGATTTTCCCACAGTGGTTTGGAAGGGGATCTATAAGCTAAACTGAAAGCATATTTTCTGTAAATTCACATTGTCTTTTTCAGTCATGTGAGAATGAAGTCTGACATTCTCAGTAAAACACGTACATCCAACAAGGACAGAGACTGTCAGTTGATTCCTTTGTGTTCTACTGCAGCCTCCTAGAGTGTTCTAAAGAACAACTAGAGCGCTAACAGTCCTACTTATTACAAAGGTATAGCACACCTGAAGCCATCGTGATGGGAATAAAGTGGTAACTCTTGAAACATTTAATTTAAAAAGGAACAACATGAGGGGTTGTATTTTGCCATAGAAAGTATGATTAGTGCTTCTGAAAGAAAAATTAGGGATCATTTTGAGTGACTTCTCAAATCCTCTTCTATTTCATTAAAAAAATTCTGACATGCAGACTGAAACCTGCACTTTGAATACCAGCAGCAGACTTCCCTGGTGAGCAGTAGCTTTACCACAGTAATCTAAAGAGCAACTAGAGTGCTAACATTCAGAATGTATGGCAAATGTGTGACACATCTGAATGCCTTATAAATTAGGGCACATTTTGAGTGACTTCTCAAATCCTCTTCTATTTCTTTAAAAAATTCTGACATGCAGTGTCCCAAGATGGCCACCAGAGACAAAAGAGCCCAATTGTAGCCCAAATATCACCCAGATGTAGCCCAAGTATAGCCCAATGACAGAATGTCCCAGAGTGTTCTAAAGAACAACTAGAGCGCTAACAGTCCTACTTATTACAAAGGTATGGCACACCTGAAGCCATCTTGATTGGAATAAAGTGGTAACTCTTAAAACATTTAATTTAGAAAGGAACAAAATGAGGGGGTGTATTTTGCCATAGAAAGTATGATTAGTGCTTCTGAAAGAAACATTAGGGATCATTTTGAGTGACTTCTCAAATCCTCTTCTATTTCATTAAAAAAATTCTGACATGCAGACTGAAACATGCACTTTGAATACCAGCAGCAGACTTCCCTGGTGAGCAGTAGCTTTACTTCAGTGATCTAATGAGCAACTAGAGTGATAACATTCAGAATGTATGGCAAATGTGTGACACATCTGAATGCCTTCTTGATGGAACCAAAGTAAACAAGCATTGAAAATGCAATAGATCTCGCCCTCGTTTAAGTTAAAGCCATTCTGTTTGTAATGAGGTGGCTTTTTAGCTTTGCTTTTATTAATGTTTTTTAAACTTTCATGTAAATAACATGCATCTGTATGCATATATGTATATGTATGCATGCATTTATATTTGTATTTATATAGATATACAGATTATATATGTTTATATATGTATGTTTATATATATATACATACACATACAAATATATAAATGCATATGCATTTATATGCATATATATATGTGTATATATGTGCGTGTAGAGAGAGGTAGAGAGGTATAGGTGTAGAGGTAGAGAGGTAGAGGTAGAGAGGTAGCGGTAGAGAGGTAGAGACTAGTAGAGAGAGAAGTAGAGAGAGGTAGAGAGTAGAGAGTGAGTAATAGAGAGTAGAGAATGAGTAGTAGAGAGTAGTAGAGAAAGTAGCAGAGAGTGAGTAGTAGAGAGTAGTAGAGTGAATAGTAGAGTGAGTAGTAGAGAGTAGTAGAGAGTGAGTAGTAGAGAGTGAGTAGTAGAGAGTAGTAAAGAGTAAGTAGTAGAGTGAGTAGTAGAGAACAGTAGAGAGTGAGTAGTAGAGAGTTGTAAAGAGTGAGTAGTAGAGAGTAGTAGAGAGTGAGTAGTAGAGAGTGAGTAGTAGAGAGTAGTAGAGAGTGAGTAGCAGAGAGAGAGAATAGTAGAGAGTAGTAGAGAGTGAGTAGTAGAGTGAGTAGTAGAGACTAGTAGAGAGTAGTAGTGAGTGAGTAGTAGAGAGTAGTAGAGAGTGAGTAATAGAGTGAGTAGTAGAGAGTGAGTAGTAGAAAGAGAGTAGTAGAGAGTGAGTAGTAGAGAGTAGTAGAGAGTGAGAAGTAGAGAGTGAGTAGTAGAGAGTAGTAGAGAGTGAGTAGTAAAGAGTGAGTAGTAGAGAGAGAGTAGTAGAGAGTGAGTAGTAGAGAGTAGTAAAGAGTGAGTAGTAGAGAGTAGTAGAGTGAGTAGTAGAGAGTAAGTAGTAGAGAGTAGTAGAGAGTGAGTAGCAGAGAGAGAGAGAATAGTAGAGAGTAGTAGAGAGTGAGTAGTAGAGTGAGTAGTAGAGACTAGTAGAGAGAGAGTAGTAGAGAATGAGTAGTAGAGAGTAGTAGAGAGTGAGTAGTAGAGTGAGTAGTAGAGAGTGACTAGTAGAGAGAGAGTAGTAGAGAGTGAGTAGTAGAGAGTGAGAAGTAGAGAGTGAGTAGTAGAGAATAGTAGAGAGTGAGTAGTAAGGAGTGAGTAGTAGAGAGAGAGAGTAGTAGAGAGTGAGTAGTAGAGAGTAGTAGATAGTGAGTAGTAGGGAGTGAGTAGTAGAGAGAGAGTAGTAGAGAGTAGTAGAGTAGTAGAGAATGAGTAGTAGAGAGTGAGTATTTGAGAGTAGTGGAGTAGGAGAGAGTAAGTAGTAGAGAGTAGTGGAGAATATTCCAAAGTTTGGCACAGCACCACTTGCACAATAAGTCCAATCAAATCATATCACTTAGAGTCCTTATTGAAGCGCTGAATCTTGGTGTATATTCAAATGCTTTTATTTTCCTTAAGTTTATGTACCACAGCCAGCCGAAACGTTTCGTTCTGTACAACAGAACTTCTTCAGGGCGTTCCTATTTCCTTCAAGTTATGTCGGTATCCTGTTGTCATATAACTAGATATTTCTTCCAAATGTTAGACAAGACGTAAGTACATTCTTATTCAAAGTGACTAGGTATCAATTTTACCCACACAATTCGGGCAGACTTGAGTAATTTATAGCATCCTCAAAGTCAGTCTTTCAAAAATTCCAAAGTATAGGACTTGATAATCCAAATCCGAATGTTTCTCAAGAAAAGTCATTTTCAATAGTTCGGAATATCGGTGTTTGAGCAGATATGACCCAGGGACCCCCAGTATGCAAGGGGAATTAGTCCCCCCTCTGCAAACGCGCCAGTGGTCTGCGTTGCCGAGAGGTGTAAAAAGGCGCATAGCCTCATTACACCTTTGTGCAATGCAGCCCCCTGGCGCATACTAGAGGTTCCAGGTGGGCTAGTTGGCCCCCAGGGACCCCTAGTATGCAAGGAGAGTTAGTTCCCCCTCTTCAAACATGCACGGGGGCTGCATTGCAGAGAGGTGTAAAAAGGGTGTGGCCTCATTACACCTCTCTGCAATGCAGCCCCCTGGCGCATACTGGAGGCTCCTGGGGGGCTAGTTGGCCCCAGGGGCCCCCAGTATGCAAGGGGAATTGGTTCCCCCTCTTCAAACAATCACGGGGGCTGCGTTGCAGAGAGCTGTAAAAAGGGGCGTGGTTAATCAGTTTAATACTTTGCTCTCCATAGCAAATTGTCCTTCCACAAAATTTGCAAACAATTTTGAAATCTCCAAACTGGGTTTGGATGTTGGGGACCATCTCACTTGTCTCTGGACCCGATGGAGTGGGTTGCTTACTTTGGGAGGTGCTGGGTGAAGATTGGGGAGGGTTTCTGGTCAGTTCTCTGACCTCTGCCGCAGCATAGTTGTTTGGGTGCCAGCGTTGCATGTGGCGAATCATGGTGTTGTTGCCAAAAGAATACTTTTTGGCAGGGTTCCCCCTGGAAAGTACAGTGCCACAGATAAGACAAGTAACCTTTGGTGCATTAACTTTCTTGAGGCCCCTGGGGATTTTAAAAAACTCCCAGACAATGTGCTCCTTTGGCTTATAGGTGGTAGTATCTTCAGGCAGGTACCGCCTCTCCTCCTCCTCCTCCTCCTCCTCTTCTTCTTCTCCACCACTGTGGTGTTGTGGTGGTCCTTGTGGTGGTGGTGGTGGTGGTGGTGGTGGTGGTGGTTGAGATGCTCCTGCTGCTGCTGCTACTGTAGCCATTTCTCAGTACAAATAGGTACAAATAGGTCTGCAAACAGGTCTTCCTCAGTCAAAGTAAAAAGTGAAAATGAGGAAAAAAAGGTGGGGGGCATTCATCTTTTGGAAAACAAAACTGTCCTGAACCAATGAAAAGTGTTATTTTCAGGTCACATAACACTGGCTTTATCATTTGGAAACCAAAACTGTCCTGAACTAATGAAAAGTGTTATTTTCAGGTCACATGACCCGACGCGCCCAGGTGCGCTTACGTAGCGCGATCATATGCCCTCGAGTGCTTCCGGGTGCGCTTACGCTCTGCGTATCACGCGGACGCGGCTACGCGATATGTCACGATGATGTTTTTGTTTGCGGCAATATCGCTAACGGGACGCTCACCGGTACGCACACCGGGGCGCGCCGCATGACTGCGCTTACCAGTGCGCTCACCGGTACGCGCACCAGGAGCGCTCCAGGGCAAAAAAAATTACAAAAATAAAAAACATGACCAATATACATAAAAAAAATAGTATTACATAAATATACAATATAGGATTCATTATAAAAAATATTACATTTCATAGCTATAGAAATTTGCTATTAAAAAACCTTTGAAATTCACTGAAAAAAACATAGGTTTGAGGCCCTATATATAGTTAGGAATTAGCATTTAAAAAACCTATGAAATTCACTGAAAAAAACATAGGTTTCACACCAGTTATAGTCAGGAATTAGCATTTAAAAAAGCTATTAAATTCACTGAAAAAACCATAGGTTTGACACCAGTTATAGTTAGCTGGAAATTTTACTGACATAAAATCATTGAAATTCCCACGTTATAGTTAGTTGAACTCACTATAACTTGCGCGCCTGCAATGCACTGCTGATGACATCGCATATTACATCACTCATGACATGGTCAGTGACATCACTCATGACATCACTGATGACACCATCCTTGTGACAGAGTGACAGACCTCCTTTCAGTGTAATGTAACCCTTGAAACACATATTCAAAAATAGAAACTAACATTTTCAAAAAAATGGAGATACCCATACCAGTTACAACAACCAATTCAGTAATTCCACCATCTATATACACATCCACTCATTCACCAACAGTTCTATATAGTCACTCATACATATACTCACTCATCATATGTAGTGATACACCTATACATCCTGTTACACACCAACAGTCATCCAAAAGTTACTCACACATGCAAATAAACTATTGAAAATCCATTTATTTGCATATACAACTATACACACACTACCACCTTACTTCTAAGGAAACTTACACATACTTACTCTCTTAAACAATCACTTATAGAAACACATACTTATTTAAACAGGAACTCTTACAATCTCTCACTCTCACATATACGTACTTATATAAATCAATACTCACATATACTAGATTAAAACATATGTCGTTACTGTTAAAGACACTAGTGAGATAGTCATTCACTCACTAACACACACACATATACACACTCATCCACCCATACAGTCCTGCACATATGCTGTCTTCAAAACACATCCAAATAGTGAATCAGTCACTGATGCATGTATGTGCTAAGTAATACCCCCACCAAACCATACAGACAGTCATACTGATACTAAAAAAAATCTAATAACCCATATACACACACATGTAGCTACTCACCAACCCATGCAGCCACTTATACACAAAGTGAAACACTGATACATATATTTAAATATTTAAACATTACTCGCTAATATATGTATTCACTAAGATACACTTAATAAGCCAGTTAACCAATCAATTTTTTGTTTTAAAAACAACCTTTTAGACACTTATTTAAACATTTATTCTTCCATCGACCTTTACATATACATATATAAAACATATTTATTTTTCAGAAAGACACACATTCACTGGATGGTGTCAACAGTGATGTCATGAGTGATGTCACTGACCATGTCTTGAGTGATGTAATATGTGACGTCATCAGCAGTGCATTGCAGGCGCGCAAGTTATAGTGAGTCCAACTATTTTTTATTTTTTATTTGTTTAGTTTGTATAGCGCAAACAGCTACCCAACAAAGGGTTTCCCGGCGCTTGTGCTTCAGAGAAGGGAGTTTGGACAGCTGACTTAGATGTTGAACAGCCAGGTTTTAATGGCTTTTCTGAAACTGATATAATTAACCTCTGAGCGCAAAGCCTGTGGCATAGAGTTCCACAGGGAGGAGCCATGGTAGGCAAAGGATCTGCCTCCCATGCGTGATAGTCTTATTTTAGGCACAGCAAATTTGATCGCTGTTGCGGATCTCAGCGTCCTGGATGGACGGTAGTGTTGTATCAGATTTAACAGGTATTTAGGGGCTTTGTTTGCTGAGATTTTATGCATAAAGCATAGTGATTTGAATTTAATTCTGCTCTCAATTTTCAACCAGTGCAATTCTCGTATGAGTTTGGTAGTATGTGCATGGATGGGAATTTTACCTAACAATCTTGCCGCAGCATTCTGCACGGTTTGTAGTTTGCGGACTGTGGCTTTGTTGGCTCCCAAGTATAGTATATTGGCATAATCCAATCTGGATGTTATGAGGGCGTTAATGACAGTTCTTTTGGTGTGATCTGGTAGCATCCAGCAGATTTTCTTTAGCCACTTCAAGATGACAAAGCAGGTGGCTGATGTTTTGATGGCCTGCTGGTGCATGCTAAGAGTGTCATCTACCACAAAGCCAAGGTTACGGGCCTGGTTAGTTGGTATAGGAGGAGAGCCCATTACTGGAGGCCAGTGTTGGGGTCCCCAGAGTTCTTTATTTTTTCCTAGGATTATGAGTTCGGTTTTTTTCACCGTTTAATTTTACGAAATTACTAACTATAACGTGGGAATTTCAATGGTTTTATGTCAGTAAAATTTCCAGCTAACTATAACTGGTGTCAAACCTATGGTTTTTTCAGTTAATTGAATAGGTTTTTTAAATGCTAATTCCTAACTATAACTGGTGTGAAACCTATGGTTTTTTCAGTGAATTTCAAAGGTTTTGTAAATGCTAATTCCTAACTATAACTGGTGTGAAACCTATGGTTTTTTCAGTGAATATATATATATATATATATATATATATATATATATATATATATATATATATATACATATATATATATATATATATATATATATATATATACACATATATATGTGTGTATATCTATATATATATATATATATATATATACACATATATATGTTTCTGTGCATTTGAAAGTGCTTTGATGGGCTGTTCTGAGCCCATTGCCAGAGGCCGCCCTGAAGGGTCGGGGACTCTGGAATCGTAAAATGTTGTTTGGATATTAACTGAGGAGCATGACCCTCTCACACGCCCAGCCTACTAAGGAAGTCACTGTGGTAAAAAGGGAGCACGTGCTGAAAGGGATTCGAGATGGATTATTTCTCTCTATGATCGTGCTGGTGGATGAGATTTGTTTTGAGCATCCGTAGAATGACAGCACTACGCAAGAGACACAAACTCACCTGACTGTTTTCTCTCAAAAGATTCCACATTCAAACCGTGCTATTGCCAAGTAAGAACATTGAATTATGGTGATATAAACGAGGACTTCCAGATATTTTACACAAAGGAATTCACAATGCACTGTGGGACTTGTATTTTTTCACTCTAGTCACATGATTAAGTACTTTTAAAGCATGCACGAGCAAGTAATTTGTTTGCCTTCCACCTGTGATCAAAGTTAGAGATGCAGAAATGTTAGGTACAGGAAGCATATTGTACTGCTGTATTTCAAAATAAAGCCGCATTTCCAGTATTGGGCCTCTATTGTTTCTGTGCATTTGAAGGTGCTTTGATGGGCTGTTCCGAGACCATTGTTACAGGCCGCCCTGAAGGGTCGGGGCTCCAGATGTGTGTATGCACTTATCTGGGTTGCACTAAAAACATGCCATGTTTACATGCAAATTTGCACAGATGTACTTTACCTTTGGGATTGATAATTTGCCCACTTGGGCGACATATGTTCCTGTTTAATTTATGCTGGCGCGAATAGGAGACAATAACTGTGCCCTAATTTTGCATTTTCATTTGTTTTTATCAAGGGCAGTGTCTTCAGCAAGGATTTGAATATTTATAAATTTTAACATGTATAAAGATATGTATATTTTTTATATGTTTTTAAAAAATTGTATTCTTAAATTGCTGAGACACTTTGCTCACATGTGCATTGCCCTTGATATTTGGACCATCCTTACCATGATGATCCAAAGTAGTCAAATCTCGAATGAGTTTTACTGTGTGTATATTGTAAGCATAGTACATTCTCTATGTTCATGGCACGCTGCACTTTATACTATAAATATACACTCCGCCCTTTAACTCGTGTCATGTGATCAAGGCCTTTTCAGGCTGAAACGCGTAATGGCGGCATGGTGAAGAGCATTAATAAAATTTAACTTCACCAGTTCTGGGTCTCGCCTCGTCTGTGGTCTACTACCTGAGAAGACGTCCTTTCTGCCATATATATATATATATCAAAACAAAACACTTTCAGGCATAGAGTAATGCATAAATTATGCAAAAAAGAAGGAGTGAACTCTGGGTAGTTCTCAAGTTTAGGTGGAAAGCAGCCCCTGTTAGAGCACTCTCAACACCAGTGACACTCTAGATCTGCTCACCTCAAATGTCTGTTTTTCTATCAAGGTTTTTAAGCATAGGATTAGCACAGTGCTATCTATGCCTAGATAGAAATGGACAAAGTCTTTTGCCATTTACACAGCAAAGTCTTTAAGCATAGGACTAGTATAGTGCTGTCCTTGCCGAGCTGTAAAATGACAAAAGCCATTTATCACTCCAGGCACAATATTACAGCTTTGAATTGGTAAAATACCAACTCAAGCCAGCCTGAAATGAGTAAAAGCAACCCCTGACACAGTGTTTCGCTCTAATTAGAGCTCTTCAGAGAGGTATAGCTTTGTCCAGACACAAGGGAGCACCCAGTATTAAGTCAAAACAAAAACCCTTTCATGGATAGAGTGATGCATAAATTATGCAAAAAAGAAGGAGAGAACTCTGGGTAGTTCTCAAGTTTAGGTGGAAAGCAGCCCCTGTTAGAGCACTCTCAACACCAGCGACACTCTAGATCTGCTCACCTCAAATGTCTGTTTTTCTATTAAGGTTTTTAAGCATAGGATTAGCATATCCACGCCGAGATAGAAATGGACAATAGGGATGATGAAACTTCCAGTTTGAGCTCAGTGTTGCTTACTAGTGAATCAAGCTACGAGTCTATAAGCCAGGAAAAAACTGTGACCATTTTAACTCTCGAGGAAGAGCTTGATTTTTTAGTTGCGGAAAGACTGTCCACTCTGAGACCATGTCAAAGAAATGCGGCAACAAACGTGGCAACAAAAAAAGACGAGAAAGAAGGATAAAACAAAGGCAAAAATATAAAGAAAAAGAAGATGAATCAACATTGGCAGAAGAGGAAGTAGAAAATGAAAAATCTATCATCAATCTCTCTGATGTCATTCTTTCCAAAGCCGAACAACAACTGCTCTCTCTTGGTCTGAACTTTTGCCCTGAACAACCTTTCAAATATGCATCCACACGCGTGGATGTATATTGTTTCATCCGGAAGCTTAAACTCAAAAAATTTCTCACCCTACAGAAACTCAAAGCCAATACTGATAAAAGCCCCACTTCTAATCTCAAAAAGTTTCCAGTGTTCAAATTGAATTAATCCAAAAGAGAATCGAAAAGAAAAATTAGAGTGCAGGGTGTTTTTATTTTCACCGCACCGTTGCAGTCAATAAATGATCCAAAAATGTTATGGAAAATATTGTACACAGTATATACAAAGTTCAATGCGCCCACAAGGAAAAGGGAAGGGAGTGCAAGGGAAAGGGGTACACAATTCATGATAATTATGCATTACTAATAAAAAATTCTCATATGCATGAATCTACTGATCACCATCACAAAAAATCATAGATCCCCATATAAGGGGTCAAACAGTGTACAAACATCAAAGAACGTTTCAAAATAGAAGCTCCTAATCAGCTGTATACATCAAGCTATCCTTAGGAGTTCAGGGTTGTAGAAGGAAGTCTACGTTTCGACCCAGAAAGTGTAGGGCAGTAGATCCTTACTAAGCGGGTCTTCGTCAGGACGTGTAGGAAGGGAGGAAGGTAGGGTGGGGCTGTTCCTGTTGAGAGATCAAAAGGCGGCCTGAAAAAACGTGGTCCTTATCATGGCTGTAACATAATTTTAGCTGTTGATGTCCATATCTCTGTATTAGGGCATAGTTGGATCAAAAGAATCAATCGTATTAATCATATGTTATCTCCTCTGTAATTGCGGGGTAGCGTTGTTAGATCCTAGAAGTCGGGTAATCACTTAGGCTTTATCCTGAATGAGTTAGATAAGTCGAGGAGCGCGCAAGTCAGCGTCCGACTCCGGCAAGCCAAAACCAGGAAGTGATTACCCGACTTCTAGGATCTAACAACGCTAAGATAAGGACCACGTTTTTTCAGGCCGCCTTTTGATCTCTCAACAGGAACAGCCCCACTCTACCTTCCTCCCTTCCTACACGTCCTGATGAAGACCCGCTTAGTAAGGATCTACTGTCCTACACTTTCTGGGTCGAAACGTAGACTTCCTTCTACAACCCTGAACTCCTAAGGATAGCTTGATGTATACAGCTGATTAGGAGCTTCTATTTTGAAACGTTCTTTGATGTTTGTACACTGTTTGACCCCTTATATGGGGATCTATGATTTTTTGTGATGGTGATCAGTAGATTCATGCATATGAGAATTTTTGATTAGTAATGCATAATTATCATGAATTGTGTACCCCTTTCCCTTGCACTCCCTTCCCTTTTCCTTGTGGGCGCATTGAACTTTGTATATACTGTGTACAATATTTTCCATTACATTTTTGGATCATTTATTGACTGCAACGGTGCGGTGAAAATAAAAACACCCTGCACTCTAATTTTTCTTTTCGATTCTCTTTTGGATTAATTCAATTTGAACACTGGAAACTTTTTGTGTTTGGTCAGGGACCACTTCTATATATACCGATTAATTACCCAGGTCCCATTGACTACATGGGTCAAACCCTATTATCTATAATCCACTTCTAATCTCAGCATGGATAATGAACAGCCACACTTATCAGCAGCTGATGTCACCGCACTGTTGGAGATGCACGATCTAAATAAGGCAACCAACTCGCAACCCATTTGGCCAGAATGTGACATCAGCACCCAAAGAAGATTGATTAAAATGTATATGACACAAAAGGGAGCGGGCGCGACTCCCTTTAAAGGTAAATCCAACTTTGTTCCCCTCATGGTTAAAGACCCTTTGGATACTTTTCCTGATTGTATTACGACAGAAATCAAACAGCTATACCGAAAGACCAATAACATCAAGAGGCATAAATTCAATCAAAAGCGGGCCAACTGCAACGCTCTGATGAAGAAGTTAAGCAACAACCCTGAGATTGTAATAAAAATGGCAGACAAGGGCGGAAACATTGTCATTTGGCCCAAAAAAGACTACACCACTGAAGCTCACAGACAATTGAGTGATAAGGCGTGTTACATAAAATCCAGTAACAAAGAATATCTAAAGGCCAACGACAATTTAAACAAGCTCTTGTTAAGATGGCGTAGAGAGGGCCTCATCTCGGGAGATGAATACAAATATATGTACAATGAATTCCCGGTACTGCCAGTCTTTTACTTAATACCAAAGGTCCATAAAGGAATTATGCCTACACCTGAAAGACCTATCATCTCAGTGATCAATAGCATGGGAGAAAAAGTTGGGCAGTATATTGACTTTTTTCTTCAAGATCTGATAAGCAATCTACCCAGCTTCGTCCGCGACGCAAGTGACTTTTTGAAAAAAATAGAAGACCTTGAATGGCAGGACAATATGTTGCTTATAACTTTAGACGTTGAGTCCCTGTATACGAGTATAGAACACAATCATGGTCTATTAGCAGCTTGACACTTTTTAAGTCATAGACCTTTGGATTTTTTCGAACACAATAAGGCCATACTTAGTCTAATAGAATGGTGTTTGAACAATAACTATTTTCTATTCGGAAAAGAAGTGTGGAGACAATTGAGAGGTGTTGCAATGGGAGCCTGCTTCTCCCCCAGCTTTGCGTGTTTACACGTGGGCTGGTGGGAGGAGCCGGTTCTGAACATGGCACATCAGGTATGGGTGCAAGAAAAGATCATCAAATATCTCAGATATATAGATGATATCTTTATAGTATGGCAGGGTGATGAAAAAGAAGCCATTTCCTTCATTGATGAAATTAATAATAATTCCCTCAACTTAAAATTCACCTCCCACATCAATGCCAAGCAGATTGAGTTTCTTGATGTTAATATCTATATCGATGAAACCAATAGATTGCAAACCACTCTGCACAGAAAGTCCACCACAGGCAACACTACTCTGCATGCTTCTAGTCTCCATCCTAAGCACACCATTTATAGCATTCCTTTTGGTGAAATCATACGGCTCAAAAGAATTTGCAGCTCTTCTGGTGACTTTGATAGATGTGTAAAGGAATTACGAGAAAGGTTAAAAAAGCGAGGTTATTCTGACGCTATGTTTGAACAGGCTCTGGCTAAAGCCAATTTAAGAACAAGAGCCAGTCTCTTCCCATCTGAATCCATTACCAGAAAAGTCACTACATGTACAACTGAAACTATTGATTCACAAAATGACTGCCCTAGATTTATAACTGCCTTTAGTGATCAAGAAGCCAAAATTAGACAGATCATAAATAAGAATTGGTCCATTGTATTAACAGACAATATATTGGGGCACATGTTACCTAATAAACCTCTAGTAACTTTTCGTAGGGGACGTACCATGGGAGCCAGTTTAGATGTCAGCAGTCCGGAACTGAAGCATAAGGCTATCTGGCTACAACCTGCTGCCGGATTCCGTAAATGCTTCAGTTGTCGGGCCTGCAAGTTTGGCATAAATAAGACCCATTACCGTACCCCCTTTAATAGCTCTGAAATCCCCATTACAGGCAATTACAATTGTAATACTGAGTTTGCTGTTTACGCCCTGACATGCACCTGTGGCCTCAAGTATATAGGCAGTACCAAACAACAGATGCATGTCAGGATCTTGCAGCATCTCCGTGCTACCTTGCATAGTGATCCTGCCTATCCGGTGGCCCGTCACTTTTTGAGCAAACACAATAAAGATGTCAAATGTTTGACTTACTATGTAGTGGCAGCGGTACCTAAACTATTAAGGGGAGGTAACAGAGAGTTGAAACTAAGACAACTAGAATCCAACATGATCCTCGAGTTTGACAGTAAATATCTGAATGGTCTGAATACCACCGAGGATTTATACAACTTTCTGTGACACTCTATATTTTCTGAGTCTTCTGCCATGATCCTCATGCTCTCTGTAAAAATGTACCTCACCTCACGGTAGTCAGGGTCCCTGTTGCCTGTGAGGATTCTAGAATGTCTGTATCTAATTCAACAACGTCTATTTTTGCAAGTCTGTTTCCTGTTGGCTAGTCAGGTTCCCTGTTAGTCACTAATATATTTACTACAGCTGCACAGCTACCCTCAGTGTATATAGATGTGTATATATAAATATGTATTTTTCAGATTTTTATCAGATTTTGGCATGTATGGTTTTATTCACTAGGTGTTTTATAGATTTTTTTTATCATGGTAAATTATCTGATCAAATTTGTAATGTTTTAATGTTAGGCCTCCTTTTTACAAAACGTGGCTCTGTTCCCAATTGTTAATTTGGCCTATTTGCATTGCAATTACTGGTTGATTTTATCATGCACTTTAGCACTTTATTCCACTTTATTTGCACATGTAAGAATATTTCCGCACTTTAGGCATTGACTAAATGTCACTATAGCAACACAATAAGGTCTCCTGTTTGCCCTACCACCTTTTGATACTGTTGACATACACTATGTGATAAATCAAATTTTGCATTGAGCGATTTATAGAATGCTATGGTATTACTATCAGAAACTAGGATTTATCCTGTTATAATAATCTATTCTGGTTTTATAAATTATGTTTCTGATTTTATTCATAGATAATGTATATTTATATTTGTTTATATATATTTATATATGGATAACTTAAATACTCTGTTATTTATGGCTCATTTTGCACGTTAAACACTGAATGCATAGTATGTCTTCCGTTTCTATTGTCACATGACCGGGTTGGAGGTGGGCCACGGGAGCGTCACTAGCATTACAAAAAGTAAAAAGTTACATTTGGTCTTTTGCATGTGAACAAGGGCTGTTCCAGCCCGAAACGCGTCTTGCCCTTCTACCCTTCCAAGAATGCAATAAAGAAACCTGTAATCTTATCTGGTGGTCCGTCTCCTGCTTACTTCGCCGATCCGCACTGGGACTGGAGGTAGTGCCTGGAGTTTTTGCACTTGGTGGTCCTTCTGGGACCCCCTGAGAAGGGCTAGGGGGTCAGGGGGTCTCTACCCTGCCCCATTTTCGCGTTTCCACTCTTGTTATGTGCTCTCTTGTGCCTCACTTCTCCTGAGAAACAAGATGGCTGCTCAGGTGGTTCCAGAAGGATAATAACTTATATAAACGTTATCCGCTAATAGAATTAGCATTTAAAAAACATTGCAAATTCACAGAAAAAACTATAGGTTTCAGGCCTTATATAGTTAGGAATTAGCATTTAAAAAACCTTGCAAATTCACTTAAAAAACCATAGGTTTCAGGCCTTATATAGTATTATAGTTAGGAATTAGCATTTAAAAAAGCTTGCAAATTGACTTACAAAACCATAAGTTTCAGGCCTTATATAGTTAGGAATTAGCATTTTAAAAACCTTGCAAATTTACTTAAAGAACCATAGATTTCAGGCCTTATATAGTTAGGAATTAGCATTTAAAAAACCATTGAAATTGCTCCTATATAGTTAGTTGTACTAACTATATTTCGCGCACCCGCAATCCACTTCTGATGATGTCACATATTACATCATTCATGACATGGTCAGTGACATCACTGATGACATCACTGATGATATATATATATTCAGTGAAAAAACCATAGGTTTTACACACGTTATAGTTAGGAAATAGCATTTGAAAAACCTATGAAATTCACTGAAAAAACTATAGGTTTGACAACAGTTATAGTTAGCTGGAAATTTTACTGACATAAAACCAATGAAATTCCACGTTATAGTTAGTTGGACTCACTATAACTTGCGCGTGTAATGCACTGCTGATGACATTACATATTACATCACTCATGACATGGTCAGTGACATCACTCATGACATCACTGATGACAGACCTCCTTTAAGTGTAATGTAACCCTTAAAACACATATTGGAAAATAGAAATTAACATTTTCAAAAAAATGGAGATACCCATACCAGTTACAACAACCAATTCAGTAATTCCACCATCTATATACACATTCTCTCATTCACCAACAGTTCTATATAGTCACTCAAACATATACTCACTCATCATATGTAGTGATACACCTATACATCCTGTTACACACCGACAGTCATCCAAAAGTTACTCACACACATACTCACACATGCAAATAAACTATTGAACATCCATTCATTTGCATATACAACTATACACACACTACCACATTACTTCTAAGGAAACTTATACATACTTACTCTCTTAAACAATCACTTATAGAAACACATACTTATTTAAACAGGAACTCTTTCTATCTCTTAGTCTCACATATACTGACTTATATATATCAATACTCACATATACTAAATTAAAACATATCTTGTTACTAATAAAGACACTAGTGAGGCAGGCATTCACTCATTAACACACACATATACACACTCATCCACCCATACAGTCCTGTACATATGCTGTCTTCAAAAAACATAGAAACAGTGAGTCAGTCATTGATGGATCTATATGATAAGTAACACCCCCACCAAACCATAGAGACACTCATACTGATACTAAAAAAACATCTAATAACCCATATACACACACATGCAGGTACTCATCAACCCATGCAGCCATTTATACACAAAGTGAAACACTGATACATATATTTAAATATTTAAACATTACTCGTTAATATATGTATTCACTAAGATATACTTAATAAGCCAATTAACCAATCATTTTTTTTTTAAAAAACATCCATTTACACACTTATTTAAACATTTATTCTTCCATCGACCTTTACATATACATATATAAAACATATTTATTTTTCAGAAAGGCACATATTCACTGGATGGTGTCATCACTGATGTCATGAGTGATGTCACTGACCATGTCATGAGTGATGTAATATGTAATGTCATCAGCAGTGCATTACACGCGCAAGTTATAGTGAGTCCAACTAACTATAACGTGGAATTTCATTGGTTTTATGTCAGTAAAATTTCCAGCTAACTATAACTGTTGTCAAACCTATAGTTTTTTCAGTGAATTTCATAGGTTTTTCAAATGCTATTTCCTAACTATAACGTGTGTAAAACCTATGGTTTTTTCAGTGAATTTCATAGGTTTTTTGAATGCTAGTTCCTAAGTATGAAATCACGTTTGTAACTAGATAGTGTCACCGCCTACACGTCCTAAGAAGCGCATGTAAAGTCATGTGACTTGAAAACAACACTTGCAATTGGTTCTTAGTAGTTTCTGTTCTGGAATTTACATGAAGCACTCCACCCACTTTCCTCACAATCTTTTCTACTCTCAAGAGACAACAATGTCGAGCATCTTCCGGAAAACTTTGCTGAAATGGCTGCCCTTCCGCATTCATCTTCCGAATCTGAAGGAAATGAGCGACCACCGTTAAGAAGAAAAAGGGAATCTTTCATTTGGCAATTTTTTACTTATCCTGAAGATCAAAAGAAAGTGAATGCGCCAAAAGTAACCTGCACGATATGCAATTCGGAGCTCTCAAGGGGAAATCCAGATAAAAAATATTCCTTTTCTATACACACCATGCAGCGGCATGTTAAACAAAGGCACCCTGAGCATTATGCAAAAGCATCGACAAGAGCCCTGGCCACGCTATTACCATCAGAGGTGGCCAGCACATCTTCTGGTGGACGACCTGTATCTCCATCGAGTGCTGAGATGGACTTGAGACCATATCTTGCGAAGGTGCATATGAAATGCAACGAGTGTGGAAAAATTCTTTTGTATGGAGAGCAGAGCCTCGTTCTTATTAAACTGAAAATTGAAAGTCACAAATGCCCCAAGAAAAGATAAATTTCTTCACTTCATTTTCATAGTATTACATACTGAAAAATGACGTAGCAACTTTAAAAAATCGAAAACATCATAACACTTGTTGCCCAAAAAAGAAACAAAAAAAAAAAAGTTCTTTTCAGAACTAACTCTTTCAACCAAAACGTGCTCCAAGAGCATATTATGAGATGGTTTTTCGCCGCTTTATTTTAGTGCGAGACCGGGTGCGCGCACCCTCCTATCGCGTACAGGACCTGAGACTCGCATGTGAAGTCATGTGACTTCAAAACAACACTTCCAATTGGTTCTTGGTAGTTTCTATTCTGGAATTTACACGCAGCACTCCACCCACTTCCATCACTTTCTTTTCTACTCTCAAGAAAGAACAACGTCGAACATCTTCCCGAAGACTTCGCTGCAATGGCTACCGTTCCGCATTCATCTTCCGAATCTGAAGGAAATGAGCGACCACCTTTGACAAGAAAAACGGAGGCCACGCTATTACCATCAGAAGTAATCAGAACATCTTCCGGTGGACGACCTGTACCTCCGTCGAGTGCTGAAATGGACTTGAAACCATATCTGGCGAACGTGCACATGAAATGCACGAGCTGTGGAAAACTTCTTGTATACGGAGAGCAAAGCTTTATTCTAATTAAACACAAAATTGAGAGTCATAAATGCTCCAAGAAAAGTTAAATTTCTTCTCTTTATTTGGATAGTATGACATACTGAAAAATGTCGTAGCAACTTTAAGAAATCAAAAGCATCATAACACTTGTTTCCAAAAAGAAAAAAAAAAAAAAGTTCTTTTCAGAACTAACTCTTTCTACCAAAACGTGCTCCAAGAGCATATTATGAGATGTTTTTTCGCCGCTTTCATTTTGTGCGCGTCCGGGTGCGCGCACCCACCTATCGCGTACAGGCGTCGAGACACGCATGTGCAGTCATGTGACTTTAAAACAACACTTCCAATTGGTTCTTACTAGTTTCTATTCTGCAATTTACACAGAACACTCCACCCACTTCCCTGGAAAACCAGTTTATCGAAAAACTTTTAAAGCCTCCTCTTATGAAATAATCAACATCGTTCATATAGCAGAGTAGTAAATAGCACTATATACACTCCGTCCCTTAATTATAAGAGACTTATTTCCTAAGTCTCTGATCTCCAACTGTGCAACGTAGCTTCCCTGTGTAATAATGAGGTCCATAGACAAAAACTACAGGGCCAGCATTATACACTTGCACAGAACCACAAAACCACAAGAGCCACCATGTTAATATATATCCTTAATATAATAAACCTCTGAGAATAAATGCATATTTCCGTGGCACCCCATAACACAAATTTGCCGTCCACTGACTCTGCTCCATTACCAAACACCCTAACCCCCCGCCCCCTCACTCTTCACTAAACTCCGCACTCCACCCCACCCGGACCCCCTATTACAAACCCCCAACCTACCCTACCTGCCCAAGCCCACCATGAACCTCAAACCGCCCCTGGAAAACTTATAAGTCACAGGATTAATAAAACTCAAAGAGTAGGCAACAGGCAGATAATCTAAATAGTACATAAAGGCACATATTTTTTCCATAATACTATTGAAAAACATGTTCTATTTTTTATAAATCTATCATGCATCTGACCCTCTAGAACCGCTTTCAAAACGTGAACTATAAACCTCTACATTTCATTTTCAAACCATACACTTTCAATTACAATATTTATTTTTTTACAATTCATGTAATGTTACACACCTTTTCTAAAATACACCAGTCCCTGTTATTTATAAGGATTTATTTTCAGTCTTCATCAGTGACACTTTCTTAACATATAATGAAAATCACTGTAACTTTTTTAACGACAATGCTAAAGCGGTAAAAATAACCCTCCATTTGCTTTCCTTTAAGAATGCAGACTATCTACCCCAAGCATGCGTTTCTTGATATTTGCATTTGGCAGCGAATACCGACCTTGAATCGGAAGACATGAACAAGAGCTCCATTGTCACATTTAAAACTTAACGTAGCATCTGCTCACACATATATCTTTCACTTAGCTAACATTCACAGAAAACAGCATTGATGTAAAAAAAAAGTGACCTTCAAGAAAAGCTACTTTTTTGATAACTACTAAGCAATATTTAAGTGACTAGACTCCTAGAAAATGTATCAAGTCATTCTGCACCTCTCCACTGCATAGCCGGCGACCTAATTCTGTGGAGTTGCTATACAACCGGCAGTGCTGCGCCGTTTCCTTTACCATCTTGGGAAATTCAAAATGGATGTCCCTCCTGCCTTCGCAAACGAGCCGGACCACTTAGAACTATTTCGACAGAGAATACTTCTGTACTACGGCACCTTAGCACTCTCAACTTTGAATACTTCATATCGATTATCATTTCGATATTCGTATTTCACCTGTGTGCAGCCTGTATTTCATTGCCTGAGCTGTGATTTCACGTGGGCCCTGGATTTATGTCTCTGCAATTTGGTACATCCTGAACCGAATTACAATCACCTCATGAATCCGTTACTTGATCATGAACAGCTTTGTTACAACGGAGGGTTTATGGCCTTTGCAGCGATACAAGGAGTTCTGGGTCATTGGAATATATTCGCAGCGGCGCAAGATTTCCTAACAGAGAGCTACATCGAAAACCCACCGAGCTGCCCAATGATGGTAAAAGACGCTCCAATAATGACAGATCATGAATGCTCCTTTGATCTTCTCAATTGGATGGCTGACATGTTTTCAGATGATAACAGTGATTTCCTGTTAGAAGCACTTGCCGCCTACTTTGCCTACACAATGGACGGTTAACTCTTTCCTAACAGAGAACTACATCGAAAACCAACCGAGCTGCCCTGTGATAATAAAAGAGGCTCCGATTTTAACAGATCATGAGTACTGCTTTACTCTTTTCCATTGGATAGCTGACATACTTTCAAATGATAAAAGTGATTTCCTGTTACAAGCAGAAGCTACCTATTTTGCCTAAACAATGCTTCAATAACTCTTATACAAACCATTGACGTCCTCATTTCCTTTTGCTTCCCTATATTCTTCACGTTCTTTTCCATATTTTCTTTTGAAGAACAGACCTATTGGCTTTACTAACAGTGGACATTATGATTTCGTGTTGTTTAAATTTTGATCTTTTATGTGGACTACATTTGTTTCTTCAGCTACTCGATTTTCAACTTTATTTTTTTACAGTCTAATCTCAACAATTCTATTGCATATCTTATGTAAGGTTACTTCAAACGTACTCGATGCAAAACTCGCTAATATATGCTACATGTACCCTAATTAATGTGTAAATTTTAAACGAGTTTTTTATAACCTGTGAGTCTATCGACTCCTGCTTTCAGTTTCAATTCAAGCAGTTGGAAGATCTTGATAGGGAAACAGAGAGATATAACTCTGCCCTCATCTCTGCTTTGGACCACATTGCCCCGCTTACCCCTCTGGCATCTGCCAGATCCCGTCCTTCTTCCCCCTGGTTCTCCCCTACTTTACGCGAGGAAAAGAGCAGATGCAAGCAGCTGGAACGTATATGGCGCCAGACCTACGATCCTACTGCCAAATCCACGTACAAAATTGCCCTAAATAAGTTTAAAAAACTCAAACGCTCCTCGATGAGAGCCCACTTTTCTAAGCTTATTCAACAGGCGCAAAATTCATCCAAAACCCTTTTCACCATTGTGAAGGATTTTGTAAATCCCCCTGCTTTAAAAACTCAATGTGCTCCCACCCAAGCCCTTTGCAACGGTCTCTCAGATTTCTTTCAGGATAAAATAATCAAACTCTCTTCCTCCTTTGATACCTCTGCACTTAGTCCTCAGACTAATGCTTCTCATCCTTCACACTGTTCCTTTACCTCTTTCAATGAACTCACACCTGAAACTGCACTGCCCCTCTTTCATAAAGTCAAGTCGGGATCTCCATTAGACCCAGTCCCTGCTAAAGTTATGAGCATCCTTGCCCCTGTTTTAATCAACCCTCTCCTTTCCATCTGGAATTTCTCCCTGGCCTGCGGCCACTTTCCTGAGGTCTGGAAACATGCCAGGCTTCTCCCCATCTTGAAGAAGCCGGGCGCTGATCCCGCTCAATTCAGCAACTACCGGCCGATCTCGCTCCTGCCTAAACCCGCTAAAATGTTGGAGAAGGTGGTTCAGGAACAGCTGGCTCAATATTTAGAAACTAACCAGTTGCTGCACGATACTCAGTCCGGTTTTAGAACTGGCTACAGCACCGAGACCGCGCTGCTAGAGGTATCTGAGACTATTAGGGAATCAGTGGACAGGGGCGAGGAGGCCATGTTGGTTCTCCTCGACCTGTCCGCTGCATTTGATACCGTTTCACATGACATACTCACTTCCCGTCTACACCAACTGGGGTTTGGTGGCACAGTCTTAGCCTGGATTAAATCCTTTCTATCCGGAAGAACCCAAAGGGTACTGATGCATCCTTTTGAATCAGAAGATAAACCCCTCATGTGTGGAGTGCCTCAAGGCTCCGCCTTGAGCCCCTTATTATTTAATGTTTATTTGGCCCCGCTTGCCAGGTTAGTTGAGTCCTGGGGGGTCAGAGTGGTCTCCTATGCTGATGATACTCAGCTTGTTTTTTCATTCAGAGACCATTCTGACTCCCTCTTTTCCAACTTCAGAAACTGCCTGAGCAACATCTGCACCTGGATGGCTACCAATCATTTGGCTCTAAATGCGGACAAGACTGAGGTCCTCTTTTTTAGCCAGAAGTCTACTCCCCCTGCTAACTTATGGTGGCCCACTGTCCTGAACCCCCCTCCTATACCTGTGCAGTCTGCCCGTAATCTTGGCTTTTTATTCGACAACACCTTGTCCTGTAAAGCCCAGGTTAACAAAGTCTCAACGGCCTGTTTCAATAAACTTCGCATGATAAGGAAGATCTTTCCCTATCTCCCTCAGACCTCCCGCAAAACGATCGTGCAATCACTCATTATGGCACATCTCGATTACGCCAATAGTTTATATGCTGGTGCCCCTCTATATCTTATAGACAGATTGCAAATCGTTCAGAACGCGGCAGCAAGGCTTATTGGTAACATCCCCGCCCGCCACTCGGTCAGAGGTTACCGAGATGAGCTTCACTGGCTGCCTATAGCTAGACGGATTGACTTTAAGATTCTGATCCTTGCCTTTCGGGCAATCCATGGCACTGGCCCGGCCTATCTCAGCAAAAGACTCAAGATATCTTCTTCAGTGAGGCATTTGAGATCCAATAGCCTCCGATTATTGAATGTCCCCCGATTCAGACTGGCCCGTAGTGGTGGTAGAACTTTCACCGTTATTGCAGCCAGGCTCTGGAACAGCCTTCCTCTGGACCTTAGGTTCACTGAATCGGAACAAGTCTTTCGACGCAAACTAAAAACCTTGCTGTTTCCCAAACATTAACTTAATTAAAGCTTCCCTGCTGGTCTTTTGGATGGTTCTGTACCTGGTAACCTCTCTTGCGATTTGACCTGTAATCTCAGCGCCGGGACACCCCCGCCGGAGGTAGCCGCGCGCTTTACAAGCTTCTAAAATAAATAAATAAATAAATAACTGTAAACGACATTTCGCATGTCAACTGCTTATTTCCATGTATTCCATGTACTACTGACAATACCAATTACTCTGTTTTTTGCAATTTCTGTACTCATATTACATAATGATTTGCCTTTAAAACAGTACATTTCTAAATAAACATTTCAAATATTCACGGTTTCTCTTTTAATCCATAATCTCAACTGAAATGATTTCATAATGAAAAACTATTCATGGGTTCCACATAACCTTAACTGTAGTCACTGAGGGCCTTATTTATGAAGACCTTGCGCCGCCGGTGCGTCATTTTTTAAAATGAGAAAAAGTGACGCACCGGTGGCGCAAGGCCTTCATAAATAAAGTCCTGAATGTTTTCTTTTCTCGACCTCACTTACTGATACTAGAACCTGCAAGCCAATTACGGCCCGTGAACTCTTTCTTAGTAGGTCGCGCACCGTACAGACAGTTATACCACTGTTAAAAAAATTCTTTTACTGTTACCAAGCACCGCCACAGTTCCGCTTCACTCAGACTTAATCACTGCTCCCACGCTTCTACAGGCCAGACGCTATGTCGTATTTCTCTCCTTATCACCCTTTCATCTCCACAATAACAAACAGTTCTCCGCCAGCCACCAGAGAACAGACTCAGATGCAGAGGCACCAAAGAGTGAACCCATCACCAACTGCCATCTCCGGCTGTTTACATGGTTACACCTCATTCTGCACCTTGCTGAAGGCACAGGTCAAAAGTTCATGTCTCAACGTTCTACAACAAACTAAGAAGACTATTTTCCCTCCAGAAACACCTGCCAAACCACAGCTCTGTTACATGTCTTGTTTTTTCACACCCAATAGTACTTTTCGTTTAACATAAACATTAACATGCAACGTACTGTTCAATCTCCACTTATTACAATCAACCAATCATTTTTATTTTTTTAACCACACCCAGCCTCTTCCTTTTTCTTTATTTAGAATTTCAACTTCTAACTCCCATTCCACTTCCAGAACCGATCGGAGGACGACTACAAATCCCTTGAAAATGAAGGCCTGGCTAATAGGACACAGTTATATTCACTGGAGTGAAAAATATGCAGTAAGCAGACGAATTTGCAACCTCGGCTTACCAAATGTACACATAACATGGATTGGCAAAAGAGGATTGAAATGTCACCAATTGATTCCATTGGTGAAAACTTTTATGCATCTCCCAGAACCAGACCTTATAATTGTGCACTGTGGTGGGAACGATCTAGGCACAATCACTGGGGTAGGTCTGGAAATGCTTCTAAAAGACACCTTTCGACAATTGATGACACTTTCTCCTCGATCTGCCTTGGTATATTCCAATATATGCCAAAGACAGAAATGGAATTGGTCCAATCAACATTGTGCACTATTTGAGAAAGCAAGGAGACATGTAAATAAATCTGTTTCTGCTTTCCTCAGAGATTATAGCATGGGTTCTATTTACCACAACAACTTGCGATACCACATGCAAGACGTCTATAGGAGAGACGATGTTCATTTCACGAATGAGGGAAACAGAATCTTCCTCTGCAACATCAGGCTCTGCATCGGTACTTACTTATAAATGCAGAAAACACTCAATTAACACAAGGGCTCTTTTCAGAGCCACCTTATATCTAAGCACTCAAACTTCTGATTTATCTCCATTTTCACACTCTTGTAAATAGGTGTGCGTGACCGGGTGCGCGCACCCCGTATTTTTTTTTCGGGAAAAAATTATATCTTTTTGCGTTTAACGCCCTTACTGCACACCCCGAGAAAAGCTATGCAGCAAAACAATCTCTACCTTCTCCCCTTTCCATGTTTCAACGCTTTGAAATGAACAATATATTTACTCGCAGTGACAAAATGGCGGACAAAACTTCCTGATTTCCTTCGAATTCGAACGTTAACAGACGTCACGCAGCAAAAAAAAATTCCGCTCACGCGCAGCCGCTCGAGAGCGCGCACCCGTGCGCGCCTATAGATATATAATTGACTTTAACTTTAATTTTCTCAACAACTACTGAACGGATTTACACCATTCCGAAAAAAGCGTAATCTGCGAACCGGACTCTACAGTTTTGCCAAATTTCTTATAAATCTATTCAGCCGTTCGACCTGTAGCCGAGTCTAAAGGTCCTATGGAAAATAACATGTAGAAAACACGTTTTGGGACCCCCCTTATATCTCAGCCCCCACTTGACCAATCCCCCCCAAACTTTCAGGGAAGGAGCGCAGCGGACCGAGCCATCTTCTATGAGATTCTTCAACCAGGGCCAAAGTTATTCCAAATAGAATGTTGAGGATTTCCTATGGAAAACAATCCTAACTATAACTACCTACTGGCGACCGCCAGTAGGTAATATAAATATATATATATATATATATATATATATATATGAGCAAATGTCCCAAGCGGGGGGAACAGCTTTCGGCCGGTGCTGGCGGCGAGGATTGGGACAGCCTCGCTGATAAGTGCTGTAGCAAAAAGTTTCTTCACTCAAGAAGACGCTGCACACCACTTCAAATTGCGCTTAACTTCTTTATTCTCCTGTAGGTTTTCCCCACCTACGCGTTTCGGACTTTAACAGTCCCTGGTCACGGTTTACAAACGTTAGTCCTTTGTTTGTGTTGCATATTTATACTGTTTAAACCACTCAGCACATTATGAAGCATTGTGGGAACAGTAGGCAGAACTGAGATTTGCTATAATTACGAGCATTATCTCTGTGTTAGTTGGCGGTGATTGACGCTTTGTGATTGTTCGGGAAGTTAATGGGTCTAGCCCATGGTATATGCATGTATTAGCGTTGAGTACGTTAATATCCAATTTGCACTTATGCATTTAATATTGGACTCATGCTATGACACTATGGATTATGTGTCATTGGGTCAATTACGGCTAAGTGCCTTAGCTGTTAAATCCCAGAATTACGTCTATTAATCTCCCAGCCCTCGCGCACAGAGATAATCAATTAAAATATTTTATTATCTTTTCCTTGCCATCACATGTATCATAATAGTTCATATATATGTCAAATTGCAAAAAAGGCCTAATATTTCATCCATATTCAAATGTTGTCTTCAACTGATACAACAGTATGTTTTTACATTTATCCAACAGTCATTTCATATCAGAGTAATTCAAAGATGTACATGCATCTCCTCATCCCCGTTCAGTCCCATTGGGGTTCTGGTTCTATATCTAATAATTAGTTTTGATTCAAGACGTCTAGGTTTGTTAACACAATCACCGCCTCTTTCATTTTCATTCATCATTGCAATGCCAGTATATTTAATATCCTTCCAAGTCTTACCAGGGTGAGTTTTTAAATGTTTAGCAATTACATAGCTGTAATCATTGTTTTGAATTGATCTTATGTGTTCTAAGATCTTCGTTTTGAGTGGACAGGTGGTTGAGCCGATATATTTCATTCCACAGAAGCATTGTAATTGATAAACCACAAATTGTGACTCACATGTTATTTTTTCTCTTATCTCAAACTTTCGTCCTTTCGAATCTTTTCGATTTTTGAGATTTTGGCCAATTTTACAGGCCTTGCACGATTGGCATTTGGCAAATTCTAGCTGTCGCTTGTCCAGCCATGTCACTGGTTTGATTATTTTAAAGTGGCTGTTGACCAAGGTGTCCTGTATTGATGGCGCTTTACGAAAAGTTATTAGTGGTCTTTCTCCAATTAGAGAGCCAATTTCAGTGTCTTTTTTTAATACACTCCAGTATTTAGTCAAGATTTGCTGTATCTTAAAGCTTTCTTTGGAGTAAGTTAGAATCATTCGTGGTTTGTCATCATCTGTTTCTGTTTTTTTCTTTTTGGATATGAGCGTTTCAGCTCTCGTTTTCACTCTAGCTCTTTGTTCACCTCTCACAATATCTGAATGTTTATATCCACGGGTGGTGAATCGATCTTTAGTTTCTTTAAATTTATTTTCCATCTCTTCTTCTTCTGAACAATTCCGTCTCATGCGCAAAAATTCTCCATACGGAATACTTTGCTTAAGTGATGTGGGATGAAAACTAGTGCCATATAAGACACTGTTTGTTGACGTCTTTTTTCTAAAGACTGTTGTCTCAAGTTTGTTATTTTTTACATATACCTTCGTGTCGAGGAAATCTATTTATTTTTTTGGGATATTGGAAATTGTGTACTTGACCGGATAGATACTCTGATTAACGAGTGCGAGGTCATTTTAGAGGGGACCCAGACTGCGCCAAGCACCTTCGGTGTACCAATATACGGAGCCCTAGACCACACTGCCCCCCAGTTATTCCAACAATGTTTCAAAAGTAATCCCTCAAGAGGGTCCCCACAGTATCCAACAAGCCAGCATTCATTAATAAGGATACACCTCAACCTCATATTACCTCCACTGATAGTACCGGTTCAAAAATTCTAACCTCAGAACCAGTAACCCACTGTGTGAACAGATTATCACCCCTTGAGGTCTTTAGTGTCGATCAACCAAACGAAACAGAGGCTGTGTCATCTACCCCTGGGCTGATGGGTGATCTTGTGACAAACTGCTCAGAAAATGAATCAGAGCCCTCGGACACCAAATTGATCTTACAATCACATAGAGATGAAATTGGAAAACTGAAAACTATGGTGGAAGGTCTCACCACCCTAGTTAAAACGCTATTAGGGGCTGTTCCGCCTTGCACACAGCATGATATTCTTGTAAATAGCAATAATCCATGCCTCACATTTAACGATGTACCATTACAGAAACTAGTACCTTTTAGCAAAGGACATATCTCTAATGGCCTCATTCCATCGTACTCAGCCACCTCTTCTACTTCCACCCATACACAAGTGAGAAACGACTCTTTAGCTGCGAGTAAGAGCAGTTTTGACATCTCTATACAAGATAAGCCTATGAAGTTAGCGGCCCCACAGTATTCCTCAAACATTCCTCAAACAGCCATAGAGCAACACAACCAGGACAAGTTCAACTCCCTATGTATGGAAGCAGAGACAAGTCGCACCTTCAAGTCCAGTTAACTAGAAATAGCCTGCAGCAACCCAAAACAATTCTCATGACCAACGTCCCGAAACGTAATATCAAGAATACCCACCAGAGTCCAGACTCCTTGATTAATAAAGTGACTCACTGGATTCGGCACGTCAGGTGCTGTCGATCAGTGATTAGAGACGGCATTCTAAGAGTATGGAGATGTTCTTTACTGACACGCCAATAGGACAATATTGACATTACCCTATGGGGGACTGAGATGGCAGAGAATCTCCTTGCTTTAGAATTGGCTGCCAACACTCCAAACCAGGAAGTGTTATCTTGCGACTCGGTAGAACCGAGTCACAAGAAAACAGTAAAACAAAGTTAAGAGTGAAGAAAAGGGGGCAGGGTAGAAACACCCTTTCCCCCTAGGCCTGCTCAGGGGGTCCCAGAAGACCCCCCCCACTTTTTAATTTTTTTAAATGTCCGAATGCTCACAGCCCCAGGGACCTCTACCACCCTGGGGCTTTGAAAATAGATAGAGGGGGGTCGCCTGGCACCCTCCTGGAGCTCTTGAGGGTCCTGGGGACCGCCACCCCCCAGGGCCGGCTCAAGCAATGTCCCGGGGTGTCCACCCCCGGGTCATTGCCGTTTGCTATGACAGGGCGGGAGAATGGCTTCCACCCTGTCATAGCAAACCCTGGTTTGCTATGTTGAAGCGAGAGGAGGAAAAACTCCTCTCGCTTCAATAAAGAAAAGGAGAATTGCTTTTGGGCAAGAGAAGCTGCATGTTAGCAACTCCTGTTGCCTAAAAGCAATGCCGTCTCCCACAGGAGGCGGGTTCCTGTGGGACTGTGGGGGCATTGGGGCACCCCTCATGGTCCCCAACAGAGAGGCCCGACCTCGGGCCAGAAGTGGCCTGGGAGGGAGGCCACAGAGCTCCTAACCCCTAGAAAAAAAAATATGTAGATGTGGGCAGGCCTCGGGAATGAGGTCCCCGAGGGGAATGTAAGTTAATGAAAGTGAACTTATTTTTCAAAAAAGTTTGGTGTTGCGACCCTAGCACGGCCCCCTAGTGTGAACACGAAGGGTGCACGGCTCTCAGCGCGGCCTAGTGTGAATACGAAGCGTGCGGATACTTCTCAGTTTTTTAAAACACAGAGGGGCATGTTCTCAAGGACATATTGCCGAGTAACAGCACTTTATCGCAGCCAAAATGGTGACAACAGCCCATATCACCAGTTTACCAGCGATAGCAGCCTCAAAATACATCATCACGGATGACCCCAACAAATATCGCCAATGAGATGCAGAGTAGGCGTTCCCATGCAAAAAGCAGCGAACACATCGCTTCGCAACATTCGCAACAACCAGCAAGATCGGCGAAGAGAACACAAAACAGATGATAAGGTGCGTTAGCACCGGGAAGTTTACACCTGCCTTGACCTTGTGTAAGGCCGGTCTACAACCTGCAACATGAAAGGGAGCCCAGCCCACAGCCACACCTGAACAACAACAGATGCCATGGAGCCAACGATCATGCAGTTCAGACACCCAAGAGTGCCCCAACATCCCCCGCCACCACCTCCTTTTCCGCCATCTCCCCCTGACCCCCAGACAAACAAATGTGACACTAACCTTTGAAAATCTGGACGTAACAAATCAGCTGATGTCGCACAATTATACCAATTAAGATGCATGAGTGGTTGGACAAATGAGAATTACATTCATCTATGGATTTACATATAAATCATTGTCTTTAAACAAAACACCAAAATAAAACTAGGTACAGCCATGGCATGTCATCCCTCGACAATCTGTGAATCACAGCCTGCAAGACAGAAAGCAAGATAAGATTGTGCGTCATGCGCCCATCAAAGGAGAGAGAGAGAGAGAGAGAGAGAGAGAGAGAGGGAGAGAGAGAGAGAGAGAGAAAGAGTGAGAGAGAGGAAGAGGAAGAGAGAGAAAGAGAGAAAGAGTAAGAGAGAGAAGAAGAGAGAGAGAAAGAAAGAGATAAACAGAGAAACAGTGAGAGGGAGAGGAAGAGAGAGAGAGAAAAAGAGGAAAGAGAGAAAGAGTGAGAGAGCGAGTGAGAGAGAGAGGAAGAGAGAGAGAGAACGAGAAAGAGTGAGAGAGGAAGAGATAGAGAAAGAGAGAAATAATGAGAGAGGAAGAGAGAGAGAAAGAGTGTGAGAGAGAGATATGGAGAGGGAGAGTGAGTGCCAACACTGCAGACAAAACCCTCGCAGCTCACCTTTCCGCCACCGGTGTGTCTCCAACCACGTGCCGGGACATACTGCAGCCCTGAAGCTCACTCATCTGACACATAGTATAGAAATAGTAATGGCAGAGTACATACATCTGCATACGCCTTTATTGCTGTCCCGCACCTGCACACCCAGGCTGCTACACCCCATCCACTCCTGCCACCCAGGGGTGTCTGCCCGCCCCTGTGCACCGAGGCTGCTGCACTTCATCCACTCGGACCGCCCAGAGGTGTCTGCCTGCTCCTGAGCACCCAGGCTGCTGCACACCATCCACTCCCACCGCCCAGAGGTGTCTGCCCACCCCTTGCCACCCAGGCTGCTGCACACCATTCACTCTCGCCGCCCAGAGGTGACTGCCCACCCCTGCAGACCATCCTCTCCCACCGCCCAGAGGTGTCTGCTCGCCCCTGCACACCCAGGCTGCTGCATACCATTCACTCCCACCGCCCAGAGGTGACTGTCCGCCCCTACCCACCCAGGCTTCACTGCTCACCTTTCCGCCACCGATGTGTCTCCAACCACGTGCTGGGACATACTGCAGCCTCAGTCATCTGAAACATAGTATAGAATCAGTAATGGCAGAGTACTCACACCGACACACGCCTTCATCGCTGTCCTGCCCCTGTGCACCTAGGCTGCTGCACCCATCCACTTCCGCCGCCCAGAGGTTTCTGCCCACCCCTGCACACCTAGGTCTCACTGCTCACCTTCGCCACCTGCATGTAGAAAAGAGGGCCCAACATGTGCCACTGCAAGCCCGGGGCCTGCGGACAGGGCACCCTCCACATCATGCAGCCCACTCTGCAGGCCACCAGGTCTCACATTTGGTGCTGGGTCTTGATTTTGCCATGCAGAGGACATACCAGTGCACCCGGCATTATCGCAGGCTGCACACCCACTCAGCCCTTACGGTGCCACTAACTCTGTGAGCAGCGAGGCCACGCCACACGGTGGTAGGCCCCGCTTTCCTATGGCTCAGGCCTACACTGCGGTCCAGCAGGCGACACAGAACCTGAGCTGTCCAGACCGCTGGGACGGGGCATCATCGCAGGTTGCGCACCCGCTTAGCACTTAAGGTGCCTCTACCTCAGTGCACAGAAAGTCACCATCCTGTGGTGGTGTGCCTGTGCCGGTCGCAGTGCATCCAGTGCTACCAAGTCTGTGCGTCAAAAGTCATGGACTCTCTATGATTGGGTAATGTGGTACGGACGCCATCATGTCACCTCCAGGCCGGCGGAACGTGATGTCGTACTCTAATGATCCAGTCTCTACCCTTGTGCGTATATAATCACCCAGATAAAGTTACATAATCAAAGTCTTCCCCACTGCCAGAGGTAACATGGTTGTGTGCGCTGTGCACAGCACAATGTATTGTGGTAGGGCCCAGGGGCATCATGCATGCATAATGAACACACCGACACAGTTAGATAGATAACGTTCAGCCCCTTTTTATTACCAGGGTCACATGTCCAGTGACATCTGTCCTGATGCCTGTGTGGTGAGTGTAAGCCAGCCCTCAGGGAATGGTTGGTGCTCGCAACAAGTACATCAGTAATCATTGGATCACACACAGAGATTCAATCATAAAGGGTCCATGACTTGTGATGCACTAAGGTAGGGGCATCAGATGTGAAATATCACACAAAAGATTCTATCATAAAGGCTCCATGACTTGTGGTGCACTGAGGTAGGGGCAGCATATCTCAATCATACACAAAAGATTCTATCATAAAGGGTCCATGAGTTGTGGTGCACTCAGGTAGGGGCATCAGAAGCATTCAGTGTGTGTGCAGCCAGCAATGATGCTTGGTACGGGCGGGCCACACTGGGAGCAATGTGTCTTGCCTACTGGACTGCGTCATCTGAAATCGCGACTCAATCTGAATTGTGAGCCCTGCTGTCCGCAGTGTAGATCGAAGGCAGTAGTCAGCACAGACATCGAGGAATGCTTTTTGTCACTTTCTCTTGAAAAAATGTGAGGACATAGAGTACAGTTCACTCTGCAAGTAATATATCAAAACTGAATTTGAATTGTGAGCTCTGCTGTCCGCGGTGTAGACTGCCATTCAGTGTTCCTTTGAACTTGAAAGATGAATTTGGTCATTGCACTAAAGCTATAACTGATATAAAACCATTTCTAGAAGCAAGGATACTAAAAGGATATTGTTTGGATACACTTGGAGGACATTGATTTTGATTTTGGAGAACCTTCTCTTTAGTACAAGGATTACGTCACAGTTAGTTGCCTACTGGACTATGAAATGAATGAATCAAGATTGAATCTGAATTGTGAACCCTGCTGTCCGCAGTGTAGGCCGGGAGCAGCGATCAGCAGGGGCCCACAGCCAAGTGGCATTGAGTTGAGCTGCGCAGTTAGTGGCAATTCAGCGTGTGCACAGCCAGCGATGATACGTGGTCCAGGCTGGTCGCACTGGTAGCAATGTCTGTTGCCTACTGGACTGCGTCATCTACAATCGCGACTTGATCTGAATTGTAAGCCCTGCTGTCTGCAGTGTAGATCAAAGGCAGTGGTCCGCAAATACATCGAGGAATGCTTTTTGTCACTTCCTCTTGACAAAATCTGTGGATATAGAGTACAGTTCACTCTGCAATTAATAAAGCCAGATTGAATTTGAATTCTGAGCCCTGCTGACCGCAGTGTAGGAGTATAGAACAAAAGATGAAATATCTATGGAATGCTTTTTCGAAATATGTAGGTTTCAGGGATGTTATAGTTAGTTGCCTACTGAACTTTGAATTTAATGAATCAAGACTGAATTTGAATTGTGAGCCCTGCTGACTGCAGTGTAGGGCGGAGGCAGTGGTCAGCAAGGGCCCACAAGCATATGGCATTGAGTTGAGCTGCATAGTTAGTGGCACCTGAGGCACTCAGCGTGTGCACAGCCAGCAATGATGTGTCGTCTGGGCGGGCCACATTGGGGGCAAAGTCTGTTGCCTACTGGACTCTGCAATTAATGAATCAAGACTCAATTTGAATTGTGAACCCTGATGACCGCAGTGTAGGCAAGAGGCAGTGGTCAGCAAGGGCCCCAGAGCACGTGGCATTAACTTGAGATGCACAGATTGGGATCATTTGGTCTTCTTAATCGATTATAGTCTCTTACACAATTTTTATTGGTACTAATGTTGAATTGTGAGCCCTGCTGACCGCAGTGTAGGCTGGAGGCAGCGGTCAGCAAGGGCCCACAGCCACGTGGCGTTGACTTGAGTGGCACAGTTAGTGGTACCTGAATCACCTAGCGTGTGCGCAGCCAGCGATGATAAGCGGTTCGGGCGGGCCTCACTGGGAGCATTGTTTCTGTCTAATGAATTCTGCCTTAATAAGGCCACCTGAAGTTGACTTATGGTGCACTGAGTAAGTGACATCAGAAGCATTGATCGTGTGCGCAGTCTGCGATGATGCGTGGTGCGTGGTGCGGGCGGGTCGCACTGGTAGCAATGTCTTTTGTCTAATGAATTCTGACTTAATAAGGCCACGTGAAGATGACTTATGGTGCACAAAGTTAGAGGCATCTGAAGCACACAGCGTGTGCGCAGCATGCGATGATGCGTGGTTCAGGCAAGCCACACTGTGAGCAATGTCTGTTGCCTATTGGACTGCGTCATCTGTAATCGTGACTCAAAGTGAATTGTAAGCCTTGGTGTCCACAGTGTACGCCGGAGGCAGCAGTCAGCAAGGGCCCACTGCCACATGGCTTTGAGTTCAGCGGCACAGTTAGTGGCACCAGAAGCATTCAGCATATGCACAGCCTGCGAAGATGCGTGGATGGGCGGGCCGCACTGGTACCAATCTCTTTTGCCTACTGAATTCTGCCTTAATAAGGCTACGTGGTGATTACTTGTTGTGCACTGAGTTAGTGGCACCTGAAGCACTCAGCGTGTGCACAGCCAGCGATGATGCGTGGTCCGGGAGGGCCGCACTGGTAAAAATGTCTGTTGCCTACTAGACTGCACCATCTGCAATCGCGACTCAATCTGAATTGTGAGCATTGCTGTCTGCAGTGTACATTGAAGGCAGTAGCCTGTACAGACATAACTCTGCAGTGCTGTGCCACTGGGTTTGTAGGGTGCCTGTGTTGCGGAGGCTGGTGGTCACGGCGGCGGCCTCATGGCAGGGTGAGGGCCGCCGCTCTAGCAGATGCATTGGCCTTCTCAGAAGTGAACCACGCCCAGAGTCCCGGCCTATTTATTCACACTCCTACGCTGGAGTGGCGTACGTTGGACCAGCCCACTGCCTTAGGTAACATGGTTGCATGCATTGTCCACAACACTACAAGCACCAGCAGTTTATGTACACATGGAGAGGTCTGTGCTCTGCATAGTGAGGTCTGTCAGGCACATCATTGCTTCACTTGGCATTGTGTGCATTCTTATTTATGGCTGACTTGCCTCCTTCACACATACTTGGTTCCCACCTCCCCCAACATTCAGCTATTGTGTGGCTGAAAGGTCATGCTGTATTCGGATGGTCTGCTGTCCTGTTCTGTGCTGCCTCGGTGGTAGTGGGGGGTGGTCCGGGGGGAGGTCCTGGGGGTGGTGGCGGTGGGTGTTGTGACTAAGCATGGGCGAATTTTGCGAATCTGGCGTTCGCGAATTTTGCGAACTTGCGAACTCGCAATCCGCAAAATCCGCGAGTTCTCGCGAATTTGCGGATTTTTTTGGGGGTTCGCAAGGATTTCTGCCAGTTCGCAAGACTTTCTGCCAGTTCGCAAGGGTTTTGTACCAGTTCGCAATTGCGAACTTACATGTCGGCTCTCAACGGTCACGATTATGTTGTTTCTACGTCTGGTTCATCATCACAGGTTCCCAGGACCCTCTGTTTCACCCCTGCCACCCTCTGTTTCACCCATGCCACCCTCTGGTACATCAATGCCACCCTCTGGTTCATCATCACTGTAGATTATGGGGGGAAAAAGCAAGCACACCTGCCTGCTTCAACTGACATGAATTAATTTGGGGTTGATTTATTAATGTGTCACTGTTTTAAAATTCCAGTCTGGCACCTGCTTCCTTATCTGTGATTTGCTTTCTGTTGCAGTGCAATTTTTTTTCCAGGACCTTTGTGGCCTACTTGTAGCTATTCTATGAGCCTGCTGGGAGGGTCAGAGCAGGGTCATGCAATTGTTGCAACTAGCAACTGAACTCTGGAGGGGCCCTTGTCAGGAAGCACTACAGGGAATGGTTACTAATGATGAGTTTGAACTTTTCAACCTGCTGAATGCTTTCACTATTGCAAAACTCGTTTTTCTGCAGAACAGCATTACAGCAACTGTAATGCCCCAAACAAGCTTATATGAGAAAGTTGATTTCTAATCCAAAAGTTATCCAAAGAAAATCAAAAGGCCTCAAATCCAAAAAAGTGCAGGCAAATGTCAACCTGAGGAGTTATTCTGATAAAAATCATCATTTTCAGAAGTTCTATGCTGCTTGCTAGTAGATTTCTTGTGCAGAATTGCAATTTTTGTAATTTCGCGAGTGCGAGATTGTTGCTGCCCGCCGCACCTACATGTTCGCAATTGCGAACTTACACCGCACGCCGCAAAATTGTATCACCAAGAAAAAAAAATCTGCTGCGTGCGAATTTGCGGATTTTCGGTGAATTCGCGAGCGTTCGCGGATTGCGAATTTACCGCAAATCCGCAAAATCCGCAAGCGGAATGGATTTTCCGCCCATGCTTAGTTGCGACCTTCTTGGGTGTCGGAGCTGCATAAACAGTAGCTCTATGAGATGTGTTGGTCTTCAGATGTGGCTCTGGGCTGGGCTCCCTTTCATGCTGTAGGTAGTCACCCTGCTTTTCACCAGTAAAAGGCAGATGTTAAATTCCTACTGCTAACGCGGCTTATATAAATATTGGGAAGTGGTGTTTTCATGTTTTTTTTGCACGGGAACGCCTACTCTGCATATCATTAGCGTTAGTTGTCGCTCTCATCCGTGGCGATGTTTTTTTGCGGAAGCTATGGCAGGAAAAATGGCGGTATCGGCAGTTTGCACCAGGTTGAGAATAGGGCAATAATTCTTTTCCCACTTTTGCTGTGGTAAAGTGCTTATAATTCAGTGATAAGTCCTTGAGAATACGCCCCATTATTTTTGTTTTTTTTTCATCCGGATTCAGGCACCCAGGTGCTTTTAAAAAAATATATATATCTGTTCATTTTTGGTCCTTGGGGGTTTTTGTGGGATCCCCTGAGCAGGACTACGGGTCAGGGTGTTTGTACCCTGCCCACTTTTCTTGTTTTTTCATCTTTTTTCTTGTGATTCGCATGTAGCTACAACAAAGTCCTAAAAAACACAAGGGCTCGTTTTAGAGTCACCCTGTAACCCAACAGTGGGGACTTGTCGCAGAGTTATCAGCATTTAGCTCAGCAAAAGTGGCGAAAGAATTATCGCCCCATTCTCCAGTTGGTGCACACTGCCACATTGCCCACAGACTGACAGTACTAACACAGCGAACAATCAACATACTTCCGCAGGCAAAGCTGCTGGCTGTGCTGCACCTGTTGCCCTTTGGTATTTTCTAAGTAACAACAGCCAGAGTCGGAGGAGTCTCACAGCCAGCCCCATTAAACTTCCTCACACGTCTTGGATGCATGTCCTCAAAAGCAACGTGGGTCCCTTGTATCCGCACCACCCGCTCATCCCAATTTGTAGTATTCCAGCACAACTAACCCCAGCCGTTGCTTGACGCCTCTGTGCTCCAGATCCAAGATCATAGCCACTGAAATGGGGGTGCGCCAGGTCATAAAGTCCAGTAGTCAATAGTAGTGGAAAAACAGAACTTTATTACAAAAACATAATATAACAACACAAAAAAATCAAACAACGAGTGACATTCCGAATAGGGAATATGAAAAGGGCAACTTGTGGATCCAAAAAACTGCAGATCGTCCTGGAAATTCCCATACTCCATATTCAGAAACCTGTTGGTTAAATGGTGAGAATGGTCAAGCGTTAGTATGGTCACAAAGACAATGTATTGCACTTCAACAAACCGGAATGCTTACAGGTGTGATCAATCCTGCACAAAGTTATTGTAACAGAAGTTAGTGTGGTCGTAACCTTCGTCGGAAAGAAAAGGAACGTTACAACCACACAATTTTCAGTTATGGTCTCATTATGCAGGATTTATCTTACCTGTAAGTGTCATGATTCATTTCAGCTTGATACACCTGCATCTTCATTTCATGCACACTATGTAGGAACAGCTGGAGACCATGCAAGGTAACCACGCCATATCAGGCTTCCTGCACATGTTGGGGGCAATTGACTGCACACATGTACTACTTATGCCCGCTGTCAACACTGTACACAATCACCGCAAAAGAAACCACATGCATTCTAACTATGCACAGACAAAACTGGACCTCTGGGGCCTGTACACTAATGTTGTCGCAAACTTCTCAGGCAGTGTGCATGATTCCTACATCTTTCGCAAGCATCTTAGCCCTAGTCCCCAGACCAGTACGCCGCCCAGCAATGACTGCCCGATCCTGCGCACCCAGACCTCAATGCTCACCAGCACGTGCCTGAGCAACCTCCTCAGCCGTCACTGAATTCTGGGGCACAGGCCCCAGCGTATCCTGCTGCACCGCACCGAGGAGTCATGTCTGTGTGGAGTACACAAGGTCGAGCTGAGCTCACAATTCAAATCGGGTCTTCATTGCAAGAATGGTGTATCGAGGTCTACACTTCATTGCAAGCTGCACACCCGCTTAGCTCTGGTGGCACTAACTCAGTGGAACTCAAGTTATGTGAGAGAATGGAAATAGCCTACAGCATCTGCGCCCGGCCCTTTTTATTGGCAGGATGACATGTCCTGTGACGCCTGTGCTGAATGGTGGTGTTGTCTGGGTGTAAACCAGCCATGAGGGAGTGGATGTGGCATTCTGAGGACTAGACCTGTGATCAGCAGATCACTACAGGGAAGACCTGGGACATGTAGCGATGTCGTTCCGTCCCTGTAACCGTAAGCGGAGTGGGCTGGCTGAAACACGCATCCATCACTTCACCAATATGGGGGTTTGAATCCACGCACCCACCACAATATGTGTACACGATGGGTGCGCGACTCCACTTTATTCTCCCCCAAAAAATCTTTTAGTATTTAGTAAAAAAGAAGACCTTATATACTTTTAATAACAAACAAAAAAATTACAAAAACAATTTTTAGCATAGTAAAGTTACAAAATATCACCCAAATAAAATCAAAATTGCTGAAAACACCATAGGTTGAATGAATATTATAATTAGAAATTAGCATTTAAAAAACCTTTGAAATACACAGAAAAAAACATAGGTTTCAGGCACGTTATAGTTAGAAATTAGCATTTAAAAAACCATTGAAATTAACTGAAAAAACCATAGGTTTCAGGCATGTTATAGTTAGTTGGACATTTCTCTCGTACAAAACCATAGAAATTCACCTGTTATAGTTAGTTCAGCTAACTGTAACACTGCGCCCCCGCAATGCACTGCTGATGACGTCACATATTACATCGTTCATGACATGGTTTGCGACATCACTGATGACATCACTGATGACATCTCAAATAACGTCACTGATGACATCATTGATGACATCATCCACGTGAAAATATGATCCACCTCCTCCCACTGTAATATAAACTTTGATGCACCCACTGTAAAATACAGACTACCATTTTCGAAACCATCGACACAACAATACCAGTTACTACATAGGCACTCACTGATTCCTATGCCTACACACACATCCACTCATTCACTCATGAAATTACTCATATATGCAGTCACTCATCAATACAACACTATCATAAGTGCTCATACACCAATAAAGACACTCACACACCACCACCTATCCAGAGTTACTCACACACCTAGTCAGACAAGCAAAGAATCAATCACACTTCCATTTACTGACCTATACAGTTATACACACACCACATAACTCATTCAAACAGAAACAAATGCATACTTACTCTCTTATACAATCACTGATACAAGTACACACTCATCCATACAGCCACTCCTACAATCACTGACTCTCACGTATAGGTATTTATGTACTTCAACTTTCACATACACTGCCTTTTACATATGTAGTTACTTAGACATGTACCATTGAGACTTCCATTCACTCACCAACACACTCAAACACACTCACCCACCCATACAGCTGTTTCCACATGCACTCTTGAACCCATTCACACAGTGAATCAACCAATCAAACATCTATGCACAGTCACACACCTCCCACCCACACACACTCAGACACCCATACAATTAATCAGGCAACCAATTGATAACCCATATAGCCACTCATGTAGCTACTGACCAACCCATGCAGCAGCTTATACAACAACAGACAGACTAATACAGGCATTCACACAGTTTAATCACTAACCCATGTATTCAGTAAGACACATGAAATCACTCACTTAAACAGTCCGTCACGTGCCTACTAAATCCTCCGTTCAGACACTTATATACCCACTCATTCTTCAATACACATTGGCATATATATAATACATATTTAAACTTTAAAGAAAAACATAGTCACTGGATGATGTCATCAGTGATGTCATCAGTAAAGTCATTTGAGATGTCATCAGTGATGTCACTGACCATGTCATGAATGATGTAATATGTGACGTCATCAGCAGTTTATTGCAGGGGCGCGAGTTATAGTTAGCTGAACTAACTATAACGGGGGAATTTCTATGGTTTTGTTTGAGAGAAATGTCCAACAAACTATAACGTGCCTGAAACCTATGGCTTTTTCTGTGAATTTCTAAGGTTTTTTAAATGCTAATTCCTAACTATAACATGTCTCAAACCTAGGGTTTTTTCAGTGAATTTCAAAGGTTTTTTAAATGACAATTTTTAAATGTAATAATAGTTATATTTCTTTTTTTATACTGATTTTATGATATATATATATATACTTACTATTTCTTTTTTTTAATATATGAGGCTGGGGAGACAGCCAAAGCTGTCTCATCATCATACCTAAATAAGCATTGGCAAAGTAAATAGCCTTGTCTGCCAGCCTTTTGGCTTTGTCAATGCTCGCTTTATTTGTCATGGGCTTGCTCAACGTTTTGTTTTGGGGAACAACTTTGTGTGTGCATGTGCTCTGTGAAAGGGTTGAATGATGTTACTCTAAGTGGCTGACCCGATGCCCCATGCTGTATACTGAGGCCCATCCAGAGGTGCTGCCAGTTCATACTTCTCACATAGGCATTCAAGTCACTACGCAAAATGGGACCCGCCGAACTTAATCATCGGCTTAACTTCCACCAACCCACCAGACAACTTCGCTCAGCATCACTCTCACTCCATACACACCCCCATCCACAGAAGCAGAACGGGAGGTCGATCATTCTCTTACCAAGCCGCCAAATCCTTGAACGGCCTACCCCAATATATCAGGGCCACCTACTCACTTTTTTGAATTCTGCAAGAAGTTGAAAACTGACTTTTCAATTAGTCTTCTTGCGGGAACATTGAGACTGCCTGTACTCAGGCCCAGCCTCACCACAAGCCTAGACTCACCTATTTAGTTCCTGTATACCCTCACAGGTGACAAGCAGCGCTCTACAAATTCCCCTTAAATTACATTACATTACATCAGTGATACAACACTAACGGTAATAAATGGTACTAACCTATTGCAGGTATTGCCAATATTAGGCAGAATTAAAAGACATTGGAAAACTGGGTTTGTTCAGTGTAAATGACCTAATTCTATTAAGTGAACAGTATGTTACCACAGTACTCAATTTACCAAACTCACAAACTATGTCTAACTTCGCAATCATAGCACGCCAAAAAAGAAATGAAAATACAGGTGCTCGTCTAGCTCAGACTTCTAATTAATTAATTTAAATAAAAATAATTATTGGAAAAAGTTTAAGGAACATGCTCCTTGCATCATCAGGTTAGTCTAGGACTGGCTAAGGGAAATTGAAAGCTTTGATGTCATGTAGTTTTCTAACTCTCTAAGTAAAAGGTAACACTGAATCAGTATTACTTGTTTTATAGACCACTCATCGGTGCTGTCTTTCAGCTGATTCTCCCAGAGACAAAATATTTCCATGTGTGCTTTACTCCCCGCATCACTGGGTGGTGATGGAGATTTGTGCTTGAGCCGTATGATCACCAAAATGCAGCCAGGTTAGAAAAATAATATAGCAAGGAGTGGCATTCGTGCAGAAAACATGGTTGTTTACATCTCAGGCCTGGGTGCCTTCTGTGCTGAAGTGAGTGATTCTGAAAGAACTGCAGCCTGATTGGTGCTGGCAGGTTTTCCCAGCAACCGGGGAGGGTAGCTACACCAGAGAAGAGGAGAAGATGTGCTCTATGAGTAGAAGTGAGGGAGAGTCGGAAAGGAGTTTTGGCTGGAGGACTAGTATGCAAGGAAGAAGGGATTATCGGTGAGACGATGGGTGTCCGTGCTGACTGGAAGTTAGTCCTTAATATCTCCCACAGTATGACAACACTGCTGCTTTTGGCCTGAAGAGACTGATTTGACATTGGACGATTCAGGATTGATGCTCTGGCTCGAGATGTCATATGTACAGTTTTTGATAGCAGATGCAGCATTGGGCCTGTCATTTATAGGTTTCATGGGCGTGGGGACAACCTATAGTAGAGTGCACATCTCAGCTAGGCTGGTGCAGTGGCAGTAGCTGATTATGTAATGATTCAAGTCCATGGAACATGGCATTGAGACCCCGCAGAGGTTGGACGCACACTGTATACACATAGCATACACTGTCACAGCCCGGAGTTTGTTAATAAAGTTGTATGCAATTAGTAAACTGGAAAAAGGAGATGAGTTGCAAAGCCATTTATTTTTTTATCCCAGAACGACAACCAGATCACCAAACAGAAATGTGGAAAAGCATGCTGTTGAAACAATTGAGAATGAAAGAGAAATGGGAGATGTGGATTTTAACACCCTGTGGTTAGATATACATCAAAGTTTAAACACGATTAATGGAAAGGTGGATGGGCTCTTGACCTGCATGGATCAGTTCAAAGAGCGGGTGGATAAACAGGAGGGCTGCAATGGTTCGCTGGAGCAAAGAATCTCAGAAATAGAAAATAAAGTCAATGCACCAAGGGAGAACCTTCTATAGATGGAGCTAGTGTTGTAAGTCATTTGAGCTAAAAATGAAGGTTTGGAAGCTTAAACACACCACAATTGCATCCGCATCATAGGTAAACGGGAGTCAACTAACTTGGAGAGGATGGAGACATTTGCTGAGGAATTGATCTCTAAAGTGTTTGCCAGAACAAAGCTGCCTGGGCCTTTTTTAGTAGAGAAGACACATTCCGCCCTGGCCCTGAATCTGCTGCCGGAGACATCTAAGGCTAAGTGTAGCCTACTTGTTGAAATACAAAGACTGGGGCATGATACTTTGGAAGGCATGGGGGGAAAAGAGAGCTGTGCTATAGAGCAATTGCTTTGATTATCATCCCAGATTTCAATATCGCCAGCCAGGATGTTAGGTGGGCCTTCACTAGCCTGAAAAAGAAATTGTAACTACTGGGAATGGACTATACCTTGCTGCAACTGACCAGTTTCTAAATCAGCCACAAAAAGTAGAGTACAACGGTTTCCAGACCTGAAAGCTGCTTTGGGATTCTTGAAGATCAGCGAAGCGTGCAGCATATTACCTCGAACTGAAGGGGGCACAAGAATTCATCCTTTGATCTGAATGGCACTAACACCTTATGGCTAACTGTTGCCCTGGTGTGAAGGAGTGCCCAAATATTGTTTTAGTGTAAAGATTGTCCCTTTTTGGTTCTTTGATGTACCAGTAAGACGTGTGAGAATTCATGGATGCCCTCTGGATTTCACTTAAGGTGGACCTAGTGGAATATGCATCCCTAATGGGAGCAACTAAAATATTATGAGGATGGGTGAGATGCTATAGAACCCTTTTTTCTAACTGTGTAGATAGGGGTAAGACCCTCTGGGGTAACAGACATAGTGTGCAATATGAAATGGTCTCTGAATGAGTCGATCACCTCCAGTGCTGTATGAGTTAATATGAAGAAAATATAAGAATTTCATCAAACACTAGCAACAAGTTACCCTGTGGCAACTATCCATTAGGAAGAGCGGATGTCATTTCTTCTGTTCTAATACATTGATATTACGTGCCCGATTCACAGAACGAACTTAAGACAAAATCCTAAACTTCCTACTTTTGGTATTCACAGAATTTAGGATTTTGTCTTAAGTCTGTCTTAAGTCTGTCTTAAGACAGACTTAAGACAGACTTAAGTTAGGAGTTTGTCTTAAGTCTGTCTTAAGTCTGTCTTACAAACTTAAGACAAAATCCTAACTTCGGTGAATACCAAATGTAGTAAGTTTTAAGTTCGTTTTGTGAATTGGGCCCTATAAGCTGGAGAGACAGAGTACAAAGTTCATCCACTGGGAACTATACAATGAGTCACATGTGGATCCTCCTATGATATGGGGAGTGAGATTTTTTTATAATAAATAACACGTTGTTGGGCTGATATGTTGATTTTATGTTTCCAGGATGTTGGTAGTCGGACAAGAGCAACCCTTGTCATGGACTGCACTGGTTGCTGGTTGATATAGGCACTTAAATAATGTCATGGTACTATTCATGTTTGGTTAGGACTTTCAAGATAGGTCTAATCACTGAGAGTTGGGGAGTTCAGTGTGGAGGGGATGAATAGGTGATCATCTTACAGTGCAATAGACGATAGAACTGTGATATGGCTGGCCGGTGGCATAGCAAGGGGGGGTCCGCCCCGGGTGGCAGGAGTTTTGGGGGCAGCAGCCTCCCACCAGCTCTTACCGGCTGTTACGTGGCAGCAATCTCCGCCCTCTTTAGTGCAGGCGCCGAGGGAGCGGCAAGATGCCGAAAACACCACCACTACCCCCCAGCTCCTCTACACGGCCACCGGGCGGTCTAAGGTCTAGCTACGCCACTGTGGCTGGTGCAGCATAAGCTTTTATTTAGTATGGGATGGTACATGGGGCAGGAGGAAGAGAGCTAGACATGGATAACACCATGTCACAAATAATGGCTGACACTATACCCCAACAGATGCGCATGATTTGTTGGAACATGAAAGCCTAATCAACAGCCAGTAAAGCTAGATGGGCCATGGGTACTTAGACAGATGATTGCCACTGTGACATTCCTGCACAAGACAAACCTAGCTCCAGAGATGAAGAGAAACCATAATAGGGACTGGTCTGCGGTAAACATTAGCTTGTCACGTCATCTAATACACACTCAAGAGGAGTAGTTATATGGAGTAGTTGGATCAACATATTAGACATAACTACACACCTCCACTTGGATAAATCCACCCCCTCCCTCCCCAGTTAGAGCTTGATCAACTGCTTCACAAGCCTGACCAATCATAATGCACCAAGCTAAGCAGATAGACTTTTGCACCATATATATCTGAGCAGGAGTGCGTGCACTGGGTGTATGATGCTGTATTGTAGGGATGCACACTGTCAGATCATTCGCCTGTCACATTGACTTTATCAGATGTAGGTACTAAAGATAGAGCACAGCTCTTTCCTTTCAAGGCGTTGTTAGTCTGAAACCAGTCTGGGCATTATATGCTAGGCGTTTAAGACATACATCACTGGCATTAGAACTGATGAGCAATCCAACTTGACACGTACCAACCTGGAAAGGCTAGAGTTGAGCATAGGGATTTAGAAAATGAATTTCCTAACACACGCAGCCATAGAAAATGGGATGATTGAACAAGAGATTATAAGAGTTTTAGGAGGAAACAGAGGAGTATTTAAATAAATATACTTCAGCCAGATGATATTGCGAGGTCAAGCGCCCTGGTATAAATCTATCCAGGTTTTCGAGACCACAATAGGGCTCCCAAGAGATACATAAAATTAAAAACTAATGAGAGAAGGTATGTAGGAGCACACCGGATATATTCTCAGCCTTTGCTAACTTTTACACATGGCTACATGAGACAATAGCATCCTATCCATAATTCAAATTAATTTGGATTTCCTCATTCACACTGAGGGAGGCTATTATAATTATATGGTTTAAAGTCTCTCTATAGTGTCACTCTATAGCACGGGTACTCATAGTACGGCCCGCGGGCCAACAGCGGCCCGGCAAGCCTTCCCTGGCGGCACGCAGACCTTGCACATATCGTACCGGTGTTTTAATTTTTTTTTTTTTTAAAGAGTGTCTGCCAACACAAGTTGCAGCAGCGCGACTTGGAGACTGCTGCTCTGTGGGGGCTGGCCGGGCGATTCCGGCCATACTTAGAGTGGAGCTGCAGGGGCGCTAAGAGGTGAACAACACAGCCTCATTAACATATTAATGGTGTGTGTGTGTGTGCTCCGAAGCTGTCTCCACCCGGGCGATGGAACTTTACCACAATCTAATTTGCACCTCATCTTTTTTTGTAAATCTTATACGGTGTATCACAAAAAGTACATCCTCCCGCTTATGGAGAAATATAAATTCACACCATGTCGCACTGCCTTATACTTCCTTCAAATGTTGTCTGAATATTATGTGTGCTATTGCCTTGTGTCCTACCTTTGTTTGCCATTAATGAGCAGGGGATCTCTTAATGATATTAATCATCAGTTGTATAGATTGCCCCAAGACATCTAATGCTACCATGTGCCCGACAAACATTTAAACATATCACCTGCAGGAGCGTTGTGAACCCCCGCTTTTGCAGTTACACTGGGAGTGGGATTTTTGGGGGGTTTCTTCTGCCTGAAACTCAGCAGACAAATGCTCATAAATAACGCAAGCAGGAGTAAGGAAACAAGAAAGATGAGTAAATGCAAGAAGGAAGGAATATTGAAAGGTGGATGAATAAATGGATAAATGACTGGGTAGATGTATGGGTGAAAGGTTGAGTGAATTGATAGGTGGATGGATATGTGAAAGAATGGCAGATGGATGGATGAGTGACTAGATAGGTAAATGGATAGGTGGACGGACAGGTGAAAGGAGGGGAGAGTAAAGGGTTGGATGGGTGAATGTATAGGTGAGTTAATGGATAAGTGAATAAACAGGTGGAAGGATGGCAGAGTAAAGGGGTGGATGAATAGATGGATGGACAGGTGAAATATGAGAGAATGAAGGGATTAATATGTGGATGGACATGAGATGGGATGGCATAGCAAGGTGGTGGATGAGTTGGTGAAAGGACGAGTGACTAGATGGCAGAGTGGAGGGATGGGTGGATAGAAAAGTAGATGGATGGATGGGTGGATGGAAGAGTGGATAGATGAATGAATGAAAGATGAATGGCAGAGTGGATGGATGGATAGATGGACAGACAGAAGGATGGATGAGTAGGTAGATGGATTAGTGGCAGAGTGGATAAATGAATGGAATGGCTAAAGATGGAATGATGGATTATGAGAAACTGGGTTGTTGGTTAAATGTGGGTGGCCCCTGTTCGAGTAGGCGGATAAAGTTATCATGGAGCATTACGAATTTTAAAATGCTTATCTTTACTCATATTTAACCATGTGAAGTTTAGGAGGGTGCCATGTGCTTTACTGCAGAGTCCCTTGCACTTGAGTCTACTGCATTCAAGACCCTATTAACTTTGATTCAAGAATAGTTTCTGCCTAATACTAATACACTGGTAATAAATGTGAATTATTCTTACTGCAGGCAAATTATGGAACAAATCAAGGAGTGCGGAATCCCTGAAGTTGAGACAAAGTAAGGGAGGGAAAGGGAGACTGGGTGAGGGAGTGAGAGGGAAGGAGGGAAAGGGAAAGGGAGGAAGGGAAAGGGAGGGTGAGGGAGGGAAAGAGAGTGACAGTGAGGGAGTGAGGGAGGAAAGGAAAGGGAGTGACAGAGTGAGGGAGTGAGAGAGGAAAAGGGAGACAGAGTGAGGGAGTGCGAGAGGGAAAGGGAGACAGAGTGAGGGAGTGAGAGAGGGAGAGAGGGAAAGGGAGGGAGGTAAAGGAAGGGAGGGAAAGGGGGTGAGGGAGTGAGAGAGGGAAAGGGAGACAGAGTGAGGGAGTGAGAGAGGGAAAGGGAGACAGAGTGAGGGAGTGAGAGAGGGAAAGGGAGGGAACGAAAGGGAGTGACAGAGTGAGAGAGGGAAAGGGAGACAGAGAGGGAGTGAGAGAGGGAAAGGGAGACAGAGTGAGAGAGTGAGAGAGGGTAACGGAGTCAGAGGGAGGGGGACAGAGTAAGGGAGAGTGAGAGAGGGAGGGAGAGGGAGGGAGGGAGAGAGAGAGAGAAAGAGAGCTAGAGAGAGAGGTGGGTATGCCGGGTCTGGTGGCTCAGTGGACGAATGTGTCCTTTGCAGGGACCAGTGATCAACCTCATGGTCAGTTTTTTTTGGATGGTCTAGCCCCGCCCCCCCCCCCACTGGCCCCGCCCCCACTGGTGCGGCCCTCAGACACAAACCACACTGTAAATTTGGCCCCTGAGAGAAAGTTTGTGAGTACCCATGCTCTATAGTAATATAGAAAGAAACTCACTAGTGAAAATTATAGGTGCAAGGCTTCTATCTTACATGAAGGACCTGCTGATGCTGGACCGAACCGGTTTATACTGAGCCATTTGACAGCACTCAATCACCAAACCTTTTTAGCTTTTCTCCATCAAATTATCCCTGGCCCGTCAACCATGTTGGTAGCAGTAGACTAAGAGAAAACGTTCTAGTTGATGAAATGGTCTTTCATTTTTGTCACACTCAGGAGGACGGAGCTCGAAGAACAGATACAAGTATGGATGTCTCTTCTATGCTCAAGTTGGTCTGCACATTAATGGTTCTATACTCACCAGAACTGTCGCTGTCAGACAGCCTCGATAGCCCTTATCTGTCCCCAGACAGCCCTTATTTGTCATGATGGAGCAAAAAGCAGAGATACAACTTACACAACTGGGGTTGTTTAAGATGGAGACTTGTACCCAGGGGGTGGGGAGCAGTTTCTCATACTGTTTCAATTTAAGAAAATAAGGAACACAACCCAGCAGTTATATTTTACACTTTAGCTTGAATATATAATGTGCTGGCTGCTGCTAGAGTGATGAGGGTGGAGACTGCCAGGCAGCAGTAGAAAGTAGACCTGATGATGAGCTTACCAGGTGAATAATGGTGTTATTGTTGGTCACCAACATGGGAGGTCTTTCTGAAGAGCAGACACAGGTTATTTCACTTCAAATGTAATCAATAAGGAAATAGTTAAAGGAGAAGCTAAGCGTCAAGGATAAGAGAAAGGAACAGTAAAAGCACATCCCCAGGAGCAAAAATATAGTGTGCTAAGAGCCAAAAGGCAACCAACGTTTAAACGTTGATACTCTGAGACCGTCGTTGTTATAACAAATATATGAATTAGGGTAGGACGTGTTTTTGGCCATGCACTCATCTTGTCCGCCACTGCTAGGCGGGTTTTATTTGTATTTTTCTTCTTTATATACCTTCCTTTTTTACATACCTCTTCCTTCCGGGTCAGTGTGGCCACGCCCGGGAGGGAGTCATCTGTCTTACCTTGCCATTCTAGGACCACTGTGTGCCCCCGGGGCCACTCGGTCACGTACTGCAGGGATTGTCCCTGCTGCACTTTACTTTCCGGTCCCTGCCACCGCCAGGCCCACTCTGGGCTCGGATCTACCCAATGAAAAGAAATATAACCGCTTCTGTAAATATTATCCCGCTGTGGTGAAGCAGCGGTTGGCCACAGGCCATGGCTGCAACAGGCACATACACCTAGCTCCCATTATTCTTCACCTATTACACACTGACTTTTTTTGAATATCAGTGTTCAAAAAGTAACGAGCTGCAATGATGTTTATATAAATAGTTCTATTTTTTCTACAATAGGGGGCGGTTCTGGAAAAAAAGCAGAAACCTGTGGGCTGGATCCAGCACATCCCACCATTGCCGAGCTGTACAACAGGGTTTCCTGTTCTTGGCTCAGGAACTTCCGGTTCTGGGCCTGTGAGCTTTGTCATTAAGAAGCAAAGTCCCTGTTTTTCATTATTGCAGATTTTAATTGACAATCTGACTCTGGACGTTACCCAGAATTGTAATTTTAGGTGAAAAGCACCTGTTTGCACTTGTTTGATCGGTGTTCTTCAACACCGGTATGCCCATTGGCTTTAAAAATCCCATGGACTTCAGAGTAGGGTGTCCAGTCCACAACCTGCCAACAACTGTGCTGCATCCGCACTTGCGTGTTAAGAAGTAATGGTTTGAATATGAATATTCTTGGGTTTACATTACAAACCTATTCAACTCACTTCTGCCACGCACAGTGGGATGCTGGGTGCAAACCGTGACTGCAGCCAGGTCAAGCGCACAACCTACTCTGTTTGCTCAACTTCGCACCGCGTGATCCCGCGAGGATTGGGTGTAGGGAGAGAGCTGAGGAAGTCAGTCACACTCTCCTGCCTTGCATTAGTCACTGTTTCACATCTAAAGTAGCCTTTCAGAGTGTCCAGAATTGTTTCATTTACCTCAAAGTTCAGCCAACTTTGGGTCAAAAGCTACCATGGTATGCCAATGGCGGCCTTTACATTTTTTTCGTGTATCCTGTATAATTTACTTTAGGTTCACAATCTCTTGCTGTTTATTATTAACATGATTAGCAATATCTAACGTCTCAAGGCAGCCATCAGAGCCCGGCAGCTATTTATTTAAGAAATATTATTTGAGCTCTTTTGTATATAGGAAAACATATGCTCAGTTTATTGTTTTGCTCTTAATACTGTAATGTAGTTTTTTTATAGACACTGTCAATTTTATTTGAAAAGATATGAGACAGGATCAAACGAAGTGCCTGGGATCACACATGGTAATCAAATGAGGAAAAAGACCTCAGAGCTCAATTCACTTGGCCCCACAGTTCACAACTCAGTTCCCACACAACAGGCCTCCTTGCACAAAATGTAACATCTGCCTAAGATTGTAGTAACTTTTACTGTGAGACTGCATAGGTATGCAAAGTGGAGTGACAAAATACAATAATTCAAGGCTTTCAACTGATTAAAAAAAGGAGCTAAGAGGCCATTTTACTAACATGCAAGATCCGATCAACATTGTCCCCTCCTTTGATGGGCACTGTGATGCCAGCCACCCCCAGGAAGGTACATATTTAGGGACCCCGTAGTTGTGTTGCCTTGGACCCTCGATCCTATTGAGTCTCAAAGAGATCCTCCGGTGTCCAAACCGAAGACAGTCCAGATTTAGACCATTATATTTAAAGCCAACCCATTTTCATCCTAGCTCTTCTGTCTTTACAGCACTAATTCATCTCTTAAAAGTGGTGTAGCAATGTGATGGTAAAATATTTGTAAGGACCAAACTAACTGAAAATATGATCTCATCAACCTAGGGGAGCTGTGGAACAATATCGCTGAGCTATAGGCTCCGAGGACCTTTAACCACAGGTATTTTGCTGAGAGCCATATGCTTCCAGTGTAGACTTACATTCCCCACCACAAAGTAATATTATTTGAAGTTATGTTGAGATGTATCCTCCTCTTTCTGTTTTCATGGTCTCCGGAAATGGAAGCCATTTTCCAAAAGAAGACTTAATTTCTTAACTCAGGAAAATTCTTTATTACGCCCTTTCTAGTCAGATACTGTCACTATTTTATGGGTTGGGGGTCATAATGGCAATAAACAGGTGTAGTGTGCCTGAATAGACTGTGTAGTCAACAAACTGATTTCAAGTTAGGCAAAGTGCTCTCCATGCCACTGTAGTCAAGCTATCCTGGCTGATGAGGGGTGAAAGCCTGAAACCAGTCCTAGGTTGCTTGTTACCAGTTCAGGGAGGACCTGGCTTGGCAATTTGGGCTGGACTGTTCCCACGAGGCACAGGGTCAAGACTGATTTGCATATGGCTGGGTTCAAACTGGAATGGATTAGTGTGCAAAAAAATGATGGATTTCGTCCCAGATCTCTGTACTGGGGTGAAAGTATGACATTGTTCTGCTTCTGTCCATCAACTGTTTTTTTTGCGTAGGAAAAGTGTTATTAACAAGGGACACCTCTATTAAAAGCTAGCCCTTCTACATTTAATTATGGATTGACATTGATTATAAGGAGATAGGTGACAATAAATTATCCACCTTATAACTAATCCTTGCTGCATGTCAAGGTGTTTTTATTTTTATATAAAGTGGCTCTCATTTTAGCAAATACAGATCGAACTAAATTGTAAATAAATAGCGTTACATAGAACTAAATGTCCAAGGTAATGGATGTACATTAATGTACATGTTGTGTAACATTTGTAATACAATTACTATACTTCTAGTAGCTAAGAAGAAATAAGGCCTCTTACATCTTACAAAAGGAGATATGTTGTTTATGCCTTATCTCGCAGGATCAAACTGTTCTCCCACTGTGATATTGTCAACAAAGCCCTAATTGTACATTCATAACTCATTCTGCCAACATTGTATTTCTCTGTTGTTTGCAGGGCAAGGACAGAATTGACTGTGACTCCCAATGTGCTGGTGGACACAGGCCTCCCTTCAAAAACCCAGGACCCTCATTCATCTTATATTTCCTTATCCACAAAGGCATTGAGGAATTAACCACAACCAATGAACAGCAATGAACTACTCCTATTTAAGGCATCTACACTGTGTCAAAATTCTGAAATGTTTACACGCCATGGGTTGTTCTGGGATAGCCATGGGCTGTGATGTTAACTACTCTTTGCAATATGCACATTTTGGTAGGAAGACTTTTAACAGATTAGCAGATAAAACTGTGATGGAGGGCTTTGGTTACAAAATGTTTACATGTGCAGTTTTTACTGCAGAAAAATTGAATGTATACATATGACAATTCATAAAGTTACTGGACGTTCAATGCAATACAGTGCTCTATAAGGAATAGTTTTGACGTGTTCTCAAATGTGTTTCTTATATACTGCAATTCGAACTGCACGTCAATGAAGTCACTCAGCTAAAAACGCTATCAAAGCAACATTCTTACCTGAATTGTAATGAAATAACTTGAAAGCGTTTTAAAGTAAAGGCTTGATTTGTACCATTTGAAAAGAAAGAAAGTAACCTGCACTCTCATGCATTAAACTTTAGGGATGCTGAAAAGAGGCATAGCAGATCAGCGTTGGGTTAACTGTCATTATCAATGTCCTTTTCATTTTCACTTCAAATAGAATTTTTGCTTCGTGATCTTACTTCGGAGGTCCTGCTGAGAATACTTATATGTAATTTTACAAAATGAAGGTTTTATTCAGAGAAATTATGGTTTGAAGATTTTTTTTTATGTAAGAGTAAATACCAGCCTTTGTGCTCATATCCCAGTTATTACAGTAAAGACTTCCAAATGGAAATATGTCAGTGAGAATATGTTATGAAATAGCATAGGTACTGGTTAGCTTGAGTAATTATGTGTCCCTCCGGGTGGATGGATTCTTAGAGATTCGAAATAAGTTTTATAAAAATGTAGGTACAGCACATTTGCAATAAAGCTGTCACAAAATACAAAATAATACAATCATAGACTAAAATTCTCTGGCAACAAATCATGCAGTGGAAGGCAAAAAGCAAATAACTGTACCAGCGGGCAGTCCAAAACTAGACCTCATCGAAAGATGCTAAAATTGAGGAAAAGAAGTAGTAAAAGCACAACATTAGTATTCAGGTGGAACAAGGCATCTTTCAAGTAATTTGGAGTTTAGTGGAAGTGCGCTCTAAGGCTAAGAAGCATATTAAAAAAGCATACCCAGAGCAAGCAGAGTTGGGGGTAATGTTGGGTGTCCATTGGTGGATCTTTAGGTAGCTCTCCTGCAGACATCCTTGACCATGTGACCTGTCCACCACTTGGCAGCAAGGTCATAGTGGAAGTCACCAAACACCTTATTCAGGATGGGGTAACCATCACTGTTTTTACCTTGACAGGACACCATGGCATGGCAGTCACCGGAAGGAAAATGGTCAAATGACCCTGATGGCCATGAAGAAAATTCACCTTAAGGACAATTTGCATTTGCTTTGCAGCAATTATACCCTGTTTTGAGGGTTTGTTGCTGGAAAGCAAAAGAGGATGCTGAGCATGCTGGCTTCAACGTGGCAGCCCATCTGACACACAACAATATTGAATTTGCATCGGGCACAGCAACGGATGGACTTCCATTATAAAGGTCCCCACCAGCAGACGTGAATCTCTAAATCTGGTGGGAGGCCTCTTCCAGGTTAGCGGGGGCCAGTGGGATTAACACAAGTCTCCACAGCCCCCACGATGCAGGGGGCCCCCCTCAGAACAGTACTCTGGCCTGAGAGTCAAGAATGAAATCCGGAGCGGGGCCCCTCCACATACCATGCAGAAGGAACCCCCACAACTTTCATTACACCACTGGCGGGGCTAGAGCCAATTTCGATCTGTAGGACCACCCGCTGGGTCTAAATAACCTCCATAGTATTTAGAGGTACTCGGCTGTATTGCATACTGTTCTTTAAAAAAAAGTATGCTTTGTTCTGAGAGCTCTTTAAAGTTATCGGAGCAGCCAGATTGCTCCTGTTAAGACAGCAAATGGTCCAAGGCACTTGGTGTGTGGGGCAGAGTTCATTTATATTATGCAGAAGCATAGGCAAATGTTCCTGTTTTCCAATCACCATTTGGGCACCGATAAGCTAGGGACCAAAGTCAAAGTCTGCCCCTCTGTCTAATACAGAAGGGGCAGTGGGGGCACAACGTGATTGTATCACAAATACAGTCTGTCAACTGAATTGCTTCTCTTTCAAGTTCAGTAAAAAAAGCTACAATTTTATATCCTTTGGGATTATTTTATTCTCTCTCTTTACTGTTCCTGTTTTTCTGACATTTGAATCAAGGTTAGGCACTTCACGGGTATTTAACGAAGCTGTTTCCAGGATTAAGTCTAAGGCCCTCATTACAAGTGTGACAGAATAAGGTGGGGGTATTTACTACACATGGAAAAATACTATTACCCCAGGGTGAGGTATTTACCACCTTTGGCAAATACCTCCTATTCCGAGTTTTTAAAAGGAAAATGGATGATAAAATGTGGAATCAGTTTTTAACACATCAAATGCTACTTTTTTTGCCTTTTTTCCAGACTTGTTCGCCTGATAAATTTCGGCAGGTTTGACCTGGGAAAACCGTGTAGGTGTGATAATTATAGATAGCTCGTAAATCTGATCCCTCTGTTAACACCTATTTGAAACGAGGACCTAAATATTCCTAATAAGACTCACGCGTTACATATGCGTAATTTATACCTAATTAATAATTTGAGAAATACTGTGCATTGTGTTCACTATTCATCTTAAGTTTTACACTTAGGGTCGATTCAAGAGAACCATTATAGCTTTCACTCTTTTTAATTTAGTTCATTGCATAGCTGTTCCACGGGGTTAATTTGCACATCTCAGAATTACTAAGGCTAAGACAGATTCTTATGGACAAGCTGGCTAAAACATGCAGAACTCCAAAAACCTTTCAGTCGGAAATAGTTTCTCTAAAATGTACCTCGCTGTCTTCCCTTTCCTCCTGATATATGTGGAGTATTTGTTGTGTGTCTGTGTGTGTGGAGTAATTTGTGTACATTGAGCGGTTACGCTAATATCTTTCATGTTATGTTAAATGTTATGTTAAAAAGTTTTATACCGCGCACGTTCACCGAAACGGTTTCTTGGCGCTCATGACAGATGCGGTGGGCAAGGGCAGAAGTTTACTCAAATGCTAACTTAAAGAGGAACGTCTTCAGTGTCCTACGAAAACACTCATAGGAGGGACAGTGGCGGAAGGAGGAAGGAAGGGAGTTCCAAAATGTAGGGGCTAGAAAAGAGAAGCGGAGGCCGCCATGTTTCTTGCGATGGATTTGAGGGGTGAGCAGGAGGTTATCAGCGGAAGAACGTAGGTTTCTCGTGGGTATATACTTGTGCTATAAAAAAACAAAAGTGCAAAATGTATTTTTACCTGATCAGTCTTATGCCACACATTTGCGAATAACCACAGAGTAAAACAAAGAATAAATGAGTGTAGTTAATGTACAAATAAAAGATGACCGTACTCGGTTATACCTTTCTGAATTACACATAAATTATGAAAGTGTATGTTATGCCTTTTTCCACACGTAAATAAGAGTTACACCTGTTAAGTCTTTTATATATCAGACCAGGGGACTTTAAGCAAATGGTCATGAAAATCTAATACAAGTATGGCAAAGGGTTTCACAGTCTAAGGGGCTGATTTAGAGTTTTTTGGTGGAGGTGATGTTCCATTGCAATGGTGACGGTGTACCCTCTTTGCCAAACTCACATTCCACCTTTCTGATTTAGAGGCGGGTGGACCTTAAGCATGCGAACGATGGAGCTTACTTCAGCTATAAAGCCAACATACTCCTCCAATGGCCCAATGGAGATCAATAGCAGCAGAAAGTTATCCATCCAACCACCAGCCCGAATCAAGTGGGTGATCGGTGGACTTTTTTTTCTGTCCATCACTGATAGACAGTTAAAAAAAAAACAATGACCCTCACACCATGGGGTGTAAGAGTCATAAAAAAAAATGGGGTGTAAGAGTCATTAGTTTTTCATTTTTCAAGACCAAACTCCTGCTTTGGAAGTTTGATTTAAAAAAATGGAAAACTGTGTAAAATGTTGACGGGTGGCCGCCCTGTTTGAGCAAACCATCCATCAAACTTTTACAACATTGACAGGAATCACTGTGATGGCAGTTTGGTTCCTGGCAACGTTAACAGTTGTCTATGGGGCTGGCAGAAAACTCTTGATTTGGCAGACAGAGATGCCTCTGGATGGCAGGGGCAATGGTCTCTGCCATCCTGATAGAGTACCGCCCATCCGCTAAAGTCAAAATCAGCCCCTTAACATTTTGGGTTGTTTCAGACATTTGGCAATGCAATCCCCGCAAGTATAGTCACTTCTGACTTACACATGAAATGTTCAGCTATATGGTCCAATGGAAGTAGAACGTGCTTACTTTTAAGATTCAAGGGAGCCTATTTTTTATTGAAAAATAAAAATGCAGTGAAAGATTGTTGGGAAATTCCAGACAGTTCCACCGACCTGCGTATAAACTGCAATGATAGGTTATCCCTACGAATTTGTAGAGAAATCAGTGTATTTCAGCATTCTTTTTGACTATCTTGCACTTTCATGGGTAGTTTGAGATCTGGATAAATTACTTGTGGATTAGGTTATGCTTTTCTGTTTATATACAGTGCAGCCTGATTATGTGTCGAATCACACTTAAGGGTGGTCTTGTAGGGAACCAGAGCTGATCATCCTCAGAATCAACATATCTTTGTGTTCACTCTCCGAATTTAGGGGGTCATTAGGATGGCTGTCGGACCTGCGTCCGTCCGCCACCCCCGAGGTAGAGGGACCGTCCGCATGGGCAGCAGCGGTCCCTCCATGCGAATTAGGATGTGACCGCCATCCTGGTGTTCACATCCCGTACCTTTTACCTTGCGGCGGGTACTGCTTGAAGCAGCACCCGCCGCAAGGTTAAAAATGCATGTATTGCATTTACATGCACAAAGCGGTAGGCATAGCGCTGTGCCTGCCGCTTTGTGCATGTAAATGCTGGGGGGTACCATAGGTACCCCCCATGTGCACTCCCCACCCCGACACCCTGAGGGCCCGCAACGGGCCCCCAAACACCAAACACCACATGCTTTTCCACGGCGGAAAACCCGCAGTGGAAAAGCATGTTTCCGCATGCATCTTAATATGGCTGGCAGTGTCAGATAGACACCGCCACCATATCAGAGCTTTTCGCCATGGGACCGCGGCGGAAAAGCTGCGGACGGTCTTACAGACCCCCCTACCATCCTAATCTGGCAGGGGGTCTTTTAAATCACCGCAGCGGTGAATCCGCATCCTCCGGCCCGGCGGTGGCTTCCGCCGGCCCGGAGGATGCGGATTCACCGCAATCCTAATCGGCCCCTTAATTGCTCTGCCTGGTCCTGAAATCATCTTTCCTTTATTAGATTAGAGTGTTTTGCTTGATCCATTGTTGAGCATTTAAAGATGAACATGTCCTTGTATGCTCCTCCCCCATGAGCTTCATGTTTCCATGACTGCTAGATACTATAAATGTGAGCTGTCTCCAGGGATGCTTTTGCAACTTACAACCATGACATGCTAGTATAAGGACATGAGAGCATGCTTGTAGTTTTATTGGCTGTCTCATTGGGATGTGGAGTGCAAGAACCTCTCATTTTATGTGTTTGTTGCATACATGTCTACATCTTCAGAACCCTTTCTGGTACTCTGAATGATGCTGTTTGGTGTTGAAATTAGGTGTGTCTGCTTTTCCTTCTAGTCTCCCATTGAGGTGTAGCAGCTCCTTTGTTCCAAAAAAGGGCCAAGTGATGATCCCTACTACCCAGAGGAAAAACTCTCTTGTCCGAGTACAGCATGTAAATTCCTGCCACACATCATTCCAATAAAGTAACTTAACAGTAGTTAATGATTTTCCTTTCCATGGAAGGGCATTATCTTATTACTAGTGTTTTATTAGTACTGTTATTTCTATATGTCTCTCTATGTTGTCTGTTATGGATTGGCATGTTATATTTGGTGTAGTAAAATGCGTTTGTTGTGGTATGTGGTAATAAAGTATAGTAAAAAGTGGTATGGTGCAGTGGTAGAGTGTGATGTGGCGTGCAATTGAGGGATGTAGTATGTGGTGTTGAGGATGTGATGTAGATGTGGTGAGGTGTTTTATAGGTTAAAAGTTTGAGGTACGGTGAGGTATGTTATTGTTTGGTGAGTTGTAATGTGGTGTATTGTACAGCGTGGTATCAGGCATTGTGGTGATGTGCCATCATGTGATTTGACATTAGGAATGTGATATACGGTGACATGATGCATTAAGCATTGCGCTATGAGGTGTTGTTTGGTATGGGATGCACTGTGTGAAGTGGTATGATGTGGTGTGGTCTAGTGTAATATGGTGTTGGGTTACTTGGTTTGCTATAGCGTGAGGTGGTATGAAATAACATGATGCAGTGTGTTGCTGTGAAAAATGGTCTAGCGGAGTGTGGTATTGCATTGTGTGTCATGAGGCCAGATATGCTTACATTGGATACACAAAAAGTGGCCACAAATTGAGCTCCTACTGTGATTTAGCAAGTGGTTTGCGACCACTAAATGGCTTTGTACATCTGTCTCATGATCTACTATTGTGTCTAATAGGTGTGCATAGTGTGGCTTATGGTGTTGTAGTTTGTATGAGGATGTGATGTACTTTTAACTCCTGTGTGAGCAAATTCTTTTCAAACTGAGCTTTTTAGCTGACTTTTAGTTAGAAAAACTCTCAAACTAATTGAAGATTTGAGGTGTTTTCTGTACTTCTATGTGGTACAATTTACTTGTTTCTCTCTTTTTGCAGTTATAGGAATTTCATGTTGCCCCATATCAGATGTGAGTAGCTCATCTGATCCTGTATTTTCTCGTCTTAAATTCTAGGACTTGCAGTCCTATGTTTATAACGCTAAAAGCAGAATGCGAAAAGTTGAAGGGTGGATGAAAATGCACTAATATTTGCAGCTCCTGCAATACGTTTTGGCATGCATAGTTATGAAAACATTGAGAAGTGACAGCCTTCAGATAGTAGAACTGTTTTTCCTAGTTTCCACATTGAGTAATTTAAACTGTCCTTGGTATCATGCATGATACCTATGGGTGACAAAAGCAAAAACAACAATTGATGATACCTATGGGTGTTCGGTAATTTATTAAAAGTTATCTCGGGGAGAGACTTCTGCATTGATTTATATTTAGACATTTTGATAGATTCATTGTGGGTTTAAATATAGTAATTAGCATGAGTAAGTCTTTCTCAGGCCTGATGTGCACTGTAATTGCCATATATTATGTCAGTTTACTAGAACTGTCCTAAAGCATGGGCCAATGCCAGTTTTCACACTAAAGGGGGTATGCAGAGGTTTATGTTTATTGGCAAATAGTAGATGGGTATAATGGGGATGGGCAACCATCATATTATTTTGACTATAATAAAAATAATTGTATAGATGGTTTCTTTCTTTCTTTCTTTCTTTCTTTTTTCTTTCTTTCTTTCTTTCTCTTTCTTTCATCTTTCTTTCTTTCTTTCTTTCTTTCTTTCTTTCTTTCTTTCTTTCTTTCTTTCTTTCTTTCTTTCCTCATACGGAGGCTTTGTAAGGTGCCACTTGTTAACTTTCTGCTACTTCAGAGAACTGATGAAGAAGACAAGTAGCTAGATTAATGAGGAGAAGCAGAATTTAAGAGACCAATTAGGTAAGTTCAGTAATAATTTCCGACATCCTATAATTGCAACTTTTTTATGTCTCGTTGAGTCAGCGCACATGCGCTGCTCGGAGAGACTTTAGTAGGTGAGTTTTCAAATTGCTGCTGGCTGGCGACAAGCTTGCGTTCACGCGAGCGTGCACATGCGAACTGCCAGCCTTCAGCGCCATCTCTCTTTCCTCTCGGTTGCTACCTGCCTCCGCCCCTCCCCCTCCTCACTCACTTTCATCTCGCTTCCATGCCTCCTCCGACGATCACACTGCTACACGGAGATCACAACAGCAACCTCGCTAATACTTTTGATGATTGCCAACGGAGAGCGACACAACCACACATACACACAGAACCACACACACAACCACACAACCCCAACCACACACACAATCACACACAGACAACCACACACACACCCACCCATACACACACAACCACACCCACACACACAGAACCACACACAGAACCACACACACATGACCACACACACAATCACACACACACACAACCACACACACAACCACACAAAACCACCCAACCACACACACAACCACACCCACAACCAAACACACAGCCACACATACAACCACTCACACACAACCACACACACACACAACCACAAACACACACAACCATACACACAAACACACACAACCACACACACACACAACCACACACACAACCACACAACCACACACATACCCACAAACACAACACACACACAACCACACACACAGTCACACACACACAACTACCCACCCAAAACCACACACACAACCACAACCACATATACAACCTCACACACAACCACACACACAACAAAACACAACCACACACACAACCACAAACACACAACCACACACACACACAACCACACACAAACACACACACACAACCACAAACACAACACACACACATTCACACACACCATGCACACACACAGCCACACAAACAACCACACACACACACAACCACAACCACACACAACCACAACCACACACACAACCACACAAAACCACACAACCAATCACACACACAACCACACACACACAACCACACATACACATACAACCACACACACAAACACACACACAACCACAAACACACACAACCACAAACACACACAACCACACACACACAACCACAACCTCACACGCAACCACACACATACACAACCACACAACTACACACACAACCACACACAAAATGACACACAAACAACCACACACACAACCATGCACACACACAACCACACACAAACACACACACACAACCACAAACACAACACACACACATTCACACACAACCATGCACACACACAGCCACACAAACAACCACACACACACACAACCACAACCACACACAACCACAACCTCACACACAACCACACACATACACAACCACACAACTACACACACAACCACACACAAAATGACAAACACACAACCACACACACACACAACCACACACAAACACACACACACAACCACAAACACAACACACACACATTCACACACAACCATGCACACACACAGCCACACAAACAACGACACACACACACACAACCACAACCACACACAACCACAACCACACACACAACCACACAAAACCACACAACCAACCACACACACAACCACACACACACAACCACACATACACATACAACCACACACACAAACACACACACAACTACACACACACAACCACAAACACACACAACCACAAACACACACAACCACACACACACAACCACAACCTCACACGCAACCACACACATACACAACCACACAACTACACACACAACCACACACAAAATGACACACACACAACCACACACACAACAACACACACACACAACCACACGCAAAACCACACACACAACCACAACCACAACCACACTCACAACCACACACAACCACACACAACCACACACACAACCACACACACAACCACACACACACCCGCCCCCCAGCCACTCACTGCCTATCAGCCTCCTCTCAGCCAGGTAGCATGATCGCGATCAGTTTCACTTTCATGCGATCGCGATCAGTTTCTCTTTCAAGGCCGCGTTCGCCATGAAAGGCTTTGTGTTTCTAGTTTTATTCAGCATTCACTCTTGTTTCCTAGTGCTTGACAATCCAATCTCTACAATATTTAAGCAGCCTGCACGTCTCCTGTTAACCATACCACTCCATGCATTTGCTACGATCCACATAGATATCAGTGGTACAGACAAAGGTAACCAGGTTTTTTATCCTTCCTTCAAGCAATAACCAGAATACTAAACTACATTTGTGCCCTACTTAAATAGCAAACAGTTATTCCTAATCAGTTTGTTTCACAGAGGTTGTGTCTTAGGAGAAGGGCAGTGGCACTCGCATGGCACTATACGCTAGTCCGTTCAAAAGAGTTGTTTAAAAAAAATATTTATAAAAAATTGACTCCATTACAAATTCTGATTCCACCAGAATCCGAGTCCTCCACAACACCCTGTTTTTTTAGCTGTCAGCTGTGAAAAAAGGAGACCAATATTGCCCACATTTTTATTATTCTGCATCCTCAGTTCAATTCTGGGGTGCTTTTTCAACTTGTTGCTAGTTCATTGCAAATCTTACCGTTACTTATTCAAATTGTGTTACCTTTGGCTTATTTGCAATGCAAACTTTATCTCAATAAGTTGCTGTTTGAGGCTGTGGATGCGCTCACTTCCAGTTTTGGCGTCACACGCTTGACGCCGAACACGGAAATAAACAGTACTTTCACCCGCATCGGCTCGAACAGCAGCTACAAGCCCGCTAGCTGGTCCGTTTATTTGGGTAGGGTGCGTCCTCTAAACAAGTAAGTGTAGACTCTCCTTCGATTGCTGCGGGTTTTTACGAGCTAAACTTAGTCCCGCTGGAGCTTTTTCTTTTAACGCTAGACCCACTTATGTTAAAAAATCGATACCTAACTCTCTACCACACTTTAATTAGGAGAGTATGCCCCAATGTCCCGCTCACTGAGGTGCCTGCGCCCAACATAAATTGGGTAAGTTGACAAACGAATTACCAACCGGTGCATGAAGTATGTGAATATATGTCTTCAGAGTGTGATATATGAATGTAGGACATATATGTTTGTTTGTCTTGTGTGATTTATTTACTGCAATTGAAACTTCGACCACTGGTTTAATACTTCACTTCACAGTCTCACACCATTGGAGTTAAATGGAGTGTGATGTTTTGACACTAACTGTTGGGTGTCACATAATGAGAATGCCACTATACACTACATAGAAGTGATATAGAATGAGACCATTCGTGTTCTCCACTAATCGAGCATGTTCACTCAGCATGCCATGCACAGGGATTTTATACTGTATACAGATAATGTCTGTTTCTGATAAGATTTTATATGCTATATTTTTCTACAGATGGAGCCTGGCATTTCTTAGTAACAGAATTACACGAACACGAGGAGAAGCTACTTTTCCCTCGCCACGTCAATAGAGTAGGGAATTCCCCCTCTTTAGCATCTCCACACATAAGGGGGTCTCTGAATCTTGCCCTGAAGAAAGTCCGAGACCTTTATGGCCTCATAAGGACTGAAACATGTTGGCACTTCACTAGGGTCATAGGACCATAAAAATCATAATAAACCCAACTTTTATTCAATTTTTAACAACCCAACCAGACCCATGAATAAAGGGATACAGGGGTCTGATTGAGGCACTTTATATATACCCCTTTTGCCTTCATTATCATAAGAGCTTCCCACACTGTGGTTGAGCCCACCCTGACCTGTAGGAATCGGGGTGACCCAATGATGAAGCATGACACCACTAGGGTGTGTGAGGGTAACTAAAAACAACTAGTGTTGCCCCCCCTCCATACATATAGATATGGTTAGCATATCAACACACATCCCTAGTTGAATAGTGTTTAATCCCTCCTCATACATAGGTCCTCTTCTCTTCCTATGAGCGCAACCTACATTGAACTTTCTAGTCCTTTAGTAGGGTGCTTTTGGAGTATTTTTTGTTGTACAACACTCAACCTTCACCTCCATAGCACTAGCCCTTCATCCCCCTGGCCTGGCAGCTACCCTTCACCCCCTGCACTCACCCTTCCCCTCCCTGGCCCTCACCTTTGACCCTCCTGACTCTAACATTTTACCTCCATAGCACCTAACCTTCATCTCCCTGGCACTCACCCTTCATCCCCCTGACCTAGCAGTCAACCTTCACCTCCGTGGCACTACTCCTTCACCCCCCTGGCCTGGCAGCTAGCCCTCACCCCTGGCCCTCATACTTTCCCTTCTTGGCACTCACCCTTCCCCTCCCTGGCACTCACCCTTGACCCTCCTGACTCTTACGTCTCAGCTCCCTGGCACTGGCTCCTCAGCTCTCTGGCACTCACCCTTCACCCCCATGGCCTGACAGTCACCCTTGTCCCTCCTCACATTTACTCCTCACCGCGCTGCCACTCACCCTTGACCCTCCTGGTTTCTGTCTCTCTCCTGTCTCTCTCTTTTTGTCTGCCTCTATGCTTGATTGCCTTTCTCCTCTCTGCTCCTTGCATTCTTTTTCTGACTCCGTACCTTTCCTTTGCCTCCCTTCTTCTGGGCATCCCTCTCTGTACATCATTCTGTATCGCTTTCTACCCTTCTTTCAATTATATCGCTCCCTGTTGACCTGTTTATTCACCCTCCCCAGTGCCTGTCTCCAGTGTCTACCCAGGTTCTCTCATTAATGCCCCCTCCCGAACCTGTGAATCTCACCCTCTGCTGCTTCTCTTACTCACACTGCTGTTTCTCCTCCCTACCCAGATGCTTGACTTATTCTTTCATTTTCCCTGCTCAAAGGTGATCTTATCCCTGCTGTTTCTCTTACTCATCCCAATGTGTCATTTACTTTCTTATTTCCTATGCTCTTTAAATGGGATCTTCCACCCGCTGGTTTCTCATGCTCTCTCGATCAACCCATGTTTCTCTTACCTCTTCTGCAGCCAGATGGTTTGCTTATTCTCTCATTTTATTTACTCAAAAGAGATTGTACACCTATCCCCTGTTATTTTCCTTATTATCTTTTAATACTTTGCCGCCTCTCACTGCCCCCTCTACCAGCATCTTTCTAGTGCCTATTCCTGCCTTTTCGTTATTTTCGTCTCTGTCTCAGTTGGCATTGCTAATAATAATGCAACACTAGCACCTGACTGCCTCAAACTTACTACACAACATAAAACAGACCACAGTTCTTCAAATCAGCCACAATACCTGAAACTGATCACAGTACGTGAAACTAACTGCAGTAGGATATCTCTAACTGACCACAACCCTTGAAAAAGCATATGTGGTACTGAGTGGTATTATGTTGAGTGTAGTTATGTTGTATTGAGTAGAGTGTAAACATGTGTTGTAAATATTTGTTGTGTAATTATGTGGTATTGAGTGTTATGATGTGCAAAGTATTTATTTTGCATTGATTAGTGTGTAAATGTATGGTTTGTAATTGTATGGTACTGAGTGGTATGAGGGGTATATTTATGTTGCATTGAGTAGAGTACATAACTACACTCAACATAATACCACTCAGTACCACATAATTACACATCACATAATTACACTGTATTCAATACAACATAAATACACTCCACATACCACTCAGTACTACATAATTGCACGTCAAAAAATTACTCTCTACTTAATGCAAGATAAATAAACTCCAATACCACTCCGTGCCACATAATAACACAACACATAATTACACTGTACTCAATGCAACATAAATACACACCTTTCACTCAAGTCCGTGCTATATAAAAGAAAATTAACATACTTTACTGAATCTTTGAGCTGCTAGTGTTGCATTATTATTAGCAATGCCAACAGCTCAAACTTTTATAATGCGAGACCTATTGCATTGCAAATGCTTGTTTCTAAATGTAGTTTCAGGAACATTTAAATAGCTAGGGGGCAGCTGTAATATTCTGGTCACAAATCTGCGACCAGTCTTTTTGCAACCACAATCTTATTTTGCAAACCCAAATGTATACCAGTGCACTATTAGATTGGATCACAAAATAAGGAATCGGAGTGGGTCACGATCCAACCTAATTATTATTAGTTAGACTAGTTGCAAACTGCTTCTTGATCTGATTATTTAAAGTCAAAGGGATCATGGCTTTCAAGGGTCAGCAGACCACCAGCTCTGTGATTGCTTTTTTTTAAAAAGAAAGACTTTTAAAATAAAAAACAGCAGCCCAATTTCCATAAAGGAAATGTGTCTGATTTAACAAAACAAGTTTTATTTCTTTAATGTTTTAGTAACAGTTGCCAGTGGACTCCTGGACAACTACCTACTCATCCTAACATTTGTTCCCAGTTCACCTAGGGAAAGGGGTTCAAAGCTGTCCTCTTCTCTTTTGTTAATAATTGACCATCCCATAGGAGTGGGGTTCTCCTAGTGGTCTAGGGCGGCTGTGGTGATATGTGTCGCTGCCAGAGAGAAGCCCCTGGCTGCTAGACAAATTCATGCACTATTAATTGAATCCCTGCGATGCATTCTTTACAAAGCGCACCTGGCCAGGATGAATGCTTAGGGAGATTATTAGCCTGGCTGATTGAGCAGGATTTTGCTATTGCCCCCATTTCTGTTATTGACCAGGTAACACAGTATATTTCCAAGTGGTTATTCATACACCCTTCTGCACTTAAGCACAGTATTTTCCTGAGAAGTCCTTTTACAATCTCACAGTACTGAATTTGTAGATGGGCTGCTGTTGCCAATAGTGCCATACATGATTCCCAGACATGCAGACCTCCTGGCGTGGATGGCCTCCTGTTAGTTAGATTTTATAAGATTTATGCTTATTTATTGGCCTTGATATTGGCTGAACTGCTGAATTCAGCACTATCTGAAGAAATATTTTCCCCTTCATCCAGGCCCTCTTTGTCTACCTTCCTAAACCAGGACATGACCTTCTAGATGTCACCTCTGATAGAGCCTGGCTATGTTCAACAGCGATTACAAGATCTTAAGCAAGATCTAAGCTGTATGTTTATTGGGAGTCATGCCCGATTTGGTTCACCCTGACCAGAAAGTGTCTTCATATCGGGAAGATCTATGTCCCTTAACATACATTGGCTATAAATATTACTAGAAGAGGCACCACCAAAGTGGCCACACTGCTTGTTTTGTATTAGATTTAGAATAGGCCTTTGATATGCTTGATTGGGACTACATGTTTGTAGTATTTCGGAAGGCCAGGCTGAGATGTAGGATGGTATGTCTGATAAGATTGCTGTACTTGGAGCCATCAGAGAGGGTCAGAATTGGCCAACTTACCTCTGATCCTTTTTGCAGAAATAGAAGAACATGGCAGGGGTGCTCGCTCACACGTGCACTAATCACGCTGGTGATTGTAGCCCTCACACATACACTCACAGGAGCATGCCTATAATGAGCGCAGGTTATTGAATGAACTAAATCAACCAAGGCTCCTTCCATGAGGTGTCTTCTTTTACCACAAATAGGTGAAGATCTCTCTCACTGAAGTACCTCAGAGACAATTTACCACACATAGAACACTACAGCTTAGTATAAACCAGTACCTATCCCTTTATTGAATAAATCACAATAGACAAAACTACTACAGACAAAATTGAGCATGTAGATTTTTGGCACATTGATAATTGGGTAGGGTGTCTTATCTATTTTTCCCATTCTCAGCTCCTATCGCTAGAACATTTGTAATCTGTATTGCCTTATGATGAGTTTTTGAGAAGGCTGGCTAATATGAGATTTCATTAGAAGTGGTGGGCCATGAGTAGGCCTCATTTCAGTTCTACTCAGTGATTGATGTGAAGAAGTGAATTGATTTTGTGAAGGAGGGACAAGTACAGGTTTACACAGGTAATTACTCCATGGACTTATTGTGCTAATAGAAAATAATTGTCGAAGATTATCCCCAGATTCGTTACTTTTTCTGAGGATAAAGGAAGGGTTCCAAGTCACAAGGGGCAGATAAAGGGTAATGTATTAAATTCAGACTTTCCCCAGCGCTTGAACATTACTTGTGCCTCCGTTCTTGAAAAGGGAGCTCTCCTTAAACCAGTGGAAATCTTGGTCCAGATATGAAGTGATGTTGGAAAGATTTTCAGAATTAGGTGCACCACAAAAGTGGATTTTGTATTGTCAGCATATCTTTGGCGGTTTACCATCCAATGCTAAAATGCAGTGCCAAGGGATGCACATACACGTTGAATGGTATCCAGGAGAAAGAAGATTCTCGAGGAACTTCAAAATAGATTGAAAGTGTTAAACATGCACCTGTCCCAAATCTGTGTTTTTTGGCTGCTCTTTGATAAAAAAAAGTGATCAATCGAACAGGGGGACCAGATGTACCCATTCAGTGTGCCAGCCTTTCCAGTAGACTATAATAGCCAACAGTGCAGTGTGTGGCTGATAGGTCCAGGAACATGAGGGCATGCTTTTGTCCTTGTCCAAGGAGAAAAGGTGTCCTTGCCTGATGGTGGAGGTTTCAGTGGCTTTCACCGATCTGAAACCAAATTGATGGTCATGGTGCAAGTCATTTAATTCAACATAGTCTTGATTTTGTCTCAGTAGGCCCAGGGTAGTTCAAACCTCACTTCACATATACCAAACTTATTTTGACAGATATTATGAAGTCTGGGAATATTCATGCTAAACCTAGATATGACAACATTGCCACAACTGTGAGCTTGCTAGTTGTATAGATGTTGATGTTTGTCAGTTGGTCGGTTGTCTAGGGATCAGCATCAAATAGCATCCGTGTTTGTTTGCTTTTATGATTCCCCCCCCCTCTTTCTAGACCCAACAAAATGGTTCCTACTAAATAGAATTCCTTTAGTCTTCTAATCAAAAAACGATATTAGCTAATGCATATTTTACCAGCATCCTCACCAAGCTGCTGGAATTGTATAACACCTAGTACATTTCACCAGTGATATTTATTGGACCTATATTTGTGTGTAAGTAAAGAGCTATCTTTAATAGGAATAAGAAAGTAATCTTGTTAGAAGAACTTTGGGGCCTTTGTGTCCTCTTTGTCTTATCACTAATTGTTTTTGTCACCAGGAGGTTGTGCTGGCCTCTATGGAGCATAAGATAGAAAACGTCCAACTCCACCATACGGGGCCTTCGTCACCCTCCTGTCTCTAACTATTCCCCAGTTAAGATGGATATAACAAATATGTCAAATACCTCACTCCTCTCTGAAATAATGCCATCAAGAGTCCCCTACTGGAAAAATCTCCTGTTGACAAGAAAATATTGACTAACTATCACTCTATCTCCAACCTTCATGTTCTCAGGAAAATCATGGAAGGGCATTGATGCCAAGAAACACAGCTTCAAAAGAATGTGGAAATAAACCACCTGCTCCACCACCATCAGTCCGTATTGTTACCTGCGAGTGTTACTGAAACTGCTTTAGCAAACAGTATGGAAGAGTGCCTCTACATGAGTAATGACAATTGAACAGTTTCTTCACTCAGCCTTTACACTGCTAACAATAGTGTTGATCATACAGTACTGCTAGAAAGGCTGGAGCATTGGGTTGGAATATACAGACCTGAAGCTGAAGCTGGGCCCAATCATTCTTCACCAACTGCAGGCAAATGGTATGCACCAGAGAAGGTGAATCATCCTCACACACAGAGCCCTGCTTCATTTCTCATGGATCATCTGCCGCTGGACATTTGCACATGCCCCTTAACGCTGCTATTTGAGCATTACCAGTGAACATCCTAATGTGTACTGGCAACGCACACATCACTTCTGTTTAAGAAACAGTTAAGAGAATCCAACCAACATCACCTCATGCTTGGATCATGTGCTCCTCTGTGTGAAGGAGGTCTTCCTACTCATGAATGGTACCAAGACCAAGATTCTACCAATCAAAGGATCTGAAACTAAATCACATACCTCTGACTGGACTTCATAAATCAGCCCCCCTTCCTTTACCTCACCAAAAGTTAAAAACTTTAGGATTATTTTCAACACCAAACTCACTTTATCCTAATGGCGAATGGTGAGAACATCCAGGTCCTTGAAACTCCTGTGATAATAACTCTATGAGCTCTGCTACCCAACTAAAAGTGGGTCAGGAAATGTTTCAGAACAGAAATATTCCACCTTGATTACAGCTGAAGTCAGCACAGATTATGGGTTGTGACCAAAACATATTTGATACACATGCTCACCTACTCTCTAAGAACCTCCTAGGCGCCTTGTAGGGTATTCCATCCAAATGTGTGGAATGGCCAGAGGTGTGTGGAATGGATCCCAGTTCTAATGTTCCACTGCTGCATGACAGAATGTGCGCAACCTGAATAGTGACCCCAGAATATTGATGAGGCACAATATCAAGGATAAAATATCGAAAGATAAATATTGACCGCTAAATAACTCTACATTTTCTATGCCTATCTCCATATATACTGTATTGTATTGTAATTGCATTTATATAGCGCTTACTACCTCTGACGAGGCGTCAAAGCACTTTACGCTGGGCAGACTGCTGTTCCAGGACCCAAGGATGATGGTTAGTTCAGTTATTGTTTGCAATTCATTAAGATTAGTCTATATGTAGCCACACAGTACATATATCTTCAAGGTAGAGAGATTATGGGGTTAGGAAGAGTAAATCTATACCTCTGCATAGGTACTTACCTGGGGTCGATATCCAGTAGAACAGTCCAATCAACCTCAGCCATGGGCAAAAAGACCTGATGTAATTTTCCCGTTTGATCCATAGGACAATATCCGATTAAAAAAAAAAAAAATTCCACACGTCTTTTTAAACGGAGCTCCTTTAAGTCAAATAGCAGCATGTGAAAAAAAATAGTTTTTCAATTTCAGTACAGATCACTATTTTCCAAACAGTTCCGCATGATGTATTAACCTTTCTGCAGCAAGTGATTTAAAAGCTGCAATCCCGTTGTACGTTATTGGCTGATGTATTGCGATAAATTTACATTTGCTACTTTAGCCATTCAGCAAAAACACTGCTCAATTTGTTAATTAGCAATAAAAATACAGGGAACCTTTTCCTAGCAGAATGTTTTCATAAGTCGCTCGCTTGTGCAGCCCCCGAACACCTTCATTACCATCGTCAGCATAAACCCTATATTTTCCAGTCATTGCCTATTTTTAATGAAAGTTTCATTTTAAATGATTAACTTCAGCAAACAATTTAGAGCATATTATACGTTTTTGAACTTCCTCGCCTACATATTTCAGGGTCCTATTTACAGTAATCTTGTCATTTGCTCGGTACTTTGGTGACATTAGTTACATACGATGACAATTAAAGGCGGAATTAGCCAGGCTTTCTGTATATTAAAGCACAGCAAAATGACTATTTGGGGCAGATTTATACGCAGCGCTTCAAAGAACGTCGGAGAGAGAAGAAAATATGGTAACTGTTGCTTTAAATTATAGCTATCAATACTTCAAAAGAATGTTTAATAAGTAACCAGTGCAGGCTAAAACGATTTTCTCATGCGGCATTGCATAGGAAGTAGGCAGTGTGAGTTACGGGCCTCTGAAATCTTCAAAAAATCATCACTCTCTTTAGAAGAAAATTAATTCTCCTGACCTATACTCTGTACAAAAATAAATTCGCCAGCGAAGGTTTCTCTTTACAGGTCACTTTGCCCATGGAAAAAAAAACATCTGGGGTTGCTAGGTTAATATTGTTGTAATCTTTGTTCCATATTATGTCTGCAGTGTACAATAATTCTTAGGTGGTCGCTTTGCTAGTGACACCAATGATGAAAAAAATATTTTTTATTTTTTATACAGTTGAGAAAAGTTTTCCAATCCTGTTCAATCTTTCAAATAGCACAGCAGTCCAGACCTATTATACCCGTCAAGATAGTTTAAGATAGTTTGGGGCCTTCAAGGATAACGATCAGGTGATAAATTATAGCTCTTGAATGTTAATTGCTGCTTCCCCGCATGTTTTTTAATGAGTTCCACAGATTAGCAGCACAATATGTGGGGGAAGCCTTTTTATCAAGGTTGTAACACGATGCACCAATTCCAATTAAAATATTTTTAAAGCCCACTGGTGCATGTGAAATAAGACCACACTAGCTGCTCCACTGTAAGAACAATCAAAATGATGCTGCCTTCTACAAAAAGTGGGGTAGGGTTCCTAAAATGTCACTTTTTGACGGTCCATCATACAAATCTACATAGGCCATTCTTTAGATAGTGATTGCCCAGTGGTTCCATGTTCACCAACACTCCATGTCTCTCAAAACATCGGATCACTGCTCACGGCAATCCTTACAGAGCAGTCGAAATGCCATAATCAAAGTCAACCTGCAGAACCTGATATATGGAGGAAGGTTCACAATGCGAGGTTTCCAACACACTCCACAAATAGCGCATCTTGAGTGAAGACCAATGATGATCATATGCTGGTATGAGAGAGAACTGGACATCTGAAGCAAGCTCCTCAGCGACAGCCTAGTGCTTTAAGCTTCCAGGCCAAGAGCCATATTTTTAGGCATGAGACTCCTGAGATCAGCAAAGAAGGTGGGTTCCAGTGGTAAGATCTACTCTGGGGCTGCTGATAGGCACCTGAGCATGGTGATTTCTCTTAGAAATTTCATCAGACGCTTGGGAATTAGAGGAATTGGGTAGAACTATACAAAATGTGCTGCAGCCCAAAAAGAAGAAGAGATGAGCATCCACTTTCCCCTGAGTCCGGGAACTAAAATAAATTGTGGCAGTAGATAGTTTGACTGGTCACAAACAAATAAGTGGGCAGTTTGCACATCTCTGTACCATTACTAAAAAGTCTCCAGACTGATGCAGAAGTCTTAGAAGGATATACACATCTTGCTTGGATGGTATTCCTTCGGATGTATGACGTTACAATGCATACTTTTACAACGCCTACCTTTACAACGCGGTTTTTACCACGCATACCACTACAACGCATAATGCTTTTAGGCGCTGGATAGTGAATAGTTTAATTTACTATTCCAACTCCAGTCCCCGTGGATAGTAGGGAAGGTTATTGGATAGTAAATTAACCTATTCCCTATCCTAGAGCGCCCCCCAGAGCAATGCGTTGTAATAGTTTGCGTGGTAAAAGTTGCGTTGTAATGGTAGGTCGTTGTAAAAGTTTCGTTGTAACGGTTGTATACCATTCCTTCATATTACCTATGTCCTGCATATGTACAGCTGACTAAAATCATATCTGAATTGTGAAAGATCCTATTGAACCACTGTCAATTCCTTCTAGTTTGAATACTGGTGATGTTCAGGGAAGAAACCCCACCCCTGGGCTGATGTGTATCTATAGTAGGTCCCCAATATCTAATGCTAGTTTCCATTGTGACAAAGGATGGAAAAGAAAAGGGAGTTAAATAGGCACTCCTTTTGTCATTCTTGGAGGAGAGAACCACACATGTATCTGTCCTTGAATCTCTCCTGTTATTGGGATTCAGTCTTTCTACAGATCAGGAGAACCAGATGCTGCCTGCCGATGGACTAAGACGAGGCAAGCCATATGCAGAGAGACAAAGAACACACCCAGTACCGAGACACATCATCATTATGGAGAACAAGCAAATAGAAACTACAGTGATCAACTTTACCACGTTCCTATTCGCCCAGTGCCACTTGCTGGACAAAGGCTGCTCTTTCATCAGAAGAAAAGCACAACCGTATCTCAGCCTGGAAGCACTAAGCAGCAGCAAAAGTACTGCTCCAATCTCCATTCAGAATCTTACTCCAGTAAACGACAGATCTCTGGATAGATTGAAATGCAACGTGTGCAGATTGAGAAGAAATCCATGATTTGAAAGGAGCCTTAATAGCATCTCTGAGTCTACCCTGATTTTAGGAATGGAGAGGCATAGATCAGACCATCATATAGATATTCCTGGACAAAGAACTACTTGTCTTTAAGAACCTCCATTAGAGAAGATGCTTAGGGAGGACAAAATGGCCATGCTGTAAATTGTCAAGGTATCCCTAGGACATAAAACCTCAATAACATCTGCTGTATGTGTAGGCATATGTAGATACACATATGAAAGGAATACAGTGGCAAGAAACTCTCTTGGCCTGATTCTAAAAATGCCACTCTGGAGAGTTTGCGTTCTGAAAGGTTTTCTGGCCACAATAGGATTGAGATACGTCAAATCTGATGAACTTGCAATGAAGCGTGTTTCTGACCTATGGTCAGAACCTGCATCAGCGCCAGTCTCTTGGCATGACCTTTGGCGCAGTGAGTTGGAAAGATACCTGAATCATGGGAAAAGGCACATGCTTTTTATGTTAATGCTGTGGATCATTTGATGTTCTGTAGCTCCAGGACATGGCATCTTTAACTGATATCTGTTACATGGAGAATGGTTAGACTGGGTAAGACTAGGTGCTTTAATCCCAGGCTCTGTCTTTCTTCTGTTTTTTAACTCAAGCACAGCAAACTATGTTTGTTATTGGTCCCTCTTTCAGAGACTACAAATTAGCCAGATTCATCCTTGATTTTGTAACCACATGAAGGTCATGGTTAAGGATCTGTGATCCCTCAAAGCACTACCAGTCTGTTAGTTACTTTCAATACCTTCCAATTGCGGAACACAGATTCTAAATTATTTAGCTGTTGGAATGTGTTAGTGGGACCTGCACACCCTTCCTCCAAAAGTGAGGTTCTGCTCTTTTTTAGACAGCCTATGGTCCTTCATACGAATTCTTGCAGCTAGTTATTTTCCATCTGTGTTTGTGCATCCTTTTTTGTATTGCTTGAAGTATCCCTTTATTCGGATGAGAGCCATGAAATTGTTTAATCTAGATGGAAATGTTGATTTAACCAAGCTTCCATAAGCCATTAATCCTTCAATGGTACTTTGATAAAAAGTAACTGTATGCATTTTCCTTTATATATTTTCCCTACCACTTGTATCTATTGTACCTAGAGGCATTCTTGTTTACATATTTTTGAACAGAAAAACCTTTGTGCTTTGTGTCATAAAGAGCTTTTCACAAAATGGATTTTTCTTTATTATATTGAAATTCATGTACAATTATGTAACATGTGTATGTGGTTATTCAACTATTTCCATTAATTTATAAGCAAGGGTTCTATTTGGACGATGCATGATTGAACACCAATGCATTTTGATTAATTGTTTAAAAAAAAAACAGAATCCCCTGCTGCCAATTTTCTCCCCCAACCTTGTTCATCCCTCTTTAAGCATGTACTTCTATGCCTACTCCTTTTGTGCATGAGTGTGTCTCTCTCTCTACTTTTAGCCTACCTGACCCTTTTCTACTGAACCTTTGTGTATCTGTCATCTCTTTCTACCTTACCAATCACTAAAGCATTGCCCTTCTCTCTACCTCACATCCCAATTTGGGGCTTTCTGAGTCAGCCCTATGTCACCCATCTCTACCAACTGCAGCAGCTCGTTCTCTACCTCATGTCTCTCTCCTTACTTACCTTACCTCTTGTACCTCACCTCTTAATTTTTACCGGTATCTACCTATCTTTGCATCTCTAAGTACTTACTATTACTACTCTCCTTACCTTACTTCTGCCTACATCACCTCTTTTTCAATACACCTCAACATTTCTACTGCTCAAGCTCATATTTCTCTACCATACTATTATCTGTGCACCTCACTGCTTTTTTTCACCTCACTACTGTGTATTAGTCCTCCATTTACTTAGCTTCTTTCATAGCCTCCTCTCATTTTTCCTCATCCTCCTATATTTGCATCTGTCTATTCCTCACCTCTCTAACTCTCCAGCTTCAACGTCACCTCTCTGCATCATTTCTTTCTGTACCCCATGTCTCGCTCACCGCCTTTTCTCTCCGTATCCCATCTTACTCTAACCACTTAAACTTTAAATTTACTTCACCGTTTGTTGCTCCTTTGCCTCCCAACATGTCTGCCTCTTTTACCTATATCTTAATTCTCAGACTGCCTTACGTCTTCCTTGCCACATCTTTTTTTGCCTCAACCTCTTTATCTTTATAATTACCTCCTCGTACTCTCTCTGTATCTTCACTCAACTCACACTCTCAACCTCACCTCCCTTTGTCTTTCTACACCTCTCTACCTCACCTTTCTGTATCTACCTCACCCCTATCATCTCTACCACTGTCTCAACCTAATTTCTCTTTTTCTACCTCATCTGTGTCAATACTTCACCATTTTTGTCTCGATACCTCATTTCACTTCCTACCATTCATCCCCAGCATTCCCTTTGTCTCGCTTCTCTGTTTACTTTACCTATCTTTCTATATGCCACTTTTCATTTTGCACCTCTAGCCACCTTACCTATAGCTCTATACCTTTCATCCATCTGTACATCTCTCACAATGTCACCTCTCTGTCAACCTCTTCCCCTCTTGAACACTGCCTCTCTATAATTTACCTTTCTACCTTCCATCTCTCTCGATCTCACCATTTATGTACCCCAGCACACACCCTTTCTCATTTTTATGATGTAATTTCTTGTGTTTTTATGATTCTCTGAATCAAAATAAACCATTTATTGTTAATTGTATATGTCCTTTAGCTGCATAGGTGTTTCTAATGTTCACACATAAACACACACACACACGTCCACCCACACAGACACTCACATACACATGTGTGTATACACATGCATCCTGGTATTTGCTATCCCAGTGGAGAACACTGCCATGTTATGAGAACCCTACCTGCCTGCAGATATTCCACTGTCTTCTGTGCATCTGTCTGCACAGCAATTGTACAGAAGGCTCAGAGGTTTACCATCCTGGTGCCACCTTGTTTTGACCACACCCAGGAAACCGTGTTTTCTGAAAAACAAAAAAATAAATGACCCTGTTGCAGTGGGACAGTGATACCAGAGTCATTTGCATTTATTACCATTCCCAGACTGCCAGCGGTCCTGAACAAAAGAATCTGTTCGAAAGCATACTCTGATTCTGAACTGGGTGGATCTGTGGGCGTACCGTGACAGACAGCCCTGTGGTGGATGGTTGCCAATCAAAGATTTTCATTGGCAGAAGCAGCTGAGGCTCCAACTCCAGAACCAGATGCTTCCTCTACCTCTAAATGATGATGGTGTACCATGATTTTGGCAGTTCTGGAGCTACCCCTGTGCAGCAGAGCAGTCACTCAACCACATTTTAAATGAGGCTTTAAGAAATAGAATGGGTGGATGTTTGCAAACAGCTCTAAGAGCAGTAGACTCATTGCCTGATGGGTCTTGTAGTCACATCCAGTTGGCCATACAAGGTTACCGTTACGGTCTGCCGTGCACCAAGAAGCAAGGGTCCCTTGGCTTATTGAGGGATCACTGTAACAACCCCCTGCTAAAATCACCACATGAGCCATTGACAACACAACGTCTCAGCTCTTCTGTGTATTCCCAGCAGCATCAACAGATGGGCGAGGAACAAAGGACACATCAGTCTGTGTATCCTGACTGCAGACGTTTTCAGGAGACTGAAAACCATTAGCTTGTTTTAGAGGTTTTTATCTGTACAACTGAGCTGGGTTCCTTATCCATTATGAGAGACCCCATTGTCATCAATATATATGGAGAGGTTCAATTCCAAACAAGAAAGGGTATGCTCTTTGATTTAACTTTGTACTCTTCCAGCAATTTACTGGCATTGTGTCAAGTGAATTAATCCATACCCTTTCCCTTAACATCAGAGCCTTTGGCCATGCCCACCAGTTTTTGGTAGGAGGCGTGGATGTCTGCCTTTGTCCTCACTACACTGAATAGATCTAGCCAATACGACCAGTTTGCATTTCTCACTAGGCTCTGCAAGGGACTAACTATGGGGCATATGTAGGTAATTTCCATTTTGCGATTCCCAAATAGCGATTTTTAAGGAATCGCTATTTGAGAATAGCAAAATGGAATGTAGGTAATAATTCGCATTTTTTTTGCGAATCTCTAACATTCCTTAATTGCGATTAGCAAATTGCGAATCGCAATTAAGGAATGAGTGTCCCATTCATTCCTATGGGCTAAGGGGCCCATAGGAATGAATGGGGATACATTCTCAAGTTGCGATTTTCTATGGGAAAATCGCAATTTGAGAATTGCAATTCCAAGGGTGCCAGGGTGTCCAAAGGACACCTGTTGCACCCCTGGAATGTGCCTCTCAGTACATGTGGTGCACGTACATGCCCTAAGGGCATGTCTGTGCGGCACATGGCACTTTGCATTTTTTTATAAAAATGCATTTTGAAAGGAAATCGCAAAATAGCATCTACTTGGAGTAGGTGGTATTTTGAGATTCCTTAAGCCACAATCGCATTTTAAAATTCAACCCTACATAGCATTTAAGGAATCGCAAAATTGCGATTCCTTAAATGCTTGAGCAAAATAAGGAATCACAATTTTTGCGATTCCTTATTTTGCTAATATGCACCTACATACCAAAGCACCGTTTGTGATTCGCAAACGCCGGAATTCTGCGAATTCCGGAGTTTGCGAATCGCAAACGCCTACCTACATATGGACCCATGTGTCCAGTTACATAGTCACTAATCATAGTGTATATCTTCGCCCATACTTTGAGCTCAGTGCCCCTGATTTCAGAGAACCCAGTCGGCATGGCCTTGGGGTGCAATTTTGATTATCATGTATGCAAAAAATTTCCTTTAGAAATGTTAATGGACAACACATTTTTTGGATACTGTATAGTTGCCCAGATTCACCAATCTGCAGTTACCTTTCCGAGATGAAATGTGGCTAGACTTACTCTTTTGAAAGTTTCATGCAGAATCATTAAAATGGACCAAAGCTTGTAAGCAATTACGTTTTTTTTGTACAGGTTTAGACTTAGGGGAAGTAGTATTAGGACTAGAGTTCATGCGATCTCAAAGAAAACAAATGTTTTTCTGAATTGGTTTGTGAACTTATAGTAGAGCTGGTAATCTTTCTAATCAAATGTAGCTATTTTTTTCTGAGAAAAAGGTATCCTCTTCCACCTTAATCTATGTAGTATGTACCCCCGCCTTTCCACTGATAATGTAGACCCCACACCCCCTTGTGGCTCCATAGAACTGTTTTGTACAATGATGTTTGGCAATTGTCTTAAGGTTGCCAAACGAGAAAGTCAGTGCTGGAGATGAAATAGTGAGCTCTGCTCAGTCATTCCGGTGTTACATACATCACTGGAGCTCAAAATGACTCCCACAGCAAACAATTGATCCAACTTTAGATATCGATTTATTTTCGCTTTCCAAATTTTCCAAACCTAGTGAACATAGTTAGTTCAAATCAAGCAAGTTTGTTCAAGCTCAGCTGTAGTCCAAACCTGGAGTAACTTCATCAATCTGTTTTGCTATGCACTTCATGCAAAACGTATTTGTATTTTTTATTTTTATAACATACGTATTATTTGTGACCCTCTTTTTGGACCCCTCATCCTTCCAGATCAATCTGTACGAACCTTAACAAGTAGTAAAACATATGTACATATATACTTTATAAAAATATTTAGTGCAGACCTTATAACTGGAGTAAAAATTGTCAGCAATTAAAAGAGTGTACTTACTATGGACCAGTAGTTTTAGACAAAAAATAAAATGTTTTGTTCTCATCAACCCAGAAACATTAATTGCAAAAGCATTCGTTATGGGAAGTTCTGTTCTTCTACTGCGATCAGTAACAAATTAACTTTATGAGTGGATATGAGCTTGTACAGCTCACAGGTACCCAGAGACATCCCAGTACTGAGGGTCTGTCACAAATGATGAACTTATTAGCCAACATCCAAGTGTTCTGGACTTTTGAAAGTGTAAATGGTTTGACAAGGAATATGTTTCAGGAGCAAGAGAGTTCAATATTTGGCAGTGATGAATGAGAAGTATATGTCCTCCATTCTCAAACACCAGATGCAAGGAATATGTGCCAAATGAACTTTTGTGGCTCTGCTGATCTGAGATTTTTAAGCAAAGCAAGAAAGCAAGAGTGCAGTAGCGTAACAAAAGCCCCTGCGGTGCAGGGCGGCATCTGAGCTCCGGGTGCCCCTTCCGGCACTGGCAGGCCCCTAACCTGAGAGCTTCAGATGGGTTGGAGTGTGGGGGGGCCCTTGCATGTAGTTTGCAGGGGGACTCCCACAAGTTTTCTTACGCCACTCAAGAGTGGATGAATTGCAGACCAGCCTCAGGCAGTGTGTCACCTGTATATTAAATTAGCAACATTGATGGGAAAGAATATCAAAAATAAAATATCAGCAGGTAAGTCTATATTTTCTATGTCTAACTCCACAAATTTGTACCCAGGGTACAAATATCTTCAAGTTACGTAGATGTGGAGTTTGGAATAGTGAATCTATACTTTCCTATATGCACATACCTTTCGATATTTTGTCCCTTGATATTCTGTCCTTGATATTAGTGCACCACAATATTGTTGGGGAAAATAATCAGTAGTGCAATTCATCAAGCAGGGCATAATGGCAGATGCATAAGCTTTTAAAGATTACACAGTTATGCACCAAGAGTCAACAAAGCTGAGATAGAAATCCCAACTCTGGAGTCCTGAGTAAGACCTTGATGTTTGAAATGTGTCAGATTTTCTTAAGCACTTTAGGCAATTTCCAAATACAAAAGGGTAATTGTTAGAACTGGGGGTCTCTAGTTGGCTGACGTAGGTACCAAATTAAGACCCTTGCTTCTAGTCAGGGAAAGGAGGGACACACTCTTAGAAAACTCCTGCTCGCCCTCCGGTAGCTTGGCACGAGCTGCAATGCTTATCTCCAAGGCAATGTGTAAAGTATTTGCAACCACACTCCCAGTAACACGGTGATAACACCACAAATAGACACCACACTGATTTAGGAAAATAGAGGTATCTTTATTAAGAAGAAATACGATGAGACCAAACAATAAAAATATCCAGCATATGCGTATTCGAAATAATCTCACTGGGCCGGTTATTAGGCCAACAATTACTTGTAGGTTCTTGCGGTATTAATTAGCAGTTCACGATGATCTAATGCAGTCCTGAAGCAATGCTATGCAGTTCATAATGCGGTTTGTAATGTAGAAATAAGACAGTCCTTAATGCAAGTACTAATGTAGTTTGTAAAGCAAGTAATAATGCAGTCCATAATGCAAGTACTAATGCGGATCGTAAAAGCAAGTAATAATGCAGTTTGTGGTGCAAGTGCTAATGCGGATCGTAAAAGCAAGTAATAATGCAGTTCGTAGTGCAAGTACTAATGCGGATCGTAAAAGCAATTCGGCACAGATTGCGGTGCTAGTGAAGGTCTCTATGCCACTCTTGGCTGACTCGCGGTCAGCGACTGCCAAAATAAGCCCCCTAAACTTGTTCTGAAGGAAACAAAATGCAGCTCCACAATCCAACCCTGGTACTGCCACTCCTCGGCGAGTACGGGCCGCAATACTGACTTGAGCGGAGGCTCGCGCTGCAAAGATGGGAAAGGCCAAGAGCGGTCTCTCGTAGCACGCACTCTGCCCCAGGCAGCGACACACGCACGCTCGTTGAGCGTTACCTAGGGGTGTGCAGTCTCTCTCTCCTCTCCTCACGGCTTGGGCGTCACTTGCTTGATGGTTTTCAGCTGAATTTTTAGGTCAATCTGCAGCTAGTCCACTTCAAATTTCCATTCTCTTTTCTTTTCAATTCAATCATGGCTGTCCCTCCCTTGGTTTCTGCCTGTACTTCCCGCTCTATTATGTTTTATGCCATGTGGTGTTTCATTTACTTTTCTTTTCCAATTATTTTACTAATCAAAGGCCTTAGTTTGGTTGGAGGGTGGGTCGGAAAAAAGCTGTGTTCCTTTGCTTGTTTTCTCGCTCCTTCCACTTGCTGGTCCTTGCTATTCGCTCTTAGGACTTCCTCACAGCCCACCGCAAACTTCATCATCTGCTAGACAACACTTAATCAGGATTCAGAAAGAACCACAGCATTGAAACAGTACTCATTGTGACCATTGACAACATTTGAATTATCCTGAAATGAGGAGAAACAGGGGCCCTCATCTTGCTCAACCAGCCCGCAGCCTTCAACACAGTCTCCCATAACACCCTCATTAGAGGAGTCCATGAAATTGGAATACAAGGATCCACTCTAAAATGGATCTGTTCCTGCCTCATAGGAGAAACCCAAAGGGTCCGACTGCCACCCTTCACATCAGAGACAAATAAACTGCTATGAGGAGTCGCACAGGGATTGTCCATCAGCCCAAAACTTTTCACTATATACATAACAATGCTCGTGAACATTATCCGATCAAACGACATCGCCGTCATCACCTTGTGAAGACTTCATCAGCAAGAAGGTTTGTTATGCCTTTGACTTTTTCCTCCAGTAAAAGTGAAGCTTCTTGAGGGTACTTTCCTACCACATATTCTAGTGTGTGGTGGCATTGTGGCTTCTTGAAACAATTGCCCTTACCTCAGACAGTGAAAGACCTGGATCTGAATTATGGGTAAGCTTTCAGCCCTGAACAGAGTGCAATGTTAAAATCGTCTGACTGTTTCCTACATATGGATCAACTGAGGACAGAGAAAGCTGCCCTTTGTCAAGCAATTCACTCCAGGTCTTGTGTTTTGCTACTATCTGCCCATCAACATCAAAGTATTCTAGAGAACCTATGTGGTTGAAGGAGTTTTTGGACTGCCTTTAGATCTGGGCAATTTTCCTTTTCCGAAGGTGAAGTATTTGTTTGCCTCCTAGACCGGTGCAGCTCTGATCTGGGCTACTATTCTAGCTGTTGCTGAAGATTTTTACTTTAATAGTGATGCTGATTTTTTTGGCAAAGTTTAAGAAGTTATTTGAAAGACCAGATAGTGACTTTTCCTTTTAAAGAAAGGAGAATGGAAAAACACAGAAGCCAAAGGTTCACTTATATTCTTTCCACCTGAATTTGTAGGAGGACTGATCAAAGTACTGAGCCAGTTGTTCCTTCTTAAGAGGTGCCTGATGAGCAAATGCAGCTCGGTACGCTAGAGGTCCATTGTCCAATGCTGAAAGGGAATAAAGACATAAGCGAGTGTTGTGTCTACGGTGTGAGTTCTAACCATCTGCTGCAGAATTGTACTGTTCAATCCTCCAGGCTACTGGGATCTGCCAGGTCCTGTCCTTTGCAAGGGAGAAAAGGGCAGGAGATTCCACTCCCCTTACAGTATTTAATTTCTCAGCTGGATCCAATTCATGCTTGTTCATGTTGGAGTTGATCCTTCAAATGTATCCTAGCCAGTCTGTCTCTGTTACTTCCCCCTCTAGAGTTCAATATGCCCTACATGTATATAGACCTAAGTTGTGCCCAGAGATACAGCTCTCCTTTGACTTTGGGTCTCATGACTTCCACCATGGAACCCCTTGTTGTCTCATTAGGAAGTCATAAGGTTGCTTTTGATCTAATCGCCCCTAACTATGCCATCGTGCTTGGAATACCCCGGCTGGAACAACACAATCCCTATCTCAATTGGGAGACCAGAGACTTATTTCTATCAACACAGTTCTCCTTAGATAACTGTTACTTGGATGGGAGTTACTGGGCTACCATTGCACAAAAACTGTCTGAAGACCTCTCTCAAGCTATTATCATTTAGATTTTGCCCATTCCTTTGGCATACCAGGAATTTTTTATGTCTTTCAAAAGCCTAACTCTGTTTCTCTCTCCTTCATAAGGAATTATATTGGGTGATCCCAAAGGTACTAGGGGCCATAATTCCCTATGGTAGAATGTACTCTCTCGCAGCACGAGGAGCAGGTTCTGAAGGAATGTGTAGACTGGAATCTTGGGAATACCCTGAATGTCTGGTCTACATCTCATGCCGGCACTTCACTTTTTTCATTGCTTTGAAGTCCAAGGAGCTTGCATCAATTATCGTGCCCTAAATGAGCTCACCATGGAGGATGGTCACTTGCTTCCACACATCAAAGACATACTTAAGTCTGCTTTTGGTGCAAAATATTTCACAAAGTTTGATCTCCATGGAGCTAGTTCTCTGCTCCAGAATAAGGAAGGTGATGACAAGAAGATTGCCTTTTGGACATCCTTTGGACACTACGAATATCAGGTCAGGCCCTTTAGCCTTACAAATGCTCCAGATCTTTTCAGAGATTCATCAATAATATATTCTCTGACATACTGATCAATTTCTTGTGGTATACCTGACAATATGAACATCGAGCCCATGTTCATTCAGTCTTTCTTTCTCTCAGGAAAAAAGCATCTATCCTGTAAGGCAGAGAAGTATTAATTTAAGGGTATTTGGGGTATCATCTCTTAGACATTTTTAAAATCTCTGCAATTTTGGGCTGGCCAACCCACAAGTCTATCAGGGAGACCCAGAGTTTTTATAAAAACGGCTAGCATTTATAAACAGTTTATTAAAACCTTTGCTGAAATGACCAGACATGTTTCTGTCACTCTGAAGAAGGAGGACCTAGCTAAAAGTTTGTTTTGGACTTCAAAGGCTCAGAGGGCTTTTATGAAGCTCAAGAAAGCTTTCCCCCAAATCCCTATTCCAAGACACTCACATCCATCAAAGATGTGTATTGTGGTAACCAATGCACCTATTTTTGCTATGGCGGCAGTTGTGCTTCAGCTTCAGGAGGAGGACCATTTGGAGCAATCCATCTTTTATTCCTCCCATGTATTGAACCCTTGTGAACAAAGGTATTCTGTTCTGAAACACAAGCTCATGGCCCAACCACAGCACCAAGACCACCCTCATTGCTGCCTTTGACACAGTCTCTTACCCCAACCGCAGAAGCCACTATGAAACTGGCAGACAAGGTCCACTGCTCTACTGGATCTGCTCCTTCCTAACAGACCACAGCAAGTCAGTCAGCCTGACTCCCTTCACCTGGGCCGCCTTCAACCACATCTGCAGAGTTCCCCAGGGAACATTGCTCAGAACCACACTCTTCAATGACTACATGGCCCCTCTCTCCAGCATCCTCCATTCCCACGGAATCAACATAATTTCCTAAGCAGACAACACCCAGCTCATCCTCTCCCTCTCAGACAATACATCAAGCACCCAGCCAACTTCATCTCCTGCATGTCCAGAATCACCAGAGAGATGCAAACCAACTGTCTAAAAATTTAGACAGACAAAACAGAAATAGTATTCTTTGGCAAAGACACCTCACTATGGAACTCCACCTGGTGGGCTGCAGAACTTGGACTCACAGCCTGAATGGCAACCCCAGCTAAGAACCTTGGTATAGTTCTCCACAACCAGCTTGCCATAACTGATCAAGTAATTTCAGTCTTCACCTCCTGATTCCACACCCTCAGAAAGCTCAAGAAAGTCTTTAAATGGTTACCAGTCAACACATGCAGAACCATCACCCAGGCCCTCATCACTGCAAACTGGACTATGGCATCATGCGTAGTCCAACACCCAACTAATCAGAAGACTTCAGACCATACAAAACTCTGCGTTCAGGCCCTCACTCAGACTACCTCTCCACACTCACATTACTCCACACCTCAAATACCTCTACAGGCTCTCTGTCTACAAATGTGCACTCTTCAAAATCCACACACACATACAAAAGTCCTGCACAACCGCGGCCCCATCATCTCCTACACACCCACCAGACACCTCCACTCATTTATTTGCCTATAAACACATGTCCCCACATTTGTGGAAACAAAGCTAGCAGTCATTCCTTCTCCTGCCTCGTGACCAAAGCCTGGAATTACTTACCACTTTATATTAGAATATTCTCTGCATTACTTGAGTTTTGCAAGCAACTGATGACCTTGCTGTTTGTCTAGTCACAGCACAGACACAACCGGCATAGCACCTGCTTACCAGCACAAGGATATCCTCCTAGGTGAGCTGTGCAATCTACAAATACACATCACATAACATAGCATAGCATAAGAGAAATAGCAGAACATAACGTAAAGTAGCATAATAATATATCAAAATACATTTTCACAAAGCTAATTTGCTTCAATCAATTTACCTTTTCAATCTCTGAATCCATTTAGGCACCAATGATGAAGGTATACATTTTAACTTAGCATAGAGAAGCTGAAATCTGGAACTACTACTTGTAGGAACTAAAGGATCTGCTCTCTGTAGAGCTGGTAGTAGGTCTTACAACTCTGCACCCAGGGCAGCAGAATCTGCTAATGTTTTCTTGTGAGTCTGCAACGTATTGAATTCTCCATCCTTGAACATTCATTGTATGGCTGCACACAGGTGAATATTTCTGTTTCATATCCACTGCAGGCTGTGAATAGCCATTCTTGCAGAATACGCTTTTAAAACTTATGTACTTCAGTTTGTTGTCAATGGCAGCTCCTCCGCTAAGGCAGAGGATCGTCGCCTCACTGCTTTTAAGCAGTGTGACTACAGGAAAAATAAGATGATAATAACTCAATGTTATTATAATTGTCTTGTTTCCAGCTGCTTTTCTGGCTATTCTGCTCTCAGAGAAGGGCAGGAGAGGAGTGGTTTGCCCGCCCCAAGTGCACATGAATGCTTGGCTTGGCCCAGCCTGCATGGAGAACATGCCCCGGTCCCCAGTCCCTGTCTCAGTGCCGAACCACGGCATCCAGACCAATGAAACCTCTGTGATTGGTCAGGGGAGCCTGGATGCTTACCAATCACAACACTGCATTGCAGCGTTGTAATTGATCAGGGGTGCCAAGGTGTGTTTCTTGGTTCCTGTTCCTGGCCTGAGTCCAACGGAGGAGAAACGAAGCAGAGAAGTGGGATGCGGTGATAAGGTAAATGTTTTTTTAAAAAATGTTTTGCATTCCCCTTCCTCCCTTTCCCATCCCCCACCCCGCCACCCCCGATCTGTGCCGACCGCATCTGTTTGTGGGACTGACAGTTAATATAGCAAAACTCACAATTGCTATGTTTTTTAATCCAAATTTACCTCATCTTTTCCAACCCTCCGATAAGAGGCCCAATGTTGCTGTTGCCATTTGCCAGAATATTTGTCCCTGGAATGCCTCTTCTTCCTCTGTTGCTCCTTTATTTATTAGAATGTCAGTCTGAGTGTCTGTTATCTCCAGCGTCTTACAGATATTGGGAGAAAACTCATACCATTACAAGTGCTTTAAGTTTTTTCGATCCTTCTCCGTACTCTTGATGACTTTGTGATCCATTGCAGCGTTTGGAATTACCCTTGTACTGTTTTTAGGTCTCGCGACCTATCAATGCGCGCAAGCGCATTGAGCGGAGCGAGAATTCAAGTGCTCAAAATCCTCGTGAAACCACAGGTTTTTGGCGTGCGGTTTTCTCCGAGTTCACGTGGCCACAGGCACGCGTTTTTGGGAGAGATGTAGACAGACTTAGGAAAAGAAGAGAACAATGGTACTTCTGCTACCTAAACACAATAGATAAGGGCCTGAATACTAGAGAGGATTGGGCCAAATGCCTGTAAAGATAACTGAATAAACCCCAATGATTGATAACTCTGTAACTGGGAATCGCCAATAACAGTGACACAGTCCCACACTCTGGGACCAGTGATCAGGCCGGTTAACCCATGGGAGCCCTATGCTCGATAATTCACCAATCCCGAGTAAACCCCTAATCTTAGGTTTCTCTCTAGAAATTCATCGCTAGCAGCAGGAATAGAGTCCCATACTTCGAGACACCGCACTATGTCTGACTAAAATGCACAACCGTACTCATTTAGAGACTAGCGAAGGTTAAGTTCCTTTTCTGCTTTTTAGTCCTATAATAAAATGATCGGTAATTGAATATTATTCAACTACGGGTTCCATCCAGTACAGCCCCCATCCCTTGAGCAGAAAAAGAAAGAAATTTTACCCTGTTAAACTTGCGGAAATAACAAAAGCTCAGGAACGAGGAACGCTAGTGCGTTAACACCGCTCATGAGGGAACAAATATAGCCAATGGTACCTTGTGATACACAAAGGCAGTTGGATAATTAGGTCAACACCAAGCAACCTTATCATTAGACGATCGCGAACAATTCCCTTCTCTTAGAGGACCTCAGTGGGAACTGAATTAAGCCTTCGAATAGACATGCCCTCTAACCACGTAACAGCCAATAGAATAGAACGCTCAGCAAGCCTAACATGCAAATAGGCAGCTTCAACAGTATACGCACATGATTGGATAATACAATACTTTAGCTTCATCCAATCGTAGCACAGAGGGGTGTATTTTAACTAAGCCCGCGAGACATTAAGAATCTTTCATTCCAAAACGAAGACCCGATGCGAAGAGACGCTACCGCTAGAGTAGGTAAGACTCACCCCGGGAGGGAGCACCTAAAGATGCCGCACTAATTAACGAACCACAATTGAAATATGGTTATACTTTTGTCCTCCTAGGGGATACAAGAATACCATTTTAAGAAATTACCCCAGCGCTCTGAAAAGTAAAAGGCAGCCCACCGCGCCTCCATAACTCCTCCTACAGCGAGACTATTTTCCGCTACCATAGGTAAGACTACGCTATCGGTAAATTAGCAATTCGGGTACATAATCATAACTATTGACACCGCCATATAGAATTGAGGCCTAAAAGTGCTCCCTTTTCTATCATTTTTTTAAGAGAGACTCGCTCTGGCCGTTTGAGCAAACCGCCATTGAACTCCATCTCCGCCACAAATCAAGAACAGCGGATTAGCAGTGGTATAGAAGTGTCTGAAGATTGACAGACCTCAAAAAGTTCTCTAATCCTTAAGGGATAGGATACTCAAAAGAAACCTACAGGTATGTCAAGCAATAGGCTAAAATGAATAATAAGGACATAGAACTTACTCCACCTCCTACTTAATTTAGCGGTTTCATATGCTTTTCCTTCTAGATGGTAACCGCCCAATAAGAACAACTCCTTTCATCCTGAAAGTATTTTTATCTCTTCCAAATAACTAGGAATCCCACCTGATGATACAGGTAACAGCAGAACTTTAACAGGGAAATTCAATTTTCAGTTCTTACACTCTTTAAATAGTTTTTTTGAACTTCAACAGCAGAGATACAGCCGTTAGATGCATACATAGAATGGAACCCAATGTCTCCTCCTATATTCTACCAACCATATACTACTATTAGTAATAGCTTAGAGAGTCATATGCCTAGCATCCCATATGCTCATTTTCCCTCTGACATAGGGAGAAGATGCCATGTCGGTATCTGTCCCCGCCTAGATAGCGCCTATCAGGCTACCAGTTCACAACATTGTGTCAAAATCTAGGTTTTTATCAGAGATTTCTCAAAGATCATAATCGGATTAAGCTCCCATAATTGAGTTACTCTGTGTTTCTGTGAGTTTGCACGTAGAGACAAATTTGAAGTCATAGAATGTATAACTCATGTATAAATAAAATCATAATATAATACTGTTTTTTTAACAAGATAGACAATGTACCTTTGAATTACTGCTATGCAGAGTGTTCTTTTAATTTAGATAATTAATTGTATGTATATCTATCGTAGGACAACTATAAGGATCCAGTAACACGACAGACAACGAAATAATAGTCTTGATAAAGGTGGCACACAATAATACGCAAAACCACCGAAACGCGTCGACGCAAGTCTTTGTACAATTCATGCTTTTTCCTCCCCGGTGTATATACGATTGTGAGGTTATAAAACCAGGGGATGTTGAAATATTAACTGTGAATGTACGCTTTGTAATTTCCAATTTGTATGTTTTACAATTGAGTTTTGTCTGTCTCCCATTTTGTGCTGGTCACAAAATTATACAGTATTGGTCAAATTTTAACTGTTTTTTTAGCATTTTTCCCAAGTGTAATTGTATATTGTCTTTTATTGTTTCAATAAATTGTTATGTAATTCAAATTTTGATTATTCTTTTAGCTTGTGTGTTCATATTTAATTGTGTTATAGCTAAATCTAAGCTTCTCCTGTACACGACCCAAGGGAATCATTTTGTTTGATTTACGCGCTTTTGGGCCATAAACTTTCAGCTTCCCCCAGGCCGTAGCAGCACTCCTCCCACACCTTTGAAGTGAAGCTTACCTTCACTTCAAAGGCCCCTGCTGCTTCGCACCCTCATCGCCGCTTGGCCCACTCCCCTGCCCGCCATGTCGCATTTCTCCTCCCCCCTCCCCTTCTCTACCTTCCCTCCGTCTTGTTTGTAAATACGTATTTCCCTCCCCTGCTGCTAATCTCCCAAGTCATGGCGATAGCTGCTTTTGCTAATGCCAGACGCTTTTTTTTTTAGGCTCACAAAGTGACTGCCCACGGCCATCTGTTCCCCAGCTCCAGCACTTTCTTGGATGTGTGTCCTGTCTCGTTACGTGTGCCTTTTGCTGACTGTTGCAGGTAGCGTTGTATCCCATGCTTTGCGATTACTTTGGACTGTTTTGTTGGATAGCCATATTGTCCGTTTTGATGGTATTCTGATGGTGTGCTGCTTTCCTCTCTATTCCGCGTTTCTACCACACGTATGCAATGCTTTATGCCTGACTATCTAGCTTATCCATCCAATGCAGATGTCATTTTTTGTAAATACGTATTTCCCTCCCCTGCTGCTAATCTCCCAAGTCATGGCGATAGCTGCTTTTGCTAATGCCAGACGCTTTTAAAATATCCAACGTTTTCTATAATTTCCGAGATAGATATCAGTTGCGCGCCGCAACATCCGCTGTTACACATCTCGTCATAGAACAAGCATAGCAGACATCTATGGAAGATCTTTTTTTTTAGGCTCACAAAGTGACTGCCCACTGGATTGACTATAATAACATTAAGTGCGACAAAGGGGTCTCAGTTTGGGTTCTGAGGTCTGGCCATCTACTTATGAGATGTCTGGTATAAAAAAATAAAAGTTAGGCACTTAGTAAAGTGCCTTGTTACATAAGTAGATGTGGTTTTCACCTGCCAAATCTTCAAGTGTAAGTAGTAAGGTCACCCCTGCTCACAGAAAAAATATTTATGAATGTGGTGCTAGATCATTTAAAATGCACCAGTGGCAGATTATAAAAAAACATTTTGCACTACTGCTTGGCAGTTTTGCAACAGTGTTTGATCAACATTACACGACCCGTACCAAATAGTGTTGTTTTCACTAGCTGGTTGTTTACATGTCAGTGTAAAATGTGAGTGCAAAATTACATTGAAGAGCTTCAAAAATTGCCTGCCTCCTGTCTAATGTACATAATCCACTCTGGTATGAAACTTCACAAACGTGCCTGTAGGCATGTTAAGATAGGCCCAGATGCGAAGAAGTTATATGAGCTGAACAGAAGGCGCATGGTAGATCATGAAAGCAATACACTGCAGCCCTGGGTATTGCTCGAGTCGCAGATCTGTGTTGCACCCACGTACAACCACATATCGTGAAGTTTTCGTCGTTACAGCATGTAACTCTCTGCGTTACCATCGTGTGCGTCAGACTTTCCACCCGAGCACACGAAGCAATCTTCAATTATGGTCACCACAATGACATTAGGCAATGCCTCTTAGAGCAGCGCGAGCTAAGGGCTCGTGTATGAAATGGGCCGCTTATTCAGAGCGTGCCCAATCACGTGCAAAAGTGACTCGCTTGAGTTCAACACAGGGTTCCGTGTTTACATCTGACTACCTGTTAAAGGGTGCTTTCCTGTGATGAAAAATGCCACAGTAAACAACAGTCATTGGCAAAGCCAATAGGACTGGCTTAATGCAAGCCAACGCCTCCACGCAAGGCCATTCCCGAATGCTGTTTTTTGCATTGCACGGGCAAATGGGGGTTATCACAAGCCCTCTGGCTTTTGCAATACTGGCATAAAGTAGCAAAAAATAAATTTTGTAAAGAATGCATGCAGCGCGTAGCGTGGGTTGGAGGAAGAGAAAGCCAAAAAAAAAAGCACTGGCGTTGCCAATAGGTTTTGCATTTGGAAAGTTGGAGCTATTGGTTTTGTAAATGACCTTTTATATTTATATATCGTTATTGGCATTGTCAATAAATGACAAAGCTATTAATTTCGCTATTTTCAGAACCAACATATAAATAAAAAAATGTGTCATTTACAATATCAATAGCTCAAACTTTCCTAATGCGAGACCTATTGGCAACGCCAGTGCTTGTTTCGCTTCTTGCCCTTCCTCTCTTGGCAGAGTTTGCTGAGTTCTGCTGAGCTACTCAGAGCTCCGTAAGCGGCAGAGTGCTTTGGAGAAATGCCGTTCTCTGTGATTTTCAGCACCAGGTGTTTGTCCGCACAGTGCAATAACCCTACAAACGGCATCATGCACAGTGCAAGCGGGCGCAAGCTGGCTCTGCTTCCTTTCTGCCGCTCGAGTAGATTTTTTACTCGAGTGGCAGCTTTCTCAACGCAAATGGACGATTTCTCAACGCGATCGGTCGTGAGCATACTCAACCACTCGCAATGAGAAATCCCTTGAAAAATATCACCGGGAGGTTGATTTTCCATGCTTGCGCTCTCCACCTTGACGTTGACGATCGTATACGAAGAACTTGATGTTGAGGCGGTTTTCCGGAACTCCGCAAGTGCGGAAAACTCTGCAAACTCTGCGAGCGGAGTTCACCGCCAAGAATTAGTTTTCTCTACCTAAGTTTGTGACTTCCCTGCAATTTCAGAAGAAGTTAATGTAAGATAGCTTTCCCCTGGCGGTATAAATTTCTGAACTGATATTAGGCAAATCTATCTCTCTCCTGCCCCTTGATACTGTCGTGAAACACTGGCACATAGCCAAGAGCGCAGCATCGCACCTGATGGTAGTGAGTGAAATCTGAAAATCTGTTTCAATAATTCCCATCAAATTAATGCTCAGGTTTACAGCTAGCAATGTTCATTGTTCATTCAGAATTTTCTAAAACTTCCCATAACCCTGCTATAGAATGTATACTATATTTGATGGCAAAGCCATTTGCCCAATATGGAGACATGTGGTCAGTGCTCAAGGTTTTTCTTAGGGAATTGGTTGAGGATGTGCAGCATTCAACTGCTAACTTGTACAGTCAATCCAAAAGGTATTGTGCCCTGCTCAGTTTTAACTTTTCCCATAACCACATCCTTGAATTTATAGTTGGCACGGATAGGTACATTTAAGCGTTGTACAGGCATTCGTGCTCATGATTTGTAACATGTGTTGTCTAAACAGGCAGCTAACAATTAATTTAACAAAGCTTTAACTTGCTGCCCAATTAATTTGTCACATAATGGGTGTTGTGTGTATTGCACTAGAACTGGTTAAGTCACTCCCCAAGCCTTAATGGTCCCATTCTGACTGGGTCTATTAAGGGGAGTAATTACCTGCAAAGCTACTGAGAATGTTGTTGAAGACTGCTGGGATACCCTGCCTCACATAAGCTCTATGCTGTGCAGGGGTTTTTACCTATTGTGCATGTTTTATACCATATCATTTGTGCAGTGACTGGTTCAACAGTCTACAATTCTACCTATGATTAAAACATTCCTGTCCTGTAAGCTCGACTGGTGGTGACTACCAGCACTACCACTCATCCTGTTGTAGGAAACCCTTATGATGGCAAATGCTATACTAGTGTCCTTGTGCATTACCACATTTAGTCTGGAGTGCCGTGTTATAATAGATTTAGATTTAGATTAAAAACAACAGATCGATTGGAGACTTCCTTTTAATTCTTAATCTTAGCCAACCCTCTTGTGGAAGTGGTGGGGCCAGTCCTATATAAATATTGGTGCTTTGTTTGGGTTTTAAGAGTAATCACTTCATAGAGTTCCTCTTTGGATGGTTCTGTAATATTGCCAAGGAGACTTGTTTACACCCAGTATAGTTACCTTGCCTTGAGGTTGTGTAGGTATACCATCCTGGTGAAAACGGCAATTGTCTCATAATCCTCCTTGAACTCTCAGCAAGGTTCGACACAGTATCATACGATTCTCTGATCAGAAGGCTACCAAACATCAGAATCCAAGGAGATGTCCTCAAATGGATCACCTCCTTCCTCATAGGCAGAACACAGAGAGTCTGCCTTCTAGCTTTCACCTTGGAACCTAAGAATAACATTTGCGGCATTCCTCAAGGCTCAGCGAGACCCTGTTCAACACCTACATGACCCCACTGGCAAACGTCATAAGATCGCATGGACACAACATCATATTCTATGCCAATGATACACAGCTCATCATTTCCTCATCAAAAGACCATGGCACGACACCGACAAACGTCTGTAAATGCATGACAAACGTCACTGAATGGATTAGGCTCAACTGCCTACACCTCAACACAGACAAGACGGATGTGCTGATCTTCAGATGACTCTGCATCAACACCAGACATACCGTCACACAAGCCCTGGCCACCAGCCGATTGGACACACTCTATGCAGCAGCAACCTCTCCTATGAGACTGCAGATGATTCCGATCACAGCAGCCAGACTCCTCTTAGGGCTCCCCAAAAGGACACATCAGCCCCTACTTCAGCAAGCTCCAAAGGCTCTCTATTCAAAAGAGATGCCAATTCAATATGCTGACCCACGCCTTCAAAGCCCTCCACATCCAAGTACCAGAGTACATCAACCACAGACTGGACTTCTGCCATCCCTCCAGACACCTGCGCTCCGCCTCCCTCTGCCTTGCAGACATACCCCACATCCACAGCAGTAACAGTGACGGACGCTCCTTCACCTACCTCCTACCTCGCGGCCAAATCTCAGAGCAACCTCCCTCTTCACTTATTGACCTCTTCTCCTTTCTACTGGAATCCAGGAAATGACTCAAGACCTGGCTGTTCGACTAAGCCTTGGCAGCAGCACTCTAAGCACCTGCATACCCTCACGTGTGATTAGCTGTACTTTACAAATCCAGATTGATTGATTGATTGATTGATAAAACCTTTCCCATTGCTTACCTTGAGAAGAACCCACCTTAGACTGCAAATGTTTCTAACAGTGAAGGATAGGTTATAAATATGTTCCTCTTACCCTTTCCCCCAAAGTCAACACATACACAAGACATCTGGACTAGTATCATGAGTAAAACAGGGGTTTACGCAGGTATGAGGATCAACCAGCCTACTTGTAATCAGGTACTTAGTGCGGGAATAGCAAAAATAATGATGGTCTACAATATGAAGAAAGTTAAGATGTTGTTAATTGGTATTTCTTCCTCCTACAAAACCCATTGTACTAAGTGTTATACCTAGAATGTCTGTTATTCTGAAAGTAGAAATACAGAAGCTCAGGACCTAATGCCAGGTGCAAGTCACCCTCAGCCAACACACCATAGTGGCTAGTGCAAGACTTCATTGGCCACATGAACCTCCCTGGAGCAAATTAGGCCTCTCACCTGATAGTAATTGTTAGACAGGCTGCATTTGAGAGATGGAATACAACAGTTGCATCCTAATGCTAAGGACAAGCCACTCTCAGCTAGCAAAGCCAACAGGCTAGTGCCAGCCAAGCCCTTCAGATGTCCTTGGAGAAAGGCTCATCCCTGGAGAGAATGAAACCTCGTTATCAGAGAAAGACCATAGATTTCTATACGTGACCTTCTTACAAGAGTAACGTGAGGTTTCCTTGTGATAATGAAATATAGGGGGGAACACCAGCAATAGAATTTATGCTTAATAGTCACGTGGGGAAGGAAGATGGCGGGTTGATGCTGCTGTTGTGAGCTAGTAACCCCGGCTGCTCCCGATTCTATCCCTGCTCCTGCAATCACTGATTTTAACTTTCCAGTTTTTTGCACTTTTGCTGGCTTGGAAGACTTCAGGGGGGAAAGTGCAGATGTTAAGTGCTGCTTGTCGACAGCTGCGACTTTGCTGTGCAATTCTTTGGCGCGCGGGTGTGTCGCAGCAGAATTTGAATTGCGGCTGCGTCCGCGGCCTCTGGAACACTTACTCCCTCGGCTTTTCTGGATTGCAGCGTCTCCCTCACCAGGAGACGATTATGGCTCCGCAGCGCGTTGAAATCAGTGCGCCCCTGTCACAGTGTCTGTTAATGCTTCAACGGCATGAGAAAGCAAGGGCACGAAAATTAATTAAACCGCCGGTCTGCGTATCACCAGTGATGTGCGAGGGGAAAATTCTTGCATGGGGAAACAGGTCCTCAAACTGCTGCAATCAGGCAAGGCGGCTGTTATCATACAGTCCTGCGCAGCCCCTTCTGTGGAACGGTCTGTGGCAGCAGCTCTACTGGAGGCAGTGGAGACAGAACAGGAGAGAGACCGAGATACTTTTGCAACCTGTTCTCCTTTTACGGAATTGAATGCTAGTTTGACCACTTGAACAATGATACAAGGTAATGGCTCAACATTAAAAAAATGAATTCAGGATACAACTTATCTGCTTCTGAATGTTTGCCTGATGAGAATCTGCAGAGATCTTTATCACATGACACTGTAGCAGAGCCGGACATAGTTGCAACTGTAACCCAATCAAGCTCATCAAATGCTGGCAATGATACTTGTAATATGGTAATTTTGAACCTTAAGGCATTGGCTGGCACACACCCTGTTACAGAATGGTCAGATCTTGATAACACAACAATTATTTCCTCGGGAGGTACAGTGACAAATAGAAGTGATGAAGTTAGGAACTGTCAGGATACACACAGTGATCATGGGGGAGCAGATCTTAACAAAAACGTAACGCACGAAGCTGAGCCTTGTCATATATCTATACCAACCTCAGAACAGGTTACTGACCCAGCAATAATGAACTCGATGAATGCTACTCTAGTCTTTGCTCACTCCCCTAATTACTCTTCTGCATCTGCCTCTGCCATTACATATGACCTGGCTTCTAAGGGTAGCAATCTTTCATCAGATATGAAGGGGACTGCCGATAAAAAACTTAGACAACCTGAAGCTGATAGTGGCCATAATAAAGGGCAAAACCAAAGAAGAAGCAGTAGGCTAAAGAGCAGGCTATGCTACATTCTGTCATGCTAAAAACAATAGCAACAGATGGATGCACTAACAGAATTAGTCTCCTTAAAAAATGGGTTTCAGCTAAAGGGGATGATCTCAAGATTATCTGGATCTTCTCTCCCAACAATGAAATGCAAATACAAGAATCATCAGGTTTGGGGCCAGGTTCATGTTCTGGTCCTGGCCCTGGTGCTTATGCTGGTGAACACATTCTGCTGGCAATATGAATGGCACTGGACGGGACGTATCTTCCTCAACTATCGCTGTCCACACTTCTACCATTTCTACAAATTCATGCGATCAAAGGCAAGATGCTAACGGCAAACCTACTCTATCAGCTATTTTTCAACTACTTCACGATCAGAGAACGGAGATGTTAAATAGCTTTAATCAAGCCAGAGCTGACAGTAGCTTGATACAACAGGGTTTATCTGACGTAGTAACTAAAGTAACTGGACTTACTCAAGAAATAACAGAACTGCAGCAGCGTTTGTCGACCACAGAAGACATTGTCGCAGTGTCAGTATCTTCGATAGAGACACATGAAACTCAAATTATATCTCTTAAAAATCAGGTTGAGGATCTTGAAAACAGACAACGAAGGAATACCCTACGGCTTTTTGGCATTCCTGAGGAAAAGGAGGGTGCTGATCCTAGGGCCTATGTGGTCCAGCTTTTCCAGAAATCTTTTCCAGATCTCTCCGACTGGGACTCCCAGATCCAGCAGGCCCATTGGCTTCCTTTTTTCCTTAACCAAGAAGTACTAGCCAGCCGCCAGCATCCTAGACCTTTGATTATTTATTTTGGGAATGTTTTGCTTAGGCAGGCAGTCTTCTTTCGTGCTCAGCCCAGCTCATCCAATTCATACCCATTTTCCGTGAGGTCAGATCTTTGTAAGGAAACTATGGAGCGCCGGTGGAATCTACGTCAGCTGATTGACCCTATGAAAGCCACGGGCGCACAAGTTTTCCTTCAAGAACCCGCTAGACTTAAAGCTATTTGTGGTGGTCACACTTGGCTTTTCCACTCAGTTAAAGAGGCGCAGCAAACTCTTGATCAATGGAAGTCTCTAAAACAACCAGCTTCTTAAGACCTTATATTCACTGAATGCATATTTTTGACAATACTTATGATAGTTTATATGACGTAGCAATATTAATAGGTTCTAGTGGGGCCTTTCTCCTTCTCTAAAAAGGGGGACCTTCTTTCCTTTTGCAATCTACTTCAAATAATTAACCAGTGTGTTAAGGGTGGAGCGGGTAGCACTCGGGGTGGTGCAAGTCACGTTGGCTGTCAGGTCCATCGACAGCCTGGATGGGGTTGATTTTTTTCCCCAAGGAACAGGGTGTGGTGGGAGGGAGTCCCCCAGGTTTTGCCAGTGTGGGGCTGTTCAGAGCTCGGGATGGTGGGGTGAAGGGGCTAAACAGAAAATAGTGGAAGGAGTAAGCAGAAAGAATCTGTCTGATTTCATATTTTATATTTGTAATAACATATAGGGCATGGAATGCTATGAATGCTTAACACATCTTATTTAACTTAAAATGATGATAAAGGGACTACAGTTTTTTGGCCCTGGGGCTTCTTTATGAGTCTAGTATTAAAATAATGGTTATTATAAAGTGTTTATGTTGGAACATAGATGGATTGAATTCAGCAAATAAGCGACAATTGGTTCGGGTGGAAATTCATAATTATAAACCTCATGTTGCTGCATTGGTTGAAACGCATCTGGCATACAAAGACAGACATTTACTTAAGCAATTGGATTATAAGATAGTTGCTTGTACATCTCAGTCAGTGTCTATTAGAGAGGCTGCTATCTTAGTTGATATGACTAGACTACACCTTGCTTAGAGCCTCTTATGACAACCGAGGCAAGTGGATAATAGTGCAGCTACTTATTAATGGTCACAAATATGTGCTATTATTATCTATGGACCCAACACTGATGACCCATCTATCTTTGAGACTCTAACCATGGAGCTTTTTGATTGGCAGGGAGACTTAATAATTATGGGCGATTTTAACTGCACGATGAATGCTAGTATTGACTCAACAAATGAAGGAGTTTTGGTTAGAATGAGGAAAGTTAGGACGATTATTGTGGAGCTGGCTAGACAACATGGTTTGAAAGATATCTGGCAGACACTGCATCCTTCATCACCCGGTTATACATATTATAGTGCGCCACACCAATCATATTCAAGAATTGATATTCTTTTTACTTGTGACTCCCTCCTCAAAGTAGCCACTGTGAAGTCTGCCCTAAAATAGTCTCAGATCACAGCCCCTTACTTTTGACCTTAACACTGAGCTCATCTGTTAAACCAGCTCGTCAATTCTCGCTGCCTCGCTTTTTGCTGAAAGACAGAGAATACAAAATATTCATGCTGGAATGTATCAGTAATTTTTTACAGAACAATGAAGGTCTGCCTCTCTTTTCTCTGTCTGGGACTCACTTAAGGTCTATATAAGGGGTGCTACTCAGCAATATGTTTTAAGACAGAATCAAATTAAAAATCTGATAAATAAGGACACCAGAGACGTTATTCAACAATTAGAAGTAGCACACGCAGATGAAATTATGAAATGTACTTCTCAACATTTGGTAGCTCCCATACATTTACCCAACTGTATGCACAAAGTTCCCCTAGGGGTGATAATTGTGTCATAAGAATCACCATCCACGGGGTAATGATGACGGAATATTTGAGGAACAACATAACCCCACATGGATTGATTGTCAATCTCATACCAAGACTCTTCTTGGAAGACAAGCAGTGCAAAACAGATTGGTGCCAGGTGTCTTGGAAATGCACCAAAGATCTGTTGTTCTTGATCAGCCAAACAGCGGATGCTTTGTTAGAAAAAATATCGAGCATAGAGGCCACCATGAAAGCTGCCGTCAATAAAAACAATAAGACTTCTTTCACCACGAAACTGGCTGACATCAACCAGGAGATGGCTGACCATCATGATTATCTATTAAAACAGAAAACGGATAAATTGCAGAAGGATATCACCAAATTCGAGAAGGAGAAAGTATATCCTTATCTTAAAGATGATTTTAAGATTAAAAAGAACAATTATTCCTCGGATGAGAGCTCTGATGATAACACCAGACGAGGGTCTACAAGTAGTGACTCAAGTGGAGGACAGGCCCCAAGGAATAATCGGATGCAACATCGTCCCCAATGGCAACAAGGATACCACCAGGGTCCAATGTTTCAGGGACCTCCTCAAATGCCACCACCATGGCAATACCCTTTCTTTTCCCAAGGTCCAACCCAATTCTACCCTCTGAATCCGCCACCTTTTCAAGGCAGAGGTTGGGGCAGAGGAAGAGGGCGCAAAAGAGGAGGACAGAAGAACGTGCAATGGTCAGACCAACCGGCTCCACCAACGATGATGGAAACACGGAGTTCCACCAACAGGGGGAGAAGAGTTTGATTGTCAACCTCTCATCTAGGACCCTGACCCCGGTAGAAATCACAGTTTTGGAGAAAGGACTGGGCTTTGTCCCTACACCCATCCCAGATACCTTTAAAGAGATGATTGAGATGAAGAATCTCTTCAGGAAAATACGGTTACGGGCCTTCTTTGATGGTAAACCTGAACCGACTGTCAATGATACCGGCCTTAAGAAACCATCGACCTTCACCCCAACAGACGGCATGATCCCCCCGGAGGTACTCACCTTTGAACGAGCTGTCTTATCAAGCTTGAAAAAGAAACCTAACATCAAACAATTTAACAATTTGTCAACTGCTGAAAGACAAGCCGTAAACACACGAGGCAACGATGTGACGATCGTAATTAAACAAGCTGACAAGGGTGGCGCCACTGTGATACAAGACCGAAGTGACTATGACCTCGAGTGTAGAAGACAACTCTCTAACACCGCTCATTATCGGCCTCTACCTGTGGACCCCACCAGACGCTTGACAACCACCATCATGAGCCTAGTCATCGAGGCTGAAACCAACGAATGGATCTCCAAAAAGGAGGCGGATTTCCTGATTACTCCAGAGCCCATCACACCTTACTTCTACACCTTACCGAAGATTCACAAAGGTACTACACCTGTACCCGGTAGACCAATAGTCTCTGGTATTGGTTCGCTCCTTGAGCCCCTGTCTCAGTTCTGCGATGTCTTTTTACAACCGGTAGTGAAAAAGATACCCTCCTACCTCCAAGATACCAGAGATGTCCTGCGACTGATTAACGATGTGGACGGAAGATCAGATGTGGATCTCCTGCTGACGTTGGATGTTGAATCCCTTTATACGAATATCCCCCAACAGGCCACCTTGGAAGCAGTGGAGTCCACTCTAAGACTTGAGGAATGGACATCGCCTACCCCGATCTCCTTCATCATGGAGCTAGCAAACATAGCCTTAACAGAGAACTTCTTTAAATTTGAGTCTGAACTATTCCATCAAATCCGTGGGACTTCCATGGGTTCAACCTTCGCGCCCAGTGTAGCATGTATTTACATGGCTGCATTCGAGAAGACCTACATCTACCCTCCAGAAACAAATCCATTTCGGGAAAATCTCACCCTTTGGCGTCGCTACATAGACGACATCCTGATTTTCTGGAAGGGCAACCGGACCAGCTGTGAGGCGTTTTGTTCCTGGATCAACCTTCAAGATCCCTACCTGAAATTCACAGGAACCATCTCGGAAACCTCCATACCCTTTCTAGATCTGACAATTGTACTGGGCCCTTCGGAGATCTCAACCACACTGTATAAAAAGGAAAGTGACAGAAACAGCCTTCTGCTCTATGGGAGCCACCATACGAGAACATTAAGGGATAATCTCCCCTTTGGTCAGTTTTTAAGACTCCGCAGGAACTGCACGACCACCAGTGATTACCAGAGGGAAGCTAACATCCTGCAAAGCAAACTACAGGAGAGGGGCTACCCTCCAAGACTTCTTCAACGCTCTGCGAAGAGAGCCCTGAACAACAACAGGGAATCCCTGTTGGAAACTCATACAAAGGAAAAAGAGGATATAATCACCTGCGTAACCTCCTACACCAAGAACTCTTCTTTTATCAGAAAAACGGTGAACTCTCACTGGGGCATACTGAACTCTGTCAACCTAGACATCCCACGTCCACGATTTGCGTTCAAAAGAACTCGCAATTTAAAAGATCAATTGGTCCATACCCGTCCGAAAAAGAACAGCACCCGCCCACAATACACTCTTTGGGATCTACCTCCAGTAATAGGACATTATCGCTGCGGGAACTGTGTCGTCTGCCCACAAACTATTCAAACAAAAACTGTCCAACTTTCTCATGATTTCACTTGGCACCTGAACAGACATACAAACTGTAATAGCAGCAAGTGCATCTACATGCTGACATGCCCATGCGATCTGAAATATGTCGGGATGACAACCCGCACAGTTAAGACACGCATCATGGAACACAACAGCAATGTCCGCTGCCATAAGACTCACACAGTCTGTATGAACACTGCCACCAACAGAATCATGCCGCAGAAGACATACATTGGGTAATTCTTGAATGGCATCCTTCATCAAACCAACAGGCCCTGTTTAAAATCGAACAGAGATGGGTTCATCGCCTACGCCTAGATACTGAAGGTCTCAATGATTCTGTTCCATGGAACACACTGACCCGTTAATCCCCAACTTGTCAGAGTGTCCTCCTGCAGTAATGGGGTGAGCGACTATACCACACAGCTAATATAAAGAGTAGATATCCTCTACCCCACATCTTTTGCGAATGAGACCGCACCTCTAGAGTCTATGAGGCCATGGGAATGGACACTATGACATTAGCTTCCATGCCCTCTGTCCATGTCCCTTACATACCGCCTCACAATAAATACCCCCTTCACGAATGTGATACACAGAGATACCTCCTTATGAGTGTCACACACTAACATTACAGCAAGCCTGATGCATTAGTGCGACAACAAAAGGCACATTACTAATTAATTGCATCTACACTGTTGGACAACTAATCACCACAAACTGTGAACAATCTTTCACTAACTAGTCATCTTTGACCTCCCCATCTGATTGCTTTAATGATTACTTTAATGAGCATCTTGCAACGCAAGTCTGCCTCGACTCCATTCTAAGATGGCGCCCATTTCTACACAGGGACAGGCTCATTCAGCCTTCATCAAGACGGACCTGTTGCGCATGCGCAGACACAGGTCAACAAACCATGTCCTACCTCTATTGTTATTATTGACTTTCACCGCCTAAACAGAGACTTAAGGACGTCCGGCAACCTGGCTAACCCACCGGCTGCTTGACCGGCCGAGATTCGCCGGCCGGACGGACGCAGGTTAAGAGGCCCCGCCAGACCGTGATACAGGTAAGGGGCTGCTCGAGCGCGCGGATGAGTCCTTGTTGGTGCAGGGGCTTTGTGGGCTCCTGGACCCTACCCGCGGACACACTGCCTTCAGGGACTTCGCCGTTGGTAAGTGGCCCCACACGGGACTGTAGCTGTGGGGGCGGGGAGCCTTGAGGATTGGACACTTGGGGGACATACCATCTTGCTTGCCGCCCCCCAATCCGTTATGGATTGACGGACTTTTAACCACAGTAACGAAGCCCCAGCAGTCTCACACTATGTGTGCGATAGGCTTCACAAGTTTGGATGTGCCTCCCCAACAACCCCCCTCTTATAATACTGCGGACCACCCCGCGGGGGTGGCAGCATATGTACAACGGTTTTCACTTACCTAGCCCTCCCGTCTCAGCGCTGCGGCACCCTTTGGGGGACACGCCGGCGCGTTTTTTTCTGGGTGATATATATGATCCCGGAGGGGGCTCCTAGATGCACACAGTGTTCTAACACATGAATGGGCAAGCTAGTTATCAAATTAAGATCGCAACCACCACCCTTTTATTCCTTTAATCATTCTACATCCCTGCAGGCTACTCCTTGATCACGCAGGTCCTACTAAAAGCAGCCCGGTGACGACTATCTACAACTACTGTGGGTAAGTCCATAGCCATCATAGAGTCTTCCTTGGTAGCCTTTTTGTAACCTTCTTTGGCCCAAATGTGACTGCTCTTGGCACACTACCCCTCCAGGCTCATGAGTGACATATCACCCTTACTCTCACTGTATTCGGGAGGTTTATTGGGAGTAAACACGTATGTTATTATTCTTCTCCAGATCTTAGTCTGCCAATAAGATACTCACCATCCCAGTGAAAGTATAGACACCGTTGCTACAAATACAGATCAGCAGCTAGGAACTTCTGTTTTATATACCTCCTTCTCTTTTTTTCATCCCCCCGCAGGGCGGAGAACAACACAGGAACTTTTCCTGGTTCCAGATCCTGACCCCACAGGTTGTATCGATTTAACCGTGCAGCCCACTATGGGCTCCACTACAAGTTTATGAGCACTTCCTTTGGTCCTGATGAATTGCCTTGATGGCACGAAACATGTCGACCAGATCACTTGTTGAGGGTTGAATGGGCTTCCCACACATAGGTTGGCTGAAATCCTATACCCCTCTTAGTTTTAATTAAGTAGGTAGCTACAGGAATAAAATACCCAGAGTAGACTACACTAACTTTTTTTAGAATCACCACATGTCACGCTCACTACTCCACGATTAGGGCCCCTCACACCCACTCAAACATCGGCTTCGGAATAAAAGATCTCCGACAAAAGTGCAGCACTAAATGCCGCCCGTCAGGCATTGCAGTGCCGGCTTGACGCAGGAGCAGGAAGCCAATGATGATACGAAGCGACTGGTTGGGAATGCGACAGTAGTCATAGAACCAACCTGTTGTGTGAGGTTTCCCTAAATTCCGAAAAGGGACTTTCAGATACAACCCCCCTGTTAGAGAGAGGCAGCTAGTCCACTCTCCCTAACACAATTATCACCCCTAGGGGAACTTTGTGCATACAGTTGGGTAATAGTTCGTAGGGACACGCACACTGGACCCCTCTAAATATTGTCCCCTCATTGTCCCCCTTTGTTGCTAAGCTCCCATACATTCCCAAATATACCTTCTCCTATTTAAAAAATGTGCAGCGTTAAATTGATCCTTAAATGAAAGAACGGCTCCAAATTACTTTAAGCATACAATTTTACAGTATGAATATGGTGAGGAAGTTGGAAAAGTGCTTGCACATTAACTCTCCGATAAACATGCAGAACGGGTAATAAAGGGCATAAGAGGTGATGGCAGGCAACTCTACACACAACCTGAAGAGATTGTCGAACAATTTTCTGGCTTCTACCAGATTTTATATAGTAATTCTTGTTTGAAAAATCCTTCAGTTATTTGGAAAAGTGTGGCTTTAATGAAACGGTTTACAGATTGGAAACAGAGCAGGCAGGCTTATTGAACTTGGAAATTTCAGTGGAAGAGATATCAGCAGCTATCGATGCTCTTCCCTCTGGGAAAGCAGCCGGTAAAGATACCTTATTGGATGAATTTTACAAGACCTTTAACGCCAGCCTAATTCATGTAATGTTTAAAGTTATGAACCATATCGCTGTCAAAAAATTGATACCTAAGACTTGGAATATGACAAATATTGTTTTTTTTTAAAGAAAAACCAGCCAAGTGAAGAGTGTGGATCATACCGCCCGATATCATTAACAAATGCTGACGCAAAAATCTTTGCAAAAATATTGGCAATGCGCCTTGCACCTTTTATGGAACAACTTGCTTCCACCCAACAACATGGATTTATACCCGGAAGAGATACGACCGCACATGTGAACACTGCTATTGCTGCCCTTGATGCTGCCTCCTAAACTAATTTGGACATAGGAATGATTATGCTTGATGCAGAAAAGGCATTTGACCATGTAACTTGGGACTGTCTATGGGCTACACTCACTGAATATAATATTACTGGTTGTTTCTATGATTGGGTAAGGGCCCTGTATAGGTGCCCGAATGCTAAATTAATCTATCTAATTTACCGGTCTACACCATTTAAGGTCCTCAGGGGCACTCGGCAAGGATGTCCCCTATCACCCTTTCTTTTTGCTTTATATATAGAACAATACATTAAATCTTTGCTTTCCAATCCATCTATCCCACCAGTTATGCTGGGCTCTGAAGAATTGAAAATTACGACTTATGCCAATGATATTGCTGTATTCTCTATAGATCCAGTAAAAGCAATAGAAGCAATCCAAACTGAAGCAAGTATATTCTGTCATTTTTCAGGGTATAAGCTTAATGTTAGGACAACTCAGACTGCCCTTAACTTTTAACTAGGAAGGGCTATAACTGGGGCCTGTGCGTCAGCTACCTATTTAGGTGTTCAGACTACTTCAGATATACAGCAGGTCATAAAATTTAATTATGATACTCTACTTAAATCAACGATTTCTAAAATGAGGGTTTGGCACAAATTGCCAATTAGTTTTATAGGACGCTGCAATATTATACAAATGATTATTCTGCCTAAATTTCTGTACTTATTTAGGGCAATACCTTTGAGAGTCCCAAACTATATTTTTTTTTAACTTGAGGGGGCCATTAGTAGCTTTATTTGGAGTTATAAACAGCCGGGGCGTGCTATAAAGCATTTAAAACTTCCTTATTGCCAGGGTGGGCTCAAATTACCGGACTTTAAATTATATTTTTGGGCTTCTTTTGTAGGACGTTTGCGAGATCTCCTTGACGATAGAAGACAACAAAGTTGCTATAATCTTGCTATCGGTAAAGATAGCATTATGTTCATATACAGAATAAATGACCCAAATTACTTTAAGAGAGTTCGATTTAAGATTCTTAAAGATATAGCCTATATATGGCGTGAAATTAGTGTTAATCATTCTCTGCCTCTGATACATCTTAATATGCCATTATGGGTAATCCTATGTTCCCTGATCCATGATGTGTTAGCAAAATCCTAGACAGCTTAGCCATTTTTATAATGCTGCTGGGTTCCGTACGTTTTTAGATTTGCAGACTCCATCCGGTCTTCCTTAAAACATGTTTTTATAAATCCTTGGAGATAAGAGATTATTTACTGGGATTTAAAGGTATAGAACAACCTATGGGATCAGATATACTGCAATGTATACACTCAGACTCAAAACTGACTATCAGTAAGGCGTATCAATTACTCTCTCAAACCTGGGAGCTCAGCTGATCTAGAAGAATCAATGGAGAATTTAGATAGCTCGGTCCACTCTATTAACCTCAAGCTGCAACAGTTTAAAACAGTGTTTATGCTTTATTACACACCAGAACGTATAGCTAAGTGGACAGGTTCTAGCAACATAAACACAAATGATAAATGTAAGTGTGCCAAGTGTGGAATGATAGCTGCAAATTGCCTACATATGTTTGGTATTTGTCCGGACCTGGCTGTTTTTTGCAAGGAGATACGGGGCATCATAGCTGATCGTTTAAAAAGTGATTTATATTTAGCAGAGAAAGAGATTATGCTTGGATATAAGGCAGATGTAGTTTGTAGAGAAAGGGGGTACCCCTGACGATGGTTCCTAAATCAGGGTATGTCAACAAGTTGAAATCAAAAACATTTTAGGAACACGAAAATGTATTTTCGGACCTGAAAAGCATATACATAATTAAGACGTGCATGTACTATTCATTTATAAAAATATATATTTTGTATTATTTTTTGTGAAATTTTATCAATGGATAAAGATGATGATTTAGGGAATGGCTTTTCCACTTATGTAGTAAAGCCATGCCCTAAATCATCATCTTGCTTTAATTCTGAGTAGTAATTTGTACACAGTATTGGATTTAGTGAAATGTTTGATGAATTTCAAAACAGAAAACAAAGTTCAAGCTAGAATTGTATACAACCATTTTTAAAAAATCTTTTTGCAATAATTGACATTGGAGTTATTGCTAAGTTTATATTCTATATGAAATTTAATATGACCAATTGATCAAATTTCACAAAAAATAATAAAAAATATATATTTTTATAAATGAATAGTACATGCACGTCTTAATTCTGTATATGCTTTTCAGGTCCGACAAGACATTTTCGTGTTCCTAAATTGTTTTTAATTTCAACTTCTTTATAAGGCAGATGTATCCCTAGGATTAAGACCTCTAATATCAATTATGTTAGTAACAGCACGACTTTGCGTTACCCGTGCCTGGATTTCTAAATCTCCACCCAGAGCTTTTGAATGGTGGGCAACGCTAAGGGAGATTCTAGAGAGAGAGATGGCTATCGCCAAGGGCAGAGACATTCGGTCTTGGAAGAAGTTCTATCGAATCTGGGGACCATTGATAGATTAAGTAAGGAAGAATTCATATTTTTGTTTTCTCTTATATTTTACCTGTTCATTCATTTGCTCAATGTATAATGACAAATCAGATACTTTTATTCGATAACTTAAGATCATAAAAAGACACAGGTACAATTATTACACATTTGTGCAAATCCAGCATACGTTACATTTAAAAAATAGTTTTTTTACACATTCGTATACATTAAAATTTCATTATAAATCCATCTCAGTACGGTTATTACACAAGAAAAATTCCACACATATATGTACATTAAAATTTCCTTATAGATCCTTCTTAATACTGTGTATAAAGTAGCTTAGCAGTTCTAAATATAATAAGCTTAAAATGATCCACACATATCTTCATGAATACTCTACAGCCCCCGTAAAACCTACTCTTTTCTTAATCTTATTAATCCGCTCTGCTGCCACTAGAAAATTTGCGACATGAAATGTAATCCGTGCCCTACTCAACAGTTGCAGAAAAAGAAGTGCAGGCCTAACCTGCGCAAATCCTGCTTCCCTTAACACAGGTAACAAGTACTTTTTCCTGATGTCTGCGCAAAACATAACAAAGTGTAGGGTATCTTGTGTGGAGAAATTGTCGCACTATATGGGACAGCGTTATCTGGTGTTCCCCGTTTAGGGAAATCTCCAAGGGTGAGGTGAATTATATTAAATCGGAATCTTGTTTGCAAATACCGATGGAGAGGGCGTGTTACTAACTTCAGATAAGGCTCAATACCAGGTGAGCTCACTAAACCAAAGTTCACTCTTACCAGAGGTTTTCTCAACTCTAGTTCCTCCCTTTCGGTTGTAAGAAGGTTTACCATGACGGTTTTAATCAGGTTTACGTCTTCTTTCTTTATAGGTTCAGGGGCCAGAAAAAGCCCAGGTTGTCCAAGTTTTTTAAATGTAGTTTCAATGTATGCCAACCACGGTTTTTAACCAGCGTTATCTAGAGCTAGAGAATCTTTTAGGATCATATGGTTCAATGAGATCTCCTGGTTAAGCCAGGTCTTAAGCCAAAATGTCAGCGGGGCTATTTTCAATGTGTCAGAGACATAAACCAGCCCCATCTCTGCGTGGATAGAAAAAGTAGGGGTAGAGTGTGGTACAGATAATAAGGTTCTTAGAAATTTATTTTCTACCACTTGAATATGATGATCTTGTGAGCTATACCCCCAGATCTCTGAGCCATACGTCGCTATTGCTAGACACTTGGCCTTGTACACCTTCATAATAGCTTCCATGGGTCTGGCCCCTCATCATTTTGTAAAGTCCATAAGGGCGGAGGTAGATCTAGCAAATACATTTCTTTTGTGTTTCAGTTGTGGACCCCAGGACCCTTTATCATCAAATAGGAGCCCTAGATAGGTAAAAATGGGGACCCTTTTAACCTCATCTCTACCACAGAAAAAGGTTTTTTTTTGTTTTTTTTCTGCTTTGTTCCCCCACTATCATAACATGGGATTTTTTAGCATTTATTTTCAGATCTACTGATTCCATAAATTTGCCGAACATATCCAGCAATTTATTTAATCCAACACCAGTGCAAGCCAATAAAACAGCGTCATCCGCGTAAAGAAGAACTGGGATAACAGTTTCTCCTACATGCGGGACGTCTAGTGTTGCTCCCTTCAGGGCAGGTTCTAATGCATTTATGTAGAGCGTAAAAAGGAGGGGTGCCACTATGCACTCCAGCCTGACCCCTCGTTCAGATTTAAAATAACTAGTGCATCTCCCTTCCTGGGTGACTCTAACAGTGGCTAATAGGCCGCAGTGAAGGTCAGCTAAAAATTTAACTAAGGCAGGGTCAATGCCTATGTTCAGTAAAATTTGCCACAGCTGCGACCTGTTTACCAGGTCGAAAGCTGTTGAGAGATCCATAAACCCCATATAGAGGGATCCCTTTTTAGCTATAGTGTATTTGCTATTAAGAAGCTGCAAATTAAGACATTGATTCAATGTACTTCTTTTAGTTCTAAAACCGTACTGGGCGTTAGACAAGACCCCTCTCCCCTCTAACCACTCTGTCATTTTTACCAGGATTACTCTGCCTAAGATTTTCACAGCGGAGTCTATCAGGGAGATAGGCCTGTAACATGATGGATCTCCTATTTGTCCCTTTTTAAAAACCGGAATAATAATTGATTTAGACCAGGATGCCGGGGATAAATTCGCGCCTGAGGCTTTAAAAACATTTGTCAGTATCTTGGCCCAGAATTTAGGAAAACTTTTAAAAAGGTCTGCTGGGACCCCATCCGGGCCCGGCATCTTATTCTTCCTAGTCTCCTCAATTGCTCTTTCCACTTCTGTCCCTTGAAACACCACTGAGGGGGCTAATTCTAAATTCAAAATCGCCTCTTGCGAACTCTCTACCATCTGAAGCCCATAGATGTTCTCAAAATTGAGCTATCCACCGGTCATCAGGGATATTATAGTCAAGTGGGGAATTCTCCTCACCAGAGAAAAAGGACTCATTAATAGTCAACCAAAATTTCCTAGTCTCCTCAATTGCTCTTTCCACTTCTGTCCCTTGAAACACCACTGAGGGGGCTAATTCTAAATTCAAAATCGCCTCTTGCGAACTCTCTACCATCTGAAGCCCATAGATGTTCTCAAAATTGAGCTATCCACCGGTCATCAGGGATATTACAGTCAAGTGGGGAATTCTCCTCACCAGAGAAAAATGACTCATTAATAGTCAACCAAAATTTCCCACTATCCCTCAGAACCTCGGGGGACAGAAGTTTATCCCAGGCATCTTCTTTGATCTGGTTTTTCCTGTCCCTAATGGCCTGTTTGTAGGTCTTCCTTAATTTTGTAATCTGCTCCTTATTTCTAGGGCATACGTTCAGGGCTTTAAGCAAAGCTGAGTGTGCCTTAGAACAGGAGCTGTCAAACCATCTTTTTTCTTTATTAATAATAGGGTGATTTTTAGTCGTCAGATTGATGTTAATTTGGCTACAGATAGCATCAAAATCCCCCACTATCATTGTACTTGGCGCAGCAGTATCCATACAAATAGCAACCTCACTTTCTACTTTAGACAGGACTTCCACCATAAAGGTTTCTGGGACAACTTTTGTCCATTTTAGTTTCCAGCCCTGATCTTTTGGAATCAACTCACGCCTCACACCCGCGATCTTTGTTTCTTTAAAACTTAGGTGGGCCCCCAGAACCACCTCTAATATCACTGGGTTATGATCGTTGAAAGCAGAGGTCCCCACCTTATATATTAGCAGTCTGGTCAAAACTAGAACTGACATGAATATGTAATCTATAACTGAACCCAAATCCTTTCCTTTAAAAGTAGGCACCCTTGGACCTCCCAAGGCACACCCAGTTCCAAAGAGATTTGTGGTGGCCAGAATGTATAATGGCATCCCCTCTTCCCCTGTTTTTTTTTTCTTTTTCTTTCTTCTCTCTTCCCCCTGCTGTATATGTATTATATTGTTGATATGACTGCTTTGTGATTACAGTGCTTACTTCTCCAAATAAAAAATAAATAAATAAAAAAAGAATTTATGCTGTAATATAGACCCTTAGAGGGAAAAGGAGATGATGTGCTTAATTAAAACTGATTAGAAAAAAATCGAATTAAAAACAATTAGCTTTTTATGTTTGCGATGAAAATATAAGTGGAAGAGCTCTATCATAAAACATATGCTAATAAAGATTCTAATAGGAACGTATATTATAATATGCACATGGAATATAGGATAGTAAAGGGTTCTAAGGTCAAGGCCATAGATTAGATATATATAGATATAGGTATATAGGTATATAGCCATAGATAAAGGTCAGAGGTTGCATAATATACAATAATGTACACAAGTTTGACCCTCTTATAGTACTCATGTCTAATTCCTTGGTATTCACACAGTACAGCCTATCCTCCAAAAAGGAATACTGCCTATTGTGTCAAAGCAAACAAGTTACAGTGACTTTAAAAATGAAAAGAGCATTGCTGGTACTTAGGAGACTTCTTATATGTGATGTTATCTCAGTGCATGGATTTAGCACTTACACGCTGATTCTATGTCAGGACTGGAGGTGAGGATTATGCCTTCTTTCTTCACTTTTATTCCATAGCAGCACGAAGGTAACAAAAAACGACTTTTCCCAATAAACATAGGGAAAATGTAGTCAAAGAAACAATCATGACAACAACCAAATCATGAACAGAGACAATGTCCATTCAGGGGCAACCAGTCCAATATAGTCCTTTGCTAGTGTCCATTCTTCCTCTTTCTTCGCTGCTCCGCAGCAAAGATAAGTACTCTCCAGTTCCTTTGGGCTGTTTAGTGCTTAGGATTGTTATTGATGTTTTATATGCTAATCGCTATTGTGTACTAATGCATGCATATACATTATTGTTTTCTTGGTATTTAGTACATTCGCGCTCCGCTTTGATTCTGAGGTATTTATTTATTTTTTCCCAAGGTTTTATATAGCGCTACTGAACCCGGGGGTATCAGAGCGCTTTACAAGATAAGTAAACAATTAAAATAAAGTAAAACAATGTGCATTAAAACATGAATTACATAAAATAGGGTAATAGAATGTGCTGGGTGTTTAGGGGCGATGGAGATCAAAAGGGGGAGGGGGTGTTGATGTTCAGAGGGAGAAGGGAGTGAAGAAAAGGGGAGAGGCAGAATGATAGGCGGGGAAGGGGTTGCGGAGGAGGCGAGAATCAGGGAGCAAGGAGTGTAGAGAGTCAGAGATCAGTGAGGTTAGGTTCCCCAATATTTGTTGTGAAGGAGTATTTTCAGTCTTTTTTTGAAGAGAGGGTAGGAGGGGTTGCATCGAAGATCTTTGGGGAGAGAGTTCCAGATTGTGGGGGCGTTCCCAGAAAAAACACGAGATTGGTTTTTTTTCGCTTGAGTCTGGGAGGGATTAGGACAAGGGAGTTGGTGCTCCTCAGGGACCTGGAGCATCTAGCTTTTTGCAGTTTCTCAGCCAGGTAGGAGGGGATGTTTAGGTGAAGGGCTTTGTACGTGATACATGCAATCTTGTAGGTCGATCTACCTTCTATTGGGAGCCAATTGAGGTTTTTTAGGACCAGAGAGATGTGGTCGAATTTTTTACAATCGGAGATAAGTCTGGCGGCAAGGTTGAGGACAGATTTGAGCGGTGCTAGATGGGCTTTAGGGGTGCCAGCGAGTGTGGTGTTGCCATAGTCAATACGGGAAAGGACAAGCAATTGGACAACAGTTTTAAAGTCGTCTGCTGGTATGAAAGGTTTGAGTTTTTTAAGGTGGTGGAGGGTGAAGAGGGCACCCTTGGTGGCATTTTTGATGTGTGGGATGGGATTCATGTTATGGTCAATGCTGATGCCTAGGGATTTGACAGTATTCGAGGGGGAGAGGGGGCAATTGAGAGCTGTTATATCCTTGATCCAGAGGCGAATGGGGAGGGAGTTGTTTTTAGGAGTGAAAAGGATGATTTCAGTTTTTTGGGGGTTTAGTTTGAGATGATTAAGATGAAACCAGGCTTGGATTTTATTCAGGGTCTCGTTGAGGTGAAGGATGTCATTATGAGATTTAATCCTGTAGTATAGTTGGGTGTCATCAGCATAGCATATTTTAGCTTGTTTAAGGATGAGGGTGAGAGGTTCCATGAATAGGTTAAATAAGGAAGGGGAGAGGATGGAGCCTTGCGGAACACCAAGTGAGACAGGTTGGGGCTTGGAGAGGCAGTGGCTGAGCTTAATTTGTTGGGATCTATTTTGAAGGAATGAGGAGAACCATTTGAGTACGGTGCCCTCGAGACCGAAGCGAACTTCGAGGGTGTTAAGAAGGGTGGGATGATGGACAGTATCAAAGGCAGCCGAGAGGTCATGGAGGATTAGTAGTGAGGATTTGCCTTTGTCTAAGGAGCGATGGATATCATCTGTAATATTGAGCATGGCCGTTTCAGTACTGCATCCTTTTCTGAAACCAGATTGGAATATGTCTAGGAGATTGAATGACGTGATATGGTTATCAAGTTGAGTCTTCTGAATACAGTTCCCACTCCACCTTAAACCCGGCTGGGTTTACTTGAAGGCTGTTTGCTGCCCCCCCCCCCAGTCCTGATGAAGACCCGTGTGTGACGCCCCATGTGCGCTCGTCCAGGGTTGAGACGTCGACTAATAAGTGGATCCGCTGTATTAATACTCTGTATTAAGTACTGACAAATGCAGTGTACAGTTTTATAATTGAAATCAGCATAGACCACGCCAAATTATTGTTTTGTATTTCTCTTTGTATATAATAATTGTACAGTTTTGTTGTTCATTGTTGCGCTGTAAGCACCGAGCACCACAAGTCACTATTTGCACTATTTGTTCACTTTTTGTATAGTCTATTCTTATACAGCCTATCTTGAAACTAATACATGATATAAGAATTTATAAAATAGTACAAAACTACACAGTTGGCCTTGGATTCTGTTGTTCACTTCACAATTCTACATAATCTATGAGAAGATAAAAGAAATATTGTGTACCCGAATGAACCAATTGTTTATAATATTGATTAACTGCCCAGGTTCATAGGGATACTGGGTTTACCCCATTTTTGACCTAACTATTTCAAAATGGAGGGCAGTCACCTCCTTCGAGATGTTCTACGCCCCGGTGACTGGATGGTCCGCTTGGACCTCAAGGACGCTTATTTTTCCTCCACACAGGAAGTTTCTGCAGGTCATGTGGGTAGGCGTTTACAAGTTCACCTCCCTCCCGTTCGGCCTCTCCTTTGCGCCTTGGTGTTTTACAAAGGTCCTCAAGCCGGCGATGGAATTTTTGAGGGCCAGAGGGGTCAGAATGATTGTGTATTTAGACGACCTCCTCCTGATGGCTTTGTGCCCTCGTCGCCTGGAGGCTCAGCTTCAGATGGCTGTAGTCCCCCTACAAAGCCTAAGTTTTGTGACCAACAGGGACAAGTCCTTGTTACAGCCGACCCAGTCTCTAACCTTCTTGGGGTTCGTCGTCGACTCGATGTCATCTGTTCTCAGCCTCCCGGCCAAGAAAATTTCCAATCTCTGGCACCAGTTGCGTCGTGTTCTTCCCACCCACCAAGTATCCCTCAGATTGCGTGGGTGATGGGTCTTTTATCGGCCTTGATTCAGGCCATCTTTCCGGGCCCCCTGCATTACAGAGCTCTGCAGCGCCTCAAAGCCTACTTCTTTCGGAAGGGGTACCCTTACTCTCACAAGGTGGCCCTGACTCCCAAAATGAAAGCCGAGATTCGATGGTGGTTAGACCATATGGAGGCCTGGAATGAGCGTGCGATCTTCGGCTCTACTCCAGATCAGTGCTTGAGTCCAATTCCAGCAGGCTTGCCTGGGGTGCGCACTGCAGGGATTTGTCCACAGGCGGTTTGTGGTCTCCAGAAGAACAGAAATTACACATAAAATGTCAGGAGCTTTTGGCAGGTTCCTTTGCCATACGGTGTTGGACGAGAGACTTAGTGCAGTCCTGTGTCCTCCTGAACATGGACAACGTTTCGGCGGTCCGGTATGTGAACCACCTGGGAGGCACCAAATCGAAAGCCCTCTCAGATCTGGCGGCAAGCTTTTGGCAGTATTGCCTAGACTGTCAGATCTCAGTCACCGCCGAGTCCCTGCCGGGACAACTTGGAGGCGGCTTCCAGTCGCGCCACTTCCAGGACTCCAGCATGTGGATGCTGGACCGGGCTGCCTTTGCAGCCTTGAACGACCATTGGGGTCCGTTCTCAGCTGATTTTGTCTGCGACCCGTCTGGACAACCAGATTCCCCGGTTCTTCAGTTGGAGGCCGGACTCCTCGGCTGCGGCAACTGATGCTTTTCTCCAGGATTGGAGTCTGGAACAGGGGTACGCATTCCCTCCATTTGCGATGATCGCAGGCAGGGGACAGATCTGGTGTTGATTTCCCCCCTGTGGAGGTCGCAAGTGTGGTTTCGAGTTCTTCTGGAACTTTCTTGGGGTTTTCCAATCCTAATCCCCCAGTTTCCAGCTCTTCTCAAGAACCCGAAAGGGAATCCTCACCCTCTGGTGTTAGTGGTATCTCTGTTTCTTATGGCATGGCGGATTTCCGGGGCAGATGGGAAACCCCGGGCCTTTTGAGAGAGGCTGAGGACCTCATTTCCATGCCTGGGTGGACAGTACAGTTAAACGATACCGGTCCGCATGGGGCAGATGGTCCCGTTGGTGTCTGCAACGGGGTTACGATCCCTTGGTGGCCGACGTTGTAGCCGTAGTGAATTTCTTGGCGCAGCTTGCTTCTGATGGCCTTGCTTACCGATCTATAAATACATTTAGGTCCGCAATTTCCTCTGGTCATATTCCAGTAAATAGCACCCCGGTGGGGAACACCCTCTGGTTTGCAAGCTCTTACGGAGTGTGCGGCTGTCCTTGCCCCCTGAGCCTTGTTACTCTTCCCTCTGGGATTTCAATCAGGTTTTGAACCTTTTTCTATCCTGGCAACCAAACCGGTTTCTATCTCGGAAGGAGCTTTCTGCAAAGTTGGCTATGCTCCTCTGCCTGATTTCGAGCCAACGGGTCCCAGATGTCCGGGCCTTGGACATTACTGGAAGGATTTTCTCTCCTGTGGGAGTTACTTTTACCCTTCTGTGACGCACTAAGGGCCTCATTAGGATGGCGGACGGACCTGCATCCGTCTGCCACCCCCGAGGTGGAGGGACCATCCACAGGGGCAGCGGCGGTCCCTCCGGTGCAATTAGGATGTGACTGCCACCCTGGCGGTCACATCCTGGATCTTTAACCTTGCGGCGGGTGGTGCTTGAAGCAGCACCCGCCGCAAGGTTAAAAAAGCTTGTTTTACATTTACATGCACAAAGCGTCCGGCACCGTACGGTGCCTGCCGCTTTGTGCATGTAAATGCAGGGAGGGTACCATAGGTACCACCCACCCACCCTTCACCCTGGGGGCCTGCAACGGGCCCCCAAAGAAAATACTGTATGCCTTTTCGTGGCGGCATTGCCGCCGCAGAAAGGCATGTCCCAATGCAAATCCTAATATGGCTGGCGGTGTCTGATAGACACCGCCACCATATTAGAGCTTTTCCGCCGCGGTCTGTGGCGGAAAAGTGGCGGTCGGTCTTCCCGTCCGCCGATGACGCCCCAGCCATCCTAATCTAGCGGGGAGTCTTTAGAATCACCGCAGCGGTGAATCCGCATCCTCCGGGCCGGCAGTGGCTTCCGCCGGCCCAGAGGATGTGGGTTCACCGCTACCCTAATCGGCCCCTAAGTGTCATACCAGAGTTAATACGTACCCGGCGTTTCCAGACTCGCCAAAGTTGTGCGTGGTTAACTGTCTCAAGGCGTATGAAGAAATGACGGAGGAATTCCGTCCCCCTGGAGAGCGTCAGCTACTTATTTCGCTCCGGAAGCCCTTTAAAGCGGTTTCCTCACCCACGATTGCCTGATGGGTTAGGTGAGTTATGCAGGAGGCTGACATAAGTTTGCTGCATTTTAGTGCGCACTCCGCTCGCGGAGCGGTGGCCTCGAAAGCATTTGGATTGGGTGCACACCTGTAAGATATCCTTAATACAGCAGATTGGTCTACCTTTAAGAGGTTCTACTTCAAACCCGTTCTAAATATGGTGCAACTGGTTGTGGGCAAGCTTTGAACAAGCATAACCCTCGCCTCTAGTCCTGACATAGAAGGAAAAATGTCCTAGCTTATGTAACGGAAAGTTTCAATTCTATTAAGGACTCGGAGGCGAGGATTATCCCACCCATCGCTCCAGGAGGAGATCCTTCCCCGTAAGGTAGTAAGTAACAGTTTTTCCATGGAATATGTTCTGAATGTTGATTGTAACTTGTTTACTCTGTAATAGGTTGGTTCTGTGTTCTCTGGGTAACATATCCCTGTTCTCTACAGGTTCTGATGGCCAAAAGCAAGGTGTCAGAAGAGTACGGACCACTGTTGTCGCGCTCAGAAAGGGGATGAATGGACACTAGCAAAGGACTATATTGGGCTGGTTGCCCCTGATTGGACATTGTCTCTGTTCATGATTGGTTGTTAAACAAAAAGGTTCCTGTTTCCAGATACCTAAGAGCCTCGCAAGAAAACAACAGCCAGCACACACTGGGGTTGACTGTGAGAATTATGTTTGATGTGTATAAAAAAGGAAAAGTTGTTCCTTTTTTAGGTGTCCCCTCACTCACCGGGGTTGCCCCACGGTGACATGCTTCATCATTGGGGCCATCCCAGTCCTCTACGGGCTGGGGCGTGCTACGACTTGCGAAGTTACGTAGGAGCACTTTTAAGGACTATGTGTGGTGCATGTGTATTTGTGGGGAGTGGACTATGTGATGTGGGTTTAAAAATACCTGCCCAGTAGGTTTTCAATAAACTTTATTCTGACCTCTAGGTGGTAACATTAAAAACGGGGTGGGGAGATAGGCTGCCCTAAACTTAATGTGTCCAGATGTACCTATCAACTCCTAAGTCGACATGTTTCGTGCATACCCCAAGCACTTCTTCGGGACTACACAGGGACCAGCCCTGTGTTCGCCACTCCTTAGCTCTTTCAATGAGATATTATAGAAAAAGACTTTTAACTGCAGCAAACTCTACTAAGTGCATGCAATAATACCTACGTATTTTGTTCCAAAAAACACGTGGTTCCTGAAAGATAAAAAACAACTTGAAAGGTCACGGGGGGAATAACCCCATATATTATCACACACAGTTTGTAGGCAGAAAATGTGATGGTTTTCTGTGATCTGAAAGCGGACTTGTTGACCGTGGTTGTTTTCATGCACAAAAACGTGATTCATTTCGTGCATTTTTAAACGTGATTAAAAAACACACCTCGCTCAGTGACACACCCAAGCATTCTTCTGTCATACACACTCATACATACTTTTCAAGAGACCTAACTGGGCCCCATGGAGTCGGAGGGGTATCGGTATCCTAGCAACTTTGTGCTCTGGTTACCTCCTGCATTCAGGCACCTACTTGCGTCCCTCCGGTCCGGATGTTATCGGACCGAGGGTTTCAGTGTTGTTTTTAAGGAGATACCGTTCGCGGTTTGTTAGCGCTGGCGTGGGAACGCCCTTACGCGAACTAGAGCGTGTTGTTCCATGCTATCTCGCGTATTCGTAGCGGCCATCTTTGGTGTACCGATTTCGTTCTCCGTTAGGAGAATATACTTATTTGGAACTATACGGGCTTAATTACACCTCTAAAATAATTTTGGGTGTTGTATGAGGAATTTAGCGTATTATCAAGGTACATGCTGACCTGATCATTTTTAAGTGCATAAACTCAAAATAAATATTTGACGCACCAGGCTCACCAGTTATGCCCTATGGGTTACTTATAATCTCACACATTCATGAAATGATTTGTTAGGAATGGCACCAAATGCCATGATACCCCATCATGATTCATGCAACAGTTCGGATAGATGGTAGAATTTGCATATGTGATACTCTTACATCATGGATCAGTTCTCGTGCAGCATACGTTTACCATTTAGGTAAACTGTCCCCAGGGGATATCGTCATTTAGTCCCACAATGTGCGAGCGGAGTCTGAACACCCAACGTTGCTCTTTTTCCAGTAGTTTCTTTTCCATGTCAGCATGAGGCTGCTGAGTTTCCAGAACTACCCAACTCATATCATTGGGTGTGTGTGCCTTTTCCAGGAAATGTGTTGTCATTTTAGTATTCGAATGTTTGCACCTGAAGTTACTGCGATGTTCAACCATTCTTGTGTTTACCTTTCTGGTTGTCATTCCTATGTAGTGCAAATTGCACACACATGTGATCATGTATACGACCCCTGATGTATTACAGTTTGAGAAGTTTTTCAAATCCCATACGAGGCCTGTGTTACATGTCACCTGTTTGGTAGTTTCAGTAAGGTGGCATACACTACAATTGGAACACGGATGGTGTCCAACTGGCAAAGGGTGTAAACGTCGGATAGGGCCTTCCATATTCCTCGGACGTGTATGTACCACTAGATCCTTTAGATTTTTCCCTTTCCGATGACTGAACATAGGTTGGGTGATGTTCAAACCTCCACTATTCAGTGTTTTCCAATGTTTTTTTACAATTTTTGTTACCTGCTGCGAAGCTACCGTGTAGGTAGTGATACAGATTGGTCTTCTTTCAGAGGTATCTGTTGGTGGTTCCTTAAGTTTTGACTCCAGTAGTGCATCCCTGTTATTATTGGATGCTCTTTTCTTTGCTTTTTGGACAATCCTTTTGGGATACTGTCTTTGGTGTAGTTTGTCGCACAGTTCTTTGGCCTGCACTTCGTAGTCACATTTCTCAGAACAATTCCTCCTTAGTCGTAGAAACTGCCCAAATGGCAGATTTTCCCGAAGTTGACGCGGGTGGAAGCTCTCAAAACTTAGTAGGCAATTTCTTGAAGTTGGTTTAAAATGTGTTGTGGTTGTTAATATCCCTCTTTCAGCCTTGATGTTTAGATCCAGAAAGACTAGTTGTTCACGACTCATTGTTTAGGTGAACTTTAGAAAAGGGTCCTGTAGATTCAGCCAAACTAGGAAATCATTTGCCTCCTGCTCATTCCCATTCCAGATGAGGATGACGTCATCAATGTAACGTCTCCACATCTGGATCTTGGTGGAGTAGGGGTTGTCTGTACTCAAGATTTTCTTTGTCTCTAGCCAGTGCACATACAGTCCCGCCACGCTCGGCGCGAAAGTGCTTCCCATGCTGGTTCCATGGGTTTGTTTATATATGGTTTGCTGGAAGAGGAAGAAATTCTCGGTTAATGCGAGGCGACAACATTCTAGCACTACATGCCTTGGTGTTTTGTAATCCCACTGGTTTTCAAATAGGATGTCCTCCAGAATTTGTAGTGTCTCTCTGTGTGGCAGACTTGTATAAAGGCTCTCTACGTCGAGACCGATTAGTATCTGTGTGAAGGGGTCAAAAGTAAGGTCCTTTATGAGGCACAGCACTGACTTCGTGTCCTGTAGGTATGTCTCTGTTTTTTGTACTAGTGGTCTCAAGAATGCATCTGCAAACTTGGACAGGGGCTCTAGTATTGATCCTATACCTGAGACGATTGGTCTCCCGGGTGGTTTTTCCAGTCTTTTGTGGATCTTGGGGATCGTATAAAAATACGGAATCCTTGGGTGTTTATTATCCAGAAAGTCTGCTTCTTTTTTAGTTAACCAATCATTCACCAGACATTCTTCCACCATCCCTGCGATCTCAATTCTCAGGCTTTCTGTCGGGTCCGCCCTCAGAACCTCATAATTCCTTTGGTCAGCTAGTAATCTCAGACATTCATTTTCCTAATCTGTTGAATTCTGTATCACAATAGCCCCGCCCTTGTCGGCTGGCTTTATTGTAATAGTTGTGTCATTAGCTAGGTCATAGATGGCTTCCTTTTCAGCTCTACTGGTGAGCCTGGTGCGTCAAATAATTATTTCGAGTTTATGCACTTAAAAATGATCAGGTCAGCATGTACCTTGATAATACGCTAAATTCCTCATACAACACCCAAAATTATTTTAGAGGTGTAATTAAGCCCGTATAGTTCCAAATAAGTATATTCTCCTAACGGAGAACGAAATCGGTACACCAAAGATGGCCGCTACGAATACGCGAGATAGCATGGAACAACACGCTCTAGTTCGCGTAAGGGCGTTCCCACACCAGCGCTAACAAACCGCGAACGGTATCTCCTTAAAAACAACACTGAAACCCTCGGTCCGATAACATCCGGACCGGAGGGACGCAAGTAGGTGCCTGAATGCAGGAGGTAACCAGAGCACAAAGTTGCTAGGATACCGATACCCCTCCGACTCCATGGGGCCCAGTTAGGTCTCTTGAAAAGTATGTATGAGTGTGTATGACAGAAGAATGCTTAGGTGTGTCACTGAGCGAGGTGTGTTTTTTAATCACGTTTAAAAATGCACGAAATGAATCACGTTTTTCTGCATGAAAACAACCACGGTCAACAAATCCGCTTTCAGATCACAGAAAACCATCACATTTTCTGCCTACAAACTGTGTGTGATAATATATGGGGTTATTCCCCCCGTGACCTTTCAAGTTGTTTTTTATCTTTCAGGAACCACGTGTTTTTTGGAACAAAATACGTAGGTATTATTGCATGCACTTAGTAGAGTTTGCTGCAGTTAAAAGTCTTTTTCTATAATATCTCATTGAAAGAGCTAAGGAGTGGCGAACACAGGGCTGGTCCCTGTGTAGTCCCGAAGAAGTGCTTGGGGTATGCACGAAACATGTCGACTTAGGAGTTGATAGGTACATCTGGACACATTAAGTTTAGGGCAGCCTATCTCCCCACCCCGTTTTTAATGTTACCACCTAGAGGTCAGAATAAAGTTTATTGAAAACCTACTGGGCAGGTATTTTTAAACCCACATCACATAGTCCACTCCCCACAAATACACATGCACCACACATAGTCCTTAAAAGTGCTCCTACGTAACTTCGCAAGTCGTAGCACGCCCCAGCCCGTAGAGGACTGGGATGGCCCCAATGATGAAGCATGTCACCGTGGGGCAACCCCGGTGAGTGAGGGGACACCTAAAAAAGGAACAACTTTTCCTTTTTTATACACATCAAACATAATTCTCACAGTCAACCCCAGTGTGTGCTGGCTGTTGTTTTCTAGCGAGGCTCTTAGGTATCTGGAAACAGGAACCTTTTTGTTTAACATATTTTTTGGAGGGCGAGCCTAGCTAATAATCCTCTAACTCCCTTTCTTATTCGTTGACATGATTGGTTGTTGTCATGATTGTTTCTTTGACTACATTTTCCCTATGGTTCATGGGAAAAGTACTTTTTTGTTACCTTCATGCTGCTATGGAATAAAAGTGAAGAAAGAAGGCATAATCCTCGCCTCCGATTCCTTAATAAAATTGAAATTTTCCGTTACGTTAGCTAGGACATTTTTCATTCTGGTCAAATAACACTGTCTACAACTGCTTCACATTACAAAACAGCATGGCATAAACCAAACAATACCATAAAAAGGTATTGAAATAAAACCAAGATGCAAGTTGTTCAAATCTTACTCTGGGGTAAAGATCACATTGCAAGGCCTCATCTTTGTTAGAAGAGTTGTTTCCTTCTGCAAAACGAATGAAACATTAACTCTGTACTGCGTTTTTTTCATGTTAATTTTGTTGTACTGTGTTAATGACATGGAATGTAACTTTTGCACTGTAGTAATACACTTGTGTACGTGTTTTTATTAATACGGCCCACTAAATAACGCATTATTGGGCCACGTCTATTAATAGTGTAAAACATACCTATCATTATGGATAACTAAGGGGCATATTATCAAGGGGGTTTATCTCCGCTTTTTTGGCTTTAAAAGCCAAGAAAGCTGAGATAAATGTATCTCCCTATTACCTAGCTGTCGCTAACACCAGTTAGCGACAGCTAGTAGGAGATAGCGACCATTTTGGGCCCCACTTTGCATGTCAGTGATATTTATCACTAATGACATGCAAAGTGGGCGTGCCAAGATGTTAGCGACTGGAAACAGTCGCTAACATTGCTATCTCCTATTACCAACTTTTGGAGATATTCGCGCTAAGCGCGAATATCTCCAAAAGCTAACACCTGCCCTGAGCAGTTCTTAGCCATTTAATCCAATGGGAGGTGGATAACATGGCTAAGAGCATTAGCTCAGTAATGCATGAATATCGCTGACTTTTCAGCGATATTCGTGCATGGCGGGCCGATTTTTATCGCATTTGCGATAAACCTTGGTAATACCAAGGTTCATCTGCGATAAAAAATCGCCGCAGCTCAGCTGTAAATTTTTGTCTCTAACCAAGCAATAGCGATAATTATCACTATTGCTTGGTAATATGCCCCTAAATGTTTTCTCAGTGCGAATTTCTTGGCATGTGGTTTGCATGCTTTGCTGCCTCAGCATTATTTGACACTTACACTACGCCCAGGCCGCTTCCAATCGCTTATTATAGATGGAGGTAAGTACAGTAAATGTCAGGGCGCTATGAAGGGAGGTGGTTTAAGACAGATCTTTCCAGTTTTGGAATAAAACAAACTGCTTCTTTGATCAATATGCATTCAAACAAAGTTAACTAAGGTAAAGCCAGAGCAGAAGACGTACACTGAGTGTTTTGTGTTCATTTTATGGTTGGTGAGGAAGGAAACTTGGGCTGGTGGCTACAATAGTTTTATAGTCTTTTTTATATTATTGGTAGATAAGTGGCCGAGACTTCCCTGTAAAGAAAGTACGTCCTTTCCTCAAGCGCATACTTTACACACAATTAGCTTTTCTCACAGAGGAGCGATTATTTATTTGTACGACTGTCGTGGACTGATTCTTTAGAAGTATCTGGTACTTCGGGCACATTGAGCAAAAGTTGTTTTAACATGAATCACTACCAAAATTGCAGCCCCAGTAATTTAGGGTGGGTTAAACAGTCCCTAGCAGTTTGCCTCATAAATTTCAGATGTAACAAGGAAGTGTTTTATAGCTGAACTGCCACTTTTTATAGAATATTTCTTAATACAAATAACAGTGCGTTTGTTATCCCATAATCAAGTTTCATTTATCTTTAAAAGAACTTGGCAGAAAAAAACATATTTTTCCTAAGTGGTTTTAGTTATTTTGAAAAGTGGCAGACTAATGGCACTGGCAAATTAGGGGCTGTATCCATCCAAGGATCTGTCATGTCAAAATCCATGAGCGAGTGAATATCTGTGCAAACACCCAGCATTATTCTAGATGGAGAATCATTAGGGGCCACCACGAGTCTCTGCACTTCTCTTTTAAAGTCGTGGTTTCTGCTACATCTGCTGAATTTCACTTGTGTTTCTCAGCCTGATTGGCACTGAACCACGTTTGTGCATCTTCATGAGCCCTTTGACACTTCTCCACCTTGTGAGAGGCCCTTGGATTGTGTCTTTGAAAACACTAAAGCCCTGTTGCAAATGGACCAGCAGTCCTGATTCGGATGTAAATGGTTGTGTACTGCTAAAAATGGGTTTGCAAGTCAAGTGCAAATTGCTCACAAACTCCGAGTTTGCCCATGGTTTTGGTAGGTAAAGCATGCAGCAATTCCGGTGGGAAAACTTCATGCAAAATGAAATGATGTGAACATTTAGTGGAATTCCACATTCTAAGAGATCCAACTCAAGAAGGTGAGGTAATTGGGCTCCTACCAATTTCACATCCTGTGGAAGCGAGATTTAGCACTCCAATGAGGTTCAGGCTTCGTACACGACACACCAAAGCCCTTAGAAGTGACCAGCATAGGGCACTAAACTGACACATCCAATATGACCCTACTACCAGGCGGGGGAAATGGGGGGCGTTGTTAGGGAATGTCAGTTCCCCTACTTCACCAAGGTATCCTTGCCATGGCTCTCTTCAATGTTTTCGGTCTGATTGCAGCCATCTGACTTTCAGGGAATGTTTAGGAATTAACATACTAGGCAGGCCCTTATAGTATGTCATGTGTTAGCCCCTTCTGTCAAGCAGCAAAGGCTGGAAATTATTTGGTTCATTGTGTGTGACCACATCATCAATATCAACTATTACATTCTGTTTTCCTCTTTACATTATTTCTTGGAGATTCTTAAGGCATATTTCTCCCCTGAAGACTCCCTTGTATTGTGCCTCAAAACAGCCAGGATTTCTGTGTGTGGTGTACCATCACCTTCAGAGAAGAAGGGAAGATCAAACATGTCGATGTAGGGAGGGGTGGTTACACCCCTTGTCCACCTATGTCTTTTTAACTGCTCTGTACCTTTTTCCCTGTGTATTTGACATTTGTGAGTCCATGCGAGTTGATACATATTCTTATATCACTCCTCCTGCAGAGAATGAAGCTATGAAATATGGTGGTTGCACTCAAAGTATAACCTCATCCAAAGTAGAAGGCGTTTGCTGCCCCTCTTTAGGCTATAGGAAGACTGACAGCAGGCAGATGCTCTCTCTGGACTGCAGGTCCTTTCACCTTTACACCTCTGACTCAGTACCCCATAACTGGATTCCTTAGTTTAAACCTAGGTGGAGGTTACAAATGTTTTCTTATGGGGTCTTAAAGAGATTTCGTATCCACATACTTGAATAAAGGGCAAACCAGAACTGGCTTAGCATCATGGACCGCCCCCAGAACTGTCAGGAGATTGCTCCAATATGTATCCCTGTGTCCATCTGTGCATTGTCCAAGCTGCTTGTTAACAGGAGGGCCCTTATTATAGTGAGCACGGAAATCTCATAAAAATTTATAACCAGCTCCACCTTGAAACTTACTAAGAGAATCTCCAATTTCCATACCAATTTCTTCCTCCGGTCGATGAATCTTTGCCACTTTGTTAGAATGGAGCACAATGCAAATATATTTCTAAACTAATCATCAACTTATAGTACTTAATGTTCAGTCAATGATGAGAGGTTTGGTGAAGCTTTAACTTTTTTATTTTTTCATTATGAGATTAGTATGTATTTTTGTCTTTTTATTTGGATTAGTCAAATAAGTCTGTTTACAGAAATAGCAAGAAACATTTGGTTAAAATTAGCATGCAAAATAACAGCCTGTTCCATAAAGGAAACCATCCCTATCTTCATCTAAAGGACATAACCAATCTTATGTATCAACAAAAAGAGAGAAAGGGTTGACGGGCACTCTTGGTCCCCAGTAAATCACAAGTAATCAAAGAAAGAGTGTCCGTAAAGGAAGGATATAAAGAAAAGTGGTTGTCGCACATGAAGTCTGTGGCCAGTTGTAAGTGGTCAGATAGTAAGTGGTCTTACTATCTGACCACTTACAACTGGCCTCAGACTTCACGTGCGACAACCACTTTTCTTTATATCCTTCCTTTACGGACACTCTTTCTTTGATTACTCATAACCAATCTTAGCCAGAACCCATAAAGAGTTCCTTTGAAAAAGAGCAAGAGAAAATTTGGAGCAACAGTCTATTAGCTATAATACGTCGAACTCCCCATAAAGAGTAGTTCTGGAAACTCAGCCAAGTTCCCTAACAGCTGCAGTAGCAACCGTTATACACACGTGGAAGGAAATAATCACAGCAGTAGCTACGATCAGCATGAAGAAAGTCTCCAAAAAGGCATCAGAATGACAGAAATTCCATGATAGCAGTAGCTCATAGCAATTTCGGGAAAGAGTAGCTTAGTCAAGAGCTAGAGGGCATGACGGGGGAGATGTGCATAGAATGAAGTGTGGCTCACTGGTTAGAGCAGGCAGACCCTGAAGCAGAGGTCAGACCCGGGACCAGGGTTTAATTCCCGACGCGGCAGGGTCTTGAGCTCAAAATGTCCATGGACTCGATAATTCTCGCTTCGGTGCCTGACCTAATCATGGGTTCACACTCTGCAACTCTGGGCATTAAGCTTCCTTAATCTCCACAACGGCCCCCCGCGGCGGGATGCCTGGCTTTCACCTTGGGGATGCCCTGTAGGGGCTATCTCACAGGGAAAAGCCAGGACGGGTTCCCAAGGCAAGCGCGGAGATACCCCTTCGGGGGTCGATTCAGGCGCTATATAAGAAACATAATAATAATAATAATAACATGCACTATATAGAAAAGCACGAAACATGTTGCAAATTCTGAAGAGCATATTTATAAGCTCCTAATGCCACCACCAAGAAACATCACAATGCCAATACTGATACTCATTCTCTTATTTCTCACGGCGCATTTAACTGAATCAATGTCACCTTGAACAATCTGTTTCAGTAAGATTTAATCAAAAAGCCATTCAAAAGATCACATGTTTTACTCAGGTGAAGGAAATGTAATCCATTTAATTTTTTTAGACATACACCAAAAGACAAACTACCTTGTCTTGACAAAACACAAATTCACTGCATATTTTGACGCACTTGAATCCAAAATCCAACCTTTCTTTCACACTCATTGAACCGTATCACCTCAACCATTCATTACAACCACACACTTTTTTCCATCCACACACATTCCTGCAAACCCATACACAAAACACTTTTCAATATTTCAAATTTGTACACATCATATGAAGACAAACAAAAACAAAAGCCAAACAAGAAAGAATTAAAAAATTCCAAGAATTTCCAAATTGCACATTAATTTATACACTTGATTGGCAAAAAAATGGTTGATGCGTTTCGAACCCTGAGTTTTCTATTATGGGGTTCTCCGCAGGACCACAAAACTTGTTTGATATACGGCGAGATCAGCCGATCCCTGCTGTTCTTTATTTAAACATCCTACAGAAAAACTTTTATTGCGGAGGCTGGCCAATGACCGACACCATAACTTTCATGGATATTTTTGTAGATATTTGGCGCGAATCATTTCTGCACAGTCTGCACGCAAACTTCTGGTTACGTTCTTGGTGTAATGTCCAAGGTCCATCTCGCTTCGTATTTCTTTTTAGCTAGCCTTTCTTTAGTCGGAAATCCTCGTATCAAGCCGACGTAGTCTTGACGGTGGCATCATTTGAAGACGGAAGTAACGCCACCAGAGCGTCCCTTTTTCTGATGCTCAGGTGGCATTGCGCCATCTCCCACATTTACAAGATGATGCTATGCCACTTAATGTGGCTTAACACAACCTTGTATATATTCCCCTTTCTATAGCAGTCTTCTGTGGCAAAGGGTTTGCAATGGGTTTTTCAATTGGTGACCCACCACATAACCCATTTCTTTATGATGCTGCCACAGATTTACAAGGCTGGGACAGCACCAACAGCTAAGGCCAGGTAATACCTGGTCTTAAAATGGCGATACAATGAGAAATTATTAATTTCTTCTAATTTTTTGCTCTCTTTATCTGTGCTGAATTCTGTAGCACAAACAGAAAGAGCAAATCACCATTATTGATTGTTTATGTGCAAGAAGGTGTCCCTTCCTGCACATAAACAATCGCCTCTGCAGTGCAGGCACCCTGCAACATGGCACAAGGGTGCCATCGCTGGACAGATTTTTCAGAGGCAGCGCTTGGGGGAATGTGTTTGCTGTAAATACGGCGCATCCTGCGTTTTAAAAATATCAGAGCGTGGCATTACCAAATTTGCTATAACACAGTGCTCCGACATTTTTTAGTAAATGTTGCATCATCTCAAGCCAATAGGAAAGGATCTTCCGATGGTCCGTCATCCCTCTCTCGATTGCCAGGGTATATGTTCATGTCGACATGTTGTTATTTGAATATTGCTTCAGTGTATTAGAAAAAGATACACCTGGGAATGGTCTCATGAGAACTTTTGCAAGCCTTCTCTGTTAGCTGTTGAGTGTCCCATTGTGTAACAATGGGATGCTCTATGAAATGAACCATTAATATCTAGCATGTCCTGGCTGGTTTGATCATGAGACTGGAATCTATAGCAATATACTTTGTCATTATAAGCATATGGCAGAGATAACTATCTAAAATAGGATGAAGTCATATGGTGTGAGGAAGGAAAGAAATATATTTTACATCAAACAGGACATTTAATTCAGATGTTAAGTTCTACAATTCAATTATAATGTTAAATCAGCATTTACAAAAGTATTTCTTCTATTAAAAGGTAAGGGAAGGAATAACAGAAAATATTGAGGCCTAGAAGTGAAAGAATGGCAGATATGGGAGCTTTCTGCGGAAAAAAGCAGCATTTTTCTAATTTTTGGGCATTTAATAAAAGCTTGTTTTTTCTAACCTCTATAGTGACACTTATTTCCTACTTTAATGTTAAGATATTTCTACATTGTCATGTGGTTAATTTACGTGAACCATGTGAACTTCCTCTTTATGAATATCGGCATTGTGGTTTTCCAATATGCATTCTGTTACCTTTATTGTGGTTTCTCTGAGTGTAGAAACTCCTGATTAGCTGTGCACTGGTTGGCTGGAAATAATGATTGTGAATATGGCACTCATTGTAATTGGCTCTGGACACTGTCCAGAGCCCTCACTTTGTCATAAATACTGGCATCCAATATTAGTAGTTTGTGTTTAAATGAACCTAAGAGTAAACTTTGCACCACCAGTTTCTGGAAATATCTGATCTGTACCACAGGCCTCATGTTGTTGATCCACCTAGGGATAGAGCAACATCTGGGATCCCAGAGAAGCACTGTTTCTGGACCCTGCATGGAAATGATCTGCTGAACTTGCCAAGAAAGGAGACAAATTCCCCCAAATTTGACAGGAAGAATAAGGCTCAGCTGACTATGGCTTCTTGGTGAAATCAAAGAGGTGTGCCTGTCTAGGAAACAGTAGGAGTTACAACACAAATGGGCTTATCTAAACTGGTTGCTAACAATGGGACTGGTAGGAGCCCCCAAATCTGTGCATGCCTTTGCTAGTAGAAAATTCCAAAGCGGAGAATGAGATACAGGCATCATTAACCAGATACATGCCTCGCTGGCACAGGCATGCATGAAGAGCTCCAGGAATTGAGTCTGTCTAGGAGCCATGCTGATCTACTATTCAGATGGCCATTCCCAACTTGATAAGCATCGGCTGAGGGTTGAAGACTTGCCCCTACTGGTGAACCTGCATGCCTGTTAACCATGCAAATTTTGTAGGATTCTGTATCACCCCGTTCACCAGCATGAGCAACGTGTTTTTCTCTCACTCCCTAAATTCTTTGTTGAGTTTCTTGGCAGATGTTGGTTGCCGTAAGTCCTCAACTAAATGAACCAACATCCTACATTCTCCAATTTCAGAAATCTGACTATTTAACTATTAAGTAGACTGTAACCCTAAACCAGTGCTTCAACAAATTTCAGGTAGGATCACAATTGTCCAGTAGATGTCCCAAATCTGTCACTAGAACATTTCAAAGAGGAACAGCTATAAATTATATACAGGCCCCTAGGACAATGGTGCCCTCAGGGAGTCAATTTCATTGAGTCCGTGAAGGTTTCTCCTAGTATAGTGTGGACAGAGCAGACCTCCTTGATTTTTTCTCACTTCCCTATTGAGAGACTTAAGGAGGCTCGTAACAACTGGACATCTATCAACTTTCAATGCTATTCAGTTTACTTTTGAGGCAGTTAGTGGCAAACATGCTTATAGGTTAAGATCTAATTCACTTTTAATTGGTACTCAAACTTGTTTTGGGCAGAGACATTGCACACATTTCCAGAATCAATGAGCTATTCCACTTAAGCCCAAAGTTTCAAGAGAAACTGAAACACTGAGTCAGTTGAATCAGAGCAAAGGATCGACAAGGGGGCCTCCCATAGAGTAGAGTGGCACATGTCAGCCAGAGCAAATAAGGTCACTGACAAACAGAATACATAAGTAAGGCAAGTTGTGGCATAGTGCGCTAGCTGCTCCCCCCACCTAAGCATTTTAAATCACAGTTGCATTCTTTAAAATTGGGATACTATTTTTAGGCTTCCTGTTTGTAAAAAATACTCACCATCGAGTGCTGCCCTAAGTTAGATCCACCTGCTGAAACTCGCCGCCTCCCCCGAGCTGTCCTCCCCGGTCCACCACGGGATATCCCGATTGAGTGGAGGGAGGTATTTCCTGCAGAGAGGTGGTTGGCGCTCTAGACCTATTTCCCCCACCATAAAAGCAAATGGAATATGGAGCGCGCAGCGGACGTGTGCAGCAGGAGCCAAAGGCAAGCCCATCTGCTCCCATTCGTGCCAGACCTCTGCCAGGAGCCAGGGACCCTGCCTGTTTGCGTCCAGACCTAGGCACACGCCACATTCTCAAGTATTCAAGGACAGACTTTCTGCATATATGGGAAAACTGTCACACCCGCTCCACCCTTGTCATAATGATAGAATGCATCACCTAGAATACCTGGAAGGCTTCTTTTCTTGCCCATACTGCAGGTGCCAAGCAGAAGCTGAGCCAAATGACCCCAAAATGTCCCGCAAATCTGACACCAACGTAAATCAGCCAAAGCCCATGAAAGCAGCTGACCCCGATTTAAATCTTAAATACAAACCTGCATCTCACAGCAAAGCTGGAAAGGCTTCCTGGGAAATGTGAGATCCCTCCCCAAACATGCCATTGCTATATGGGATCTGCTAAATTCGAATACACCCGATGTCAGCTTTATGATAGAAACATGGCTAAAAACAACTAGCTCCCCTGCAATTGCAATCGCAATTCCAGAAGGGTATAGAATTTAAAGGCTTGACAGGCAGAAAAAAACTGGAGGTGGGATTGCCATCATTCATAATGATAGAACTAAAATCACTATTTTAGAGCAGCGTAGTAATGAGCAGATCGAAATCCAAATATTCAGGATGGATCTCTCGACGAAAAACAGCTGGAAAGGGGCATTGGTATACCGCCCACCAGGCCCCATTGTGGAATTTTCTCTCCAACTCATGAAGTTGATAGCCCCTTACGTGATCTCTTCCAGCAACTTCGTGCTGCTGGAAGACTTCAATATCCACAGTGAATGCCTTGATAAAGCAGAAACGTCATCCTTCTTGGCAGATCTTGCCACACTGAATCTTATAAAAATTAACGATGGCCCTACTCACACTGCAGGGCACACCTTAGACATTGTCTTCTCCAACTCACCTTTTCTCAAATTTGAAGCCGCAAAGCCAGTAAGCTGGATTGACCACGCTCTAATAGATTTTCAAATACAGGGACTCAGAGAACTGCAACCGCCCACACATCGCAATCAATCCTCATACAGACAATGGCATAAAATACACCCAGAAACCTTCTCAATGGCTTTCACCCCCCCTAGAGACAGTCCACACAGTAATATTGAAGAGAGTCTAGCCCACTTCAATAAATCTACCCTAGCTACTTTTGAACAGATTGCTCCATTGAAAGCTAGCTCAAACAAACACAGACAAACCCAGGCAGTGTGGTACACCCCCAAACTTCACAAGAAAAAAAACACTGTAAAAACCTAGAGAGATGATGGCGTCGATCCCATCTTGAAGTAGACAAAGCAAATTATGGGCTAGGCCTCTCCCACTACCACAAAAGTATCAAGCATACCCGGAGTACACATATTGCCCAACAACTTAGCCAAGCTGAAAACACCCCTAAAGCCCAGTACCAAATACTGAAAACTTCCACCAGCCCCAAAGCTTGCGAACTGGAAGAAAGCTTCTCTCAACCTCGCTCAACCTCTCTGCGATAAAATAGGTGCCTTCTTTATACAGAAAATAGACAGCATCATAATAAGATTGCCACTACCAGCTGTCCTCTGCTGCCAAACAGCATTACAGGATCTCCTCCTAACACTAGGAAAAAAACATTGTTGAATTTCCCTCTTCCATCGCAGGAAGAGACTGAGATGCTAATGCGTAAAGTGAAATCTGGCTCCCCTCTCGATGTCCTACCTGCAAGCATCTCAGCCTCTCTTGCCAAAACAGTATTTAAACCATCTGCTCTTTACTAAACCAGTCTCTGAAGGAAGGCCACCTAACCCTGACATGGAAGGCGGCTCAAGGCATCCCAATCCGGAAGAACGCGAAAGCGTCCATGGAATATCTGTCAAACCTCCGCCCCATTTCCCTCTTACCATATCTGAGCAAAGTTCTGGAAAAACATGTCAACACACATCTATCAGCCCATATCGAATCGGCTGGCTACCTGGATCCAACTCAGTCAGGCTTCCGGCCTAAACATAGCACGGAAACTGCCCTGGTAGCCGTCACTGACAACATCAGATTGGCACTAGATCAGGACCAACCCACCCTCCAGAAGTTGTTAGATCTTTCCGCCACATTCAATACGGTTGACCACCAGACTATGCTCATGAGACTGAGGGAAGCCGGGATTGGGGGAGTGACGCTGCAATGGTTGACTAGCTTCCTCTCTAGTCATAACCAGACCATCAACCTGGGCCCATACCAGTCCAATCCGACTGAACTGACCAGGGGAGTACCACAAGGATCATGCCTAAGCCCCACCCTGTTCAATATATATATTGCTCCCTTGGCGGATCTCTTGAGGAACCATGGGTTTGTCCCAATATCCTACGCGGATGACACCCAACTTACCTTCTCCTTCAACAAGACATCCCTAACAGCCCAATCCTCTTTTTCTTCCGGCATGCTTGATATCTCACAATGGATGAGAAACAACTTCCTACAGCTGAATGCCGGAAAAACAGAAGTTATGCTCTTCGGAGCAGCCCCACTACTATGGACTCCTGATTGATGGCCCACAGAACTGGGAACATCTCCGTCCCCTAAATAAACGGCAAAGAACTTAGGGGTACGTCTCGATCAGACTCTAACTATGAAAGAGCACGTAGCCCATACTGTTGGATCATGCTTTCACACGCTGGGTCTACTGAGAAGAATGTTTCCTTATCTCCCTGATCCCCTGCGAAAGACCCTGATCCAAACCGTGCTGCTCAGTAAATTAGTTTATTGCAATGCCTTACTGATCGCTGCCAATGAGTCCTCCCTTAATCGCCTTCAGATGGTACAAAACACTGCAACACGCTTAGTCTTAAACGTCCCTCACAGATCAGCTTCACTCTCTTTCCTACATCAACTTCACTGGCTGCCAGTGAGGAAGCGGGTGAAGTTCAAGAGCTGCCTGACACACAAGGCATTATGGGGTAATGGACCCTCCTACTTGACGGAGAGGCTTCATCAGTACATTCCCCAAAGGGACGTCCGATCTGGCTCGAAATCTCTTCTCAAAACCCTCAGGATCAAAAATGCATGACCAGGAGGCAAGGCCTTATCGTATCAGGCACCACAGATATGAAACCAACTCTCAACTGCCTTAAGACAATGCCCAGACCACCTGAAATATAGAAAGGCCTTGTAAACTGCTCTCTTCTAGACCAGCCCATCCACATCTTCTTCGGCGAATCCGCTAGCGCCGAGATACCCTTTAGGGGGTTGATTCACGCACTATACAAACTCATAAACTAAACTAAACTACATATTATCCAAGGGGGATGGCAGTCCCAGGTACTAACTGAGAGTAAAACCGTCAGATAAACTGAGACTAATCCAAGGACTCTACTCCACGCATGTCAATACTTACATGGGAGTGGCCTTCCTCTTAGATAACACTGATATCATAAATTATACAATTGAAACATGAGGTGCAATATACAATATTATTTGTTAGAAAGTGTGCTTTTTCATCGCGCTGTATAGGTGGAAGGTTACACAGCATAATTGCTGCATTCCTTTTTTGTCATAAGGTCCCACCAATCATCCTTATTGAAATGTAGTGGAGTTAATGGCTGTTTTATTGCGTCACAAAAAGGTGCATATACAAGGTAAGAACAGATTTTGGTCGACCTGAAAATCATTTATTAGTAATTACACATTCATTTTAGGAATTTTGGTGAATTCTAACTTGTTCAGCCATATGAAAAATGCGGATCCCCTGCTGAGATTTGATGAGCCATCTTTGAGAGAAAATTGTTTGAATGATTTCCTCATTAAAAATATGGTTAGTGCTCCAGAAAAACTAAAAAAGGACATGGTTCAATACAGATATAAATATCGGCTACACTAATGTGAGAAATGTCTGACACAATGAGAGAAAGGTGTGCCTCTAACAACAGCAACGGTCTGTCAGCTGATCCACCAAGTTTCAACTGCAGCATTCCCACTGGGTCCTAATGTAGTACTAAAGCTCTAACATTCTACATTCATGACAAAACTCAATACCATGCTGCTGGAATAAACTGGTAATAATAAAGCATTTCATATGGAGGTTGTGGAGGAAGATGCAGTAAATGAGCAACGTGACAGGCTGAATTTAACTATTTTTTGGTAATGCAGCTCTGACATAAGATACTTTAAAAAAAAATTGTGAAAGCATGGGTGAATCATTTATGGCATAATATATTTTAAAGTGCTTTAGATAATTATTACGATAACTCTCTACCTAGGGTCTGTATCCTCTTACCACATTTGCTTTGACCGACTATCACTCCACTCTGCCAAATTCTAAATCAGGCCTTAAGGAAGTAATAGCAGCAGTATATTTCATTGCAAATGCGACAGAGGACCCGGTTCACCAAGCTCTCGGTCTGCCTGCCTCATTTATAATTGGGCAGACCTTAAGTATCTGATAGATGGAGCCCCCATTGGCACCGTCGATGGAATTCTTCCTACGAAAGTGAGGTGGGCATCAGTTTGTAGGAGTTAGTTTTTTGAAAACAAAAATCTTTTGAAAAGTTTGACAGCTCTCAAACTTTTCCTACATTGACAGTAACCATCTTAACTGTGAGTCATATCAAAATAGAGAGTTGTCCATTGGACCCATGGACAACTCTAAATTTGGCAGATGGCGGTCCCTCAGGATGGCAGAGATAATGTTCTTCATCATCCCAATGGAGTAAACTCCGTCCACCAAACTTTACATAATGCCCTTAGTTTTAAAACAATTATATTTTAGTAGACAAAAAAGTTTTTTTTTCAAACAGCTTGGTTTCATAGGGGTCTGAAGTGATTGCCAGAAACATCACATATTTAAAATGAATAGTTTGGCACTCAAATGGGTGGTCAGATCCTGTGAAAGAGTTGCTCTTTGGACATTTAATTTTTATATTTGATTCTCCCATTTCTTTCTTCAGTACCTTTCATTTACATCTCCCTGCATGAATTTGCACTGGCTTTAAAATAATTTTTATTGTCATTGAAATGTAAGAACATTATGAAGCATAATTAAAATCATATACAATAATTGCTAATGGTATGCTGGATATATACACTCAAAACCAACACATTCAAAGTTTTTTTAATTATAACTTTGCTGCACAGCTCTAGCACCGAATAAACAGAGCTATCTTTGAGTTAAAGTCTCGCCCTAACTAATTCAACTATTTTGTAAGCCAAAGGGCCAAATTTTGATTCTCCTCCATCCCTCATTTTATATGTACTTTCTAACCCTTTGTAACATTGTGAATTGTATTTTATTTTGCTCCTGCTGTGGTACTTTTCTGTATTTTACAGTACAGTACTGGTTACATATACAACTGACTAAACAGAAATCTAACACAGCATGACCCTGTTTATGAGTTAGTGGAGAGGTATTCCAGGTAGTATACTGCTCTGCTCAAACATAACTGGTCCGCTATTCTTTCCTGGGCCGGGGGGAACAGGTCCAATTTTTCGAGACAATGAAATCACATGTGGACCATCCCAGGGCTTTGGGCCTGAGAGCAGCCTGGTCCCTACCTGACAGCCTCCTATGGAATAGGGTTGTCACACAATGCTCCACTCAACCATCCCACTGCCTAGTCTGCTCCATGACACTCAGTACAGGTGGTAAATGGGAGTAGAATTGTCCATGCAGTGCGAATCTGCATGCAGAAAAGGACAGTATTTCAGGTCTGCATGCTATTCCTATTCTGAGACAAAACAATCTCACCATTCCACAATGCATTGAAGTAAGTACTGACTGAAACTAGTAGCT